>NW_027187391.1:62174010-62340376 GCF_028583685.1 Petaurus breviceps papuanus
CCTGTTCTTCTTCTTCCTTCTGCCTAGGTGCTATGATTCTATGAACATGGTAAGGTACATATTGTTATTATACCAGTTTTCTAAATGATGAAACTGAAGTTCATGTTGAATTTGCTTATGGTTAGTCAGATGGATAATTTTAGGACCAGGACTTTTAACTTAAACTCCAGTGCTCTTTCTCTGAAGCTATAGGGAACTTAGGAAATATTTTCATAATGGGGTGATTTCAATACCTGAATGCCATTGTTCTGTAAACTAGTACAAAATTGTAGGAATATACTTTTGATCGTCATGAAGCAAGCAAAGCAACAAACAGATTAATAGGCAACTATTAGAAATGGAACTATGCATAATTAATTACGTGAATTCTGACTATATACAGAACAGATACTCATGATCAAAATTAGCTGCCATCATAATAGAAAATGAATACACATTAACAGAAAGGGCAGCTAGGTGGCACAGTGGATAGAGTGATAGCTCAGGAGTCAAGAGAACCTGAGTTCAAATTTGGCCTCAGACACTTACTAGCTGTGTGACCCTGGGGAAATCATTTAACCATATTTGCCTCAATTTCCTCATCTACAAAATGAGCCAGGGAAGGAAATGGCAAACCACTCCAGTGTCTTCTTCAAGAAAATCCCAAATGGGATCACAAAGAGTCAGACCTAACTAATCGACAAAACAACAACAACAAAGAGAAAGGAGCAAAGGCCTACAACTTGCATGTAATTCATTGGAGTTCCACACAATCACTTATATCCTCAGTAGTCTATTGTAGAAAGCATCGTACATTTGTGACCTAGGTATATTATTGGGATTAGTTTTAATATGTAACTTAGAGAACCATAGAATACAGAAGATGTTTCTTGGTCTCTACCATTAATGGGGGTGGACTGGGTTAGGAACATTTGAATCCTGGTTCAGCTATTTTCTACTTATATATCTATGAAGTGACCAACATTCCCTAGGGTTACCCCACTCTCTTCTCATCCCCCAAAGAGAATAATTTTCCTTTAAAAGGGGACAAAACTGTTCCTAGGACCTTATTGGCTCCTACCTCTTTTGATGCCCCTTTCTGATCACCTAAGGACATTAAATATTCCCAGTCATATGGATCTGATGCCCTTGTCATGGTAGATATCTAAAGATCATGTGGCTACCACACCCTGTCTTACTGACCAGACTGGTTTCCATATGGAGATAAGGGGAGTCTATATCTATAGAAGCTAGTGTCCACATATTCTTGTTGCACATCCTTGTCATGTTGGAGTAACTAATCTTCTTTTACTAACTGATGATTCGCAAAGCAATGATTTGTGATGATTCATTTATTCCCAAACTCAAACTTGACCTGTCAAGATGCCAGCATTTGACTGTCCCTTAATAATGAATTCAAGAAAGACTTTTCATCACTCTAGGCCTCAATTTTCTTAACTATGATGGGAGTATGACCACATGATCTCTGAGACCCCTTCTAACTCTAAATCCTAAGAAATCTTATAAACCAAGGAAATGAAAATAGTCTTTATAACCACCAACATCTAAATTAGAAATTATTTAGTCTATACTCCGTGACATCCTAAGAAGATACCCTTGTGGCATATAAAGAAGAACAATCAGCCAGTGGGGAATACTTGTATCTACCCACCTATCTTTTAAGTTTAGGATTAAATATCAATTCATTTTTTTCTCCCAAGCTATAATTCTAGATTATGTTTCATTCCTTACTTACTCACATAATTTTTATGCATTTATTCTTTTCTGTTTTTAGTCTGATTAGTTATATGTTTTTCTACCTCTTACCCCTAAGGTGGGTCGTTTTGCAGATTACTTTGATCCATAAGAAAAGTGATGTAGTACAATGGAAATGATGTTGGATTTGGATTTAATTAGTTAGAAGAATTTGTTTCATATCCCAATTCTGCTACTTACTCCACATGTTTTTAAATATTTTAACCTCTGTGGGTCTCAGTAATCCCATCTATAGAATAAAGGGGAATATAAACTCTAAAGTTCCTTCCATCTCCATATCTATCATTCTATTATCCTATGAAAGACCTTATCTCTGTATCTCCCTTGGTGAAAAGTTCATTGTTCTTTTTGCACATAGTAGTCACTCAATAAATGTATGTCAATTTGAATCAAATTGTATTATGTAAAGATGGATTGAGATTTTGTAGAAAGAAGCAATTAATCCCTCAATAACAAGGCAGGATCTCTGCTAGGCTCTGGGGATGCAAGTGTAAAAAATGGAAAAAAATTCCTACTTTAAAGGCATTTAAATTATAATAGGAGAAAAAAAAGCACATTTATAAATACCAATGGACAGCATAAATGTTATTCAGTACATGCAAATATATAAAAATAGTTTGATATATGGCATTGTGGAAAGAGGTACTATCTGTTGGGGAATCAAAAATGGCTTTATGTAGAACTTGGTGTTTAAGCTGCATCTTGAAGGAAAAGAGGGGTTTGGAGAAAAGGTGAGGAGTTGGTTCTTTGTTGACTTTGGAGATGATCAGTGGAAAAGTACATAGACCAGACATCGAGAGTTATATGTGTGAGGATTAGAGAGATGGTCAGGTTATATTGCAGAGGACGCGGGAGAGAGTAGTATCTAGTGAGGCTAGAAAGACATGTTGGGGTCTGGTTGTATAGGGATCTGAAAGCTAAATAAAAGAGATTTTATTTTATCCTTCTGGTAATAGGAAGCCATTGGAGATGATTAAGAAGGGAAATCCCATGATCAAATCTGCAGGAAGGGAAAATTACATTGCTAGCAGTGTATAGAGTAAACTGTAAGTAAGAATTGAGGCAGAGAAGTTGCCTCAAGAAATTGTTATGATAATCTGGTAGAGAGAAGTCTAAGACTAAGATGGTAGTTGTATTAGTGAAAAAAGGGGTCAGAAATGCAATGAATGAAGAGATGTCAAGATTCAACAACTAATTGGATATATGAAGTGAGAAGGAATGAGAATTTCAGGACAGTGTTGAGATTAGGAAGCTGGGAGACCAGAAAGATAGTGGTATCTTTAACAGAAATAGAGAAGCTTGGAAGAAGGAAGGGATTGGTAGAAGAGAAAATGAATTCACTTATGGACATGTTTGATCTAACTATGTGCCTATTTCTATCATATGTGATCTATAATCTATATCATCTGGATAGAGAATATGATTAAGATCATAGAAATTGATGATATTTTCAAGGAAGAGCTTTAATAGGAAAAAGAGAAGTAGACACTAGGGAATATCTATGGTTAGATGCCCTGATAAGAATAAAAACCATTAAAGGAGATAGTCAGAAATGAAGGATAAAAATTAAGAAAAAAGTGATCAAGAAAACCCAGAAGAGCACATCCAGGAAAAAAGGGTGAAATTCAGGGTCAAAAGCAGCAGATAGTTCAAAAAAGATGAGGGTGGAGAAAATATCATAATATTTTAATATTACAAGATAATTGGAAACTTTAAAGAGAGAAGTTCTAGTTGAGTGATGAAGGCCAAAACCAGATGGCAAAGGGTTGAGGTGTGAATGAGAGAAATAGAAGCAGAGACTATAGTTAGAAGTGTTGATCCAAGAACACTAATTAAGGTTGGGTTTTGATTGTTTTATCTTTGTGAATTTGTGCAAGTGACCTCATCTTTTTGGGTCTCAGTTTCCTTGTCTATAAGATGAATAAATTTTATCATATGAAAACTAAGGTCTCTTCCAGCTCTAAATACAACTCACTTGAACAGGAGGACATTGTGAAAGCAAATGAAAGTGTGACACTGTGCTATTTATTATAAAGACTTCCTGTTTAGTTAAATCCAAGAATATTTGTCCAGGTTTTTTTTTTAATTTTTATAAAGCTAGTATTTGAGAGAATGGTACAGAGGATGTCCTTATGAAGCTTAGCTGGAAAGCTATTATCACTTATTTTCTGGAGATGGTGCAAATATGCTTCTGGAGCATTGCCAAACTATGAATTTTCCAGTTCAAGAAGGTAAGAAATTCCCAGACTTGGTAATTAGATATCCAGATACCAGAAGTGCTTTAAGAAGCCATCAAGGTTTATAGAACACTAGACTACTACATTTGTTTGCTTTGTACCTAATATATTATACTGACAAACCTCTTTATTTTTAACCAGTACCAATTAATTTGGATGATTATAGATTAGTAGTATATTTTGAGATCCAGTACTACTAGGCCCCTTCCTACTTAAAAAATATAATAAATTTCCTTAGGATTCTTAACCTTTTGTTCCTCCAGATGAATATTTTACATGACTTATGAATAATTATTAAAATGATTTTTCTTTTCTTTTAAATGGAGAGGAGATAAAGGGAGGAAAAAATAAATGTTGCTAATTGAAAAATAAAATAAAGATGCCATCAAACAAAAATGAAACCCCTGTCATCTCTACCTCAAAGTGAGGCACCCTTGAAAGAAAGGGCTATGTAGGCCTTCCTTGTTTATATTCATCTCAGGGGAAAGTAAATGTTGTTCTATTAGAAGTGAGAACAGTAATCTTCCAGCAGGTTTTAGTGGATGATGAAAACTCTAGGTTAAGTTTGTGCTGTGTATAGATGTTCTGAATTTAACTCAGACTTCAGATTCCTTGTGGAGGGCATAGCCTGGGAATGAGGGTTGTACAGTCTTCTAACATGAAGGGAAATAATGCCTAGCATTCAATTTTGAATTATTTATTAAAGGAGACAGCATGGTTTAGAGGATAAAATATTGGGACTCGTTTTCTATTTCTAGATCCATGACTGACTCATTGTTTAACCTTGAACAGGTTTCACTAAAACCTCTTCAGTTTCTCCATCTCTAAAATAAGGATAATACTCTCACTCACAGGCATGTTGTGAGGATTAATAAATAATGTATGTAAAGCTTTTCACATTGTCTGAATTTAGGCTCTAAATAAATGCCCACTATCATTATTGAAAGAGAAATAGAGCAGATTTGGAAAGGGCAGAGATGGGCCACAAAGACAGTTCAAATATTCATTCCCTTAGAAGTCAGCATTCAATCTTCACCAGGTTCTTTTAAAGATATTTTTTAGCTGGATATCTGCTCTAGGTAGTTTTTCATGGTCAATATAATAATCACTACCATCATCATTGTCATTATCATCAGTCCAGACCTGTGTTTTTATCAGTTTAGGAAATTCTAAGGGGAGGAAATTCCCTTCAACATCAAAATATTACTGTGATTTATATTCTCAGAGTTTTGCCTAGAACACTGGGAAGTAAAATGACTTCTGCAGGGTCACATAGCCAGCGTGTGTCAAAGGCAGGTCATGAATTCAGGTCTTTTAATGGAAAGACATAATCTTTCACCACTAATCCCAGCATAATACTATTCATGTTGCTATAATTATTTTGATTGTTTCCCTCCTAAAATCACACAGATACCTGGTAGATATTAATCTGGTATGTTTTAGAGTAATCTCCACTATCTGAGAAGAATCCAGCTGGCATAGTGATCTTGCATTGACCAAATCTAGTTCTTTAGAGGTAATTTTTAGAGGTAAAGATACCATAGAATCTTAGATCTCAGCATTAGAAAGGAACTCAGAGCCCATCAACTCTAATGCATACTTGAACTGGATTCTGTTGAAGACCTCTATTAAAGATGGACCCATTTTCTTTCAGAGATGCTCAATCCACTTTTGAATAGTTGGAGTTTCTAGGAAGTATGTCCTGAAATCAGCCTCTCTTTAATTTATATCTATTTAGGTTCTGGGTTCTGTGGCCAAAAAATAAGATTAATTCCTCTTTCATGTAAGCATCCTTTCAATACTGGAAGACAACAATCAGTTCAATCTAAAGTCTCCTCTCTAAGATAAATATACCTCATGCTCAGCCAAATCTCACTAATATATTTTGGTTAAAATATATAATACTTGTTTAGATACAACTTTTGCTTTTCAAACGAGATATCTCCTAGACACCTTAAATTAATGTCTAAAATTAATTCATTATCTTTTCCCTCCAAACTTTGCTTTTTTCTAATTTCTATCTTGCTACTATTGAGGACACAGCAATCCTCTTATCCACCTACACTTTCAACCTAGGTATCATTCTTGACTCTTGACTCTCTCTGACACCCATATGCAATGAGTTGCCAAGTTCCAATTATTATAACTTTTCAACATCTCTCATACATGCCTCCCTTTTCTCTTATGTCATTGTTACCATTATGGTCCAGATCATTATCACATTATATACATACATACATACATACATACATACATATATATGAGATATTGCAGAAGACTAGTGGAAAATTGCCATGTCTTAAGTCTCTCCACACTCCATTCCATCCTCCATTCAACTATCAATGTTATCTTCATAAATCACAGCTGTGTCAATGTCATCCTTCCCTTTAATAAACTCCAGTGACTCTCTATTACCTCTAGAACAAAATATAAAATCCCTCATTTTGTTTCTAAAGACTTCATATCTTCTCCCAACTTTTCTAGTCTTCACTTTATTCCAATCCACATAGTCTACAATGAAATGACATTGACTTCTTTGTTGTTCTACTTACAAGATTCTCTATCTCCTGAATGCTTTTTCACAGGTCATCCTCTATGTCTGGAATTTTTCTCCCTCTTTCACTTTTAACTCTTAGCTGTAGCACTAATGCAATATTTACAGCACCAACTATAATTATAAATATTCCCTCATGGTGTTTGATTGCAAAATATAGCAGGCAAACCATTTTTTCAGACACCAGAAAGCCAAATCCCCAAACCAGTAAGCCGATTCCATCATAATAGCAAAGAAGTTAATAAGCCACAACAGCACAGAGAGCCACAGTATCCTTTAGCCTTCCCACAAACCAGTATAAGCCTAGTTGTTACAACAGGTGGCAAAAAAAACAACTTTTACTCATGAGCCTGACTAACTCTTTACCTGAGCATCTTTTCTCTCTCTCTGTCTAGCTATCTCTGACTCCCAGCTTACTGTGGACTCTGCTATACCCCTCAGCAAACTCTTCCCACCACAAGTTCCATGTGACTACATTCAGCCTATTAGGTGGCAGAATTTATTTTCAAAGCAGGGAAGGTCTTCAAATTCCCCTAGGCTTATTAAGGGGCAGGGAAGATCTTCAAATTCCCATTACCATTACACTAGCTTCCCTGGATTCCTTCTAGTCTCAATTAGTAGCTCATCTTCTTCGAGAAGCTTTTTCCCAGTTCTCCTTCATACTCAGGCTTTCTGAGATAACCTCCAACTTAATCTTTATACATCTTGTTTATACATGGTTGTTTGCATGTTGCCACCTCCTTTAGTCTGTGAGATCCTTGAGGGCAGTAACTGATTTTTCTTTTATTAATATTCTCTGGAATTATTTATTGCAGTTTGTAGCATATCATAGATGCTTAATACATGCATGATGCTGATTAATCTAGTGGTACAAAAAGCAAAAAATGACCATTCATTATGACACATTCCCTATAATTTTTTTGAATTAGTCAAAGATGCATTTTTTTGTATTCTAACAATAAAAATCAGATCAAAGGAAATTGTACAGCAATTTTAAAAAAGCTTTTGGTCTTTTAAAAGAAAAAAAAGTCAATGCTAAGTTATAACTAAACATAGGATTGCATGCCTACCTATCTCTCTTTTTGAAAAGGTTGTTCAATTTTTAAACTGTTAGAGGGAGGTAGCTATGAAAGATATGATCATTAGAAAAGTCATTAGAACCTCCTAGGCATAAATGTGTCATCTGTTTGGGTCAGCAAGGGTGCTGTATGCTCCGTATAGAAAGATATACATGATATTTTTTAGCCTTTCTCTCAAGCAGCTGGCATGAGCACCTGTCTCATGAAGATTAGATGTACTAATTGTCTGAGGTGTTATATTAAAATACGTTTTCTTATTTGAAGGGATGATAAGAAATCATTATTTTAGGGTTATCAAAGTAGAGATAATTAGTAAAAAAAATAAGCTTTATGGTCCATGTTTTGACAACCTCATAATTTTCATGACTATTATTATCTATCTGCTTCCTTTGGTTTACTTTACTGGGTCAGGAACTACAGTAACTTGATTCAAGGAGAAAACTAATCTCTGTATCCCAAGAATTTTCTAGACTCCAAATAGATCACATTCTGTGACACAGACATGGATTTTTTTTTTAAATAACAATTTCCAGGATGTGATCAGAACATAAAAAGTCTGTTTAAATAACATTTTGGTGATAGAATAAAAATGATAATAACATCTGACATTCATAAGGAATAATGCTCTAAGATTTTCAGAGAATTTGATGCATATTATCTCATTTGACTCCCACAATGGCTATGTGAATTTGTTACCAGAGGTGTTGTCTTATTGAGTCCTTTTCAGATTTGCTCATCCACCTTTGTTTCCATCTGTCATTCAACTCTTATCTATGGCTCTAAGAAACTATAGAATGAGCTATACCCCAATGAGATACAACCCAAGAAAACTGTCTTGGCAGACAGACTAAACCAGGTTTCAAAACCATTGGTGATTTAGGGGGATGTCTACTCAAACATGTGGTAGAATTCATAAATTAGTACAATTTGTTCCAATGGGGATGAAGGCAGCTGAAGCAGGTGCTGTGGAGTGCTAAGAGCTTGGGCAAACATCAAAGATGCAGGGTCATCCACTGTATCCCAGGCCATCACTAGTCATCTTCACTTTTGTTTTGCCACTGGGCTTCAATGAATCAGGAAGGTAGAGTGAGGATGATGATGTTGTGCAGCTCTGCCTCACATCCACTTCTTGTACAAATCATGACATCACCTCATGATGTCATTGGTTCCCTTTGAAAATGAAGTACAAACATCAACATCCAGAGGTATTAACCTACTTTTTATAAGATGAAACTGACATTCAGAAACATGAAGTGACTAGCCCTGAGTCCCATAGCTAGTAAATAACAAAGACAGGATTTGAATTTAAGTATCTCCTGGCTCTAATTATAGCTCATTTTCCAAAATGTCTAAGTCACCTATCCTTATCTTTGAAAAGACTGTGTCAATACATGGAGTAGCATAGGATTCACAGACTTTTCATATTGTCTTGTTTTAAATAATATTATGAATGTAAGCAATGAAAACCATGAGGTATATGTTGATAGGATCATGTACTGAACTTAATGTCATCATAGGGACCATCTTGTCTAGCAATCTCATTTGACATGTGAGGAACTGAGGCCTTGAAATCTTAAGTGAATTGCCTAAAAGGCACAAGAAAATAAGTAACAAAACTGAGATTTGAACCAAAGTCATAAATAGGGCTAGAAGGAATTGTAGAGGACTAGTATAACAATTTCATGTTACCATTAAGAAACTAAGGTCTAAGGAGGTTGTGTCACACCCAAGTACACATAGGGAATAAATAGTAGAGTTCTGAAGTGAGGGACTTCGACTCTCAACTCTATATTCTTTACAATGTACCATACAAACACTATCATGAAGTCATTCTTAAAAAAATTCTATCATTTGTTCCTTACTAGTCATCATCCCTATGTCTTGCCTCTCTTACTCAGACTCAACAAACAAAAAACCAAAAAAAAACCTTCTACACCCTGCCTCTCTCCACATTCTTTTCACATAGTCTCTCTCTCCTTTAAATTTTTTATTTTCTTTCTAATATGTGGAATAAAACAAGCATTTCAATAATATTGTGTAAGTGTCTTTATAAATCCTCGTTATTATTTTTTCTGAACTAATCACTCAACCGAAACATCATTCCCCAAAAGTATCTACTGTCCCTTATTGATGAATTTACTGGTCATTTCTCCACCTTTATCTTTCTTTATGACTGTGTAACTTTTGACACTGTTAATACCCCACTGTAACTGGATACTCTTTCTTCTTTAGGTTTCCATTACATTCTTCTTTCCTTATCTATTCCTACCAGTTTGATTGTTAATTTCTATTTTACTGGACCATCATCATGACACACTCACAAATTTTGGATGTAGTACCTTAGATTTTTTAGATTTTTATTTGTTTTTTTTTTAGTTTTCAACATTTATTTCCACAAGATTTTGAGTTACAAATTTTCCCCCCATCCTTCCCTTACCCCCAACCCAAACTAGTGAGCCTACTGAATACCCCTTCCCCCAATCTGTTCTCTGTTATATCCCCCATCCCCTTCTAACTTTCTAGTAGAGCAAGATGGATTTCTATTACCCAATATCTGTATATCTTATTTCCCAGTTGCATGTAAGAAACTTTTTTTTAAAAAAATTTAACATTTGTTTTTAAAACTTTGATTTCCAGATTCTTTCCCTTCATCCTTCCAACCCCACCCCCACTTGGAAGATAAGCAATTCAGTATGGGCTGTACATATGTAGTTATGCAAAATGTTTCTGTAGTAGATATATTGTGAAAGACTAACTATATTTCCCTATCCTATCCACCCCCAACTTAATCTATTTTTCTCTTTTGACCCTGTCCATTTTCAAAAGTGTGTGCTTCTAACTAACCTATCCCCCAATCTGCTCTCCCTTCTGTCATCCCTCTTGTCTTCTTCCCCCCTACTTTCCTGTAGGGTAAGATACCCAGTTGGGTGTGTATGTTATTCCCTCCTTAAGTCAAATTCAATGAGAGTAAGGTTGAACCACTCTTTCACCTTCCTGTTTTTCCCCTCCATTGTAACAATTTTATCTTGCATCTTTTATATGAGATAATTTACCCTATTCTTTCTCTCCTTTTCTCCTTCTCTCATTATATTTCTCTCTAAACTTTTAATTTTATTTTTTAGATATCATCCCTTCATTTTCACCTCATCCTGTACCCTCTGTCTATGTATACATGTACACACATATACATGCTCACATACATATTTATACACACATACACCCTCCTATACATACATACATACATATACACACACACATTCCCTTCAACTATCCTCATACTGAGAAAAGTCTCATGACTTACAATTATCATTTTTCCATGCAGGAATGTAAATAGTTTAACTTGAATAAGTCACTTATTATCTCTTTTTCCTGTTTACCTTCTCTTGCTTCTTGTATTTGAAAGTCAAATTTTCTGTTCAGCTCTGTCTTTTCATCAAGAATGCTTGAAAGTCCTCTATTTCATAGAATGAACATATTTTCCCCTGAAATGCTATACTCAGTTTTCTGGGTAGGTGATTCTTGGTTTTAATCCTACCTGCTTTGACCTCTGCAATATCATATTCAGAGTCCTTTGATCCCGTAATGTAGAAGCTGCTAGAGCGTGGGTTATCCAGATTGTGTTTCCACAATTCTCAAATTGTTTCTTCCTGACTGCTTGCAATATTTTCTACTTGACCTGGGAACTCTGGAGTTTGGCTCTAATATTCCTAGGAGTTTTCTTTTGGGGATCTTTTTCAAGAGGTGATTGGTTTCAATTTCTATTTTGTCCTCTAGTTCTAGAAAGTCAGGGCAATTTTCCTTGATAATTTCTTGAACAACGATGTCTAGGCTTTTTTTTTTGTTCGATCATGGCTTTGAGGTAGACCAATAATTTTTTAAATTCTCTCTTCTGGATCTATTGCCCAGGTCAGTGGTTTTTCCAATGAGATATTTCATATTACCTTCTATTTTTTTTATTTGTTTGGATTTGTTTAATAGCATCTTGATTTCTCATAGTCATTAGCTTCCATTTGCTTCAATCTAATTCTCAAGGAATGATTCATTTCAGTGAACTTTTGAGATTCCTTTTCCATCTGGCAAATTTGGCTTTTTAAGGCATCCTTCTCCTCATTGGCTTTTTGGGCCTCTTTTGCCAAATTAGGTAGTCCTTTTTTAAGGTGTTAATTTTTTCAGTCAAGCTGGTGACTCACTTTTCATGGTTTTCTTGCATCATTCTCATTTATTTTCCCAATTTTTCCTCCACTTCTCTTATTTGATTTTCAAAATCCTTCTTGGCCTCCTCCATGGCATATGACCAGTTCAAATTTTTTTGGAAGATTTTGATGCAGGAGTTTTGACTTCATTGTCTTCTTCTTATTCCATGTTTTAATCCTTTTTGCCCAGTAAAAAGATTCTGTGGTCTGGTTGCCCTTCATCTGCTTACTCATCTTGCCAGTCAATTACTTGACTTTTTAGCTCTTTGCCAGCCTACAACTCTGCTTCCAGAGTGGAGAGAGCTGTATCCAAAATTAGTGGGGGTTTTGTAGTTGTCCGAGCTATGAGGAGGGCATCCTCTCTACAGCCATGACAAGTTCTGGCATATTTGTGTTCTTCACACCAGTACCATTGTCCAAGACAGTAACCGAGATCAAAGCATGTCAAAACAAGAGAGATTATGCTCTGAGTGATCAAATGGTTGCTTGGTCCCTCTATGATTTGCAGGTCAGGAGCTCTGGGGGCAGCTACCTGGTAGCAGCCGCAACCACTGCGCCACCTTTGCCACTTTGGAGGTAGGGGCTGGACCATGGTCTTCTCTCCTCCAGTTCTAACAGAGTTCCCCACTCACCTTTTACTTTCTATTTGACATTTTGGGGTTGAGAAGTCTGGAAGCCACCACAGTTACCAGTGATTCACTCTCCTGATGTCTGCTCTGGTTGGTCTGGGGCACTATTCTGGGGCCATGGGTCTGGGCCAGAGTGGCTCATGTGGGACTGAGCTCAGCACCCAGCCCAGTGTGATAGACCCTTCCTGTCTACCTTCCAGGCTTCCTTCAGTGGGAGATCTGTTTCTCTCTGTCACTTTGTGGGTTCTGTAGCTCTAAAGTTTGTTTAGAGTCATTTTTTTTATAGGTATTGGAGGTGGTTAGAGAAGGAGTTGAAGCAAGTTCCTGCTTTTGCTCCAACATCTTGCCTCTGCCTGATTTTAATGTTTAGGGGTGGATGGGATGGACATTTAATAAAATAACAGACTTTCAAGAATTCCTGATGAAAAGAACAGAGCTGAATAAAAAAATTCAAATACAAGACTCAAAACAACTATTAAAAGGTAAACATGAAGAAAAATCACAGTTAACAAAATTAAATTTTTTATATTTCTATATGAGAAGATGATACACATAATTCTAAGGACTTTATTATTATTAGGAAAGTAAAAAGGAGCTTATTTACAGGGCATGGGTGTGAGACAGTTATATTGGAATGACCTAAAAAGATAAAATCAAGGAGTGAGAAAGAGGGATGAATGGGGCAAAGGGGAGAGGGAAGAGCTTTTTTTTTATCTTCAAATTGGCTTTATTTTTTTGAACCTTATTACAGAATATTGCATTGATCCTTATATATTGTCATCATATTAGGGCTATTATACTCATGGCTATTGATGTCCTAAGGAAAGATAGAGACATTTTCCATTAGACCAATACAGAGTTAATGTGATAATTGCATGAAGCAAACTGTTTCCATCTTGTAAAAGTGATTCCATTTTAAGACATAAATTTCATTCTCTTTAAATTTCACCTGCTTGCTAATCATAAGAATTGAGTGGTATACTATTTTACATCCAGGAAAGTCCATCTGTTCACTTTTTCCATTCTTAACTCTTGAGTTCACTCATTCCCTTCCAAACTCAGAAAGCCCCTAATCTTATTTCTAATTAGAAATCAGAATACCTAATCTTACATCTGGTTTTATAGCATGTTGTTTCCTTTTCCCCAAATCAAATGTTTTATTAACCTCTCTTTTACATCATTCATTTCTGCCAGGTTTTGAGTTACAAATTTTCTCAGGAAGAGCTTTTAAAGTAGAGAAAATCTTGAACCTCATTTTCATCAGGATTGGTTCAAAGATGGAAATGCACAAACACACATACGTACATACCACATATATCACTCATACCACACACACACACACACACACACACACATAATTGTTTATCTAAATCTGTCTTACCTGATAGGGAAAAAGGAGTAAAATGGAATGAGATAAAAAGGGGGGGGGGTGATAAAAGGCAATGCAGATTAAGGGAATTGGTTGTTAGAAGTAAAATGGAAGGAGAAATAGACGGAAATAGGATGAAGGGAAATACAAAGTTATTTTTTATTATTAATAAAAATCATTTATATTATTAACAAATATTAATTAATTAGTTAAAATGTTTATTATAATTAATTAAATTAATTAATTATATAGAATTAATATATATTGTGCATTATATATAATATATTAATAATATATAAAATACAATTAATTAAAAGTAATTGATTAATAATTAATTAACAATTATTAACTATTAATAACAATCATTGTTATTAATTTAAATGGGACAAGCTAAGATGAATGGCATGAACTAGCCTATAGGATAGAAGTAGATAGCAGAACTTACTAGAAACCTGATGCCAATAATGTGTTATTTGCAGAACACATGCTTGAAACAGAAGCCAAAAAAGAAATAGAAAAGAAATTTCTCTTTTAAAAACCATCATTTCTCAAATATATAGAGAACTGAGTCAAATTTATAAAAATAGGAGCCATTCCCCAAAAGATAAGTGGTCAAAGAATTAGAACAGGCAATTTTCAGAATAAAAAATTCAGGTAATCTATAGTCACATGAAAAAAATTCTCAAAGTCAGTACTGATGAGAAAAATGCAAGTTAAAACAACTCTGTGGTACCACCTCACACCATTCAGAAATAAAAAAGAATGCTAGAGGAGATGTGGCAAAATAAGTACACTAATGAACTGTTTTTGGATTAGTGAACTAGTTCAATCATTCTGGAGAATAATTTTTTTTTTTGGAAATGTGCCGAAGGATATCAAAATCTCATACCCTTTGACCCAGCAGGGATAAAAGTTTTAGTCTTTGAGAAGTTTATATTCTGATGAAATAGACTCTGAATCCATTCAAATTCTGTTTAGCCACTAGTATGACAAGGCAATCATTTTTGGTACCTTCTGTTTCCACTGACTACCTGACATTTGAAAAACCAGAGGGGTTAGGTTATAGCTTGATAAAGCAATTGAATGAATGTGGTTGTCTTGGATTGACTTTCCGTATGATGCATCCTTACTGGTGAGAACAAATGGTGTGTTTTCCACTCTCACAGATATTTTTTTTATTAAAAATGGTAATGAGCAGTGGAGCACATATCAGGAGGCTGCAGGTCTATGGTTAATTAAAGGCCAGGAAAAACTTCTGAATCCTAGCAATGCATTTGATAATGTCTGTCTATATTGGGCAGTGTCAAGATGGCAGAGTAAAAGCAGGACCTCCCAGCTGCTCCAGCTTCCACCTTCTCCAATTCATGTAAAAAGGGGTCTCTAAACAAACTTTGGAGCTGCAGAACACACAAAATGACACAGAGAAGCTAACCTCCCACTAAGGAAAGCCTGGCAGGTCTGCAGGAATTGGCCAGAACAGCATTCTGGGAGCCAAGCCGAACCCCATGCAGAGGCTTTGCCCCCAGGGCAGGCCTGACCAGCTGCCAGACAGAGGGACTCCAGATCAGCAGCAGCTGTGGCTGTTTCCAGATTTATCAACATGTAAATGTGAAGGACAAAGTGATTGGTCAGTGCAGTCTGGACTTTGGGACCCAGTAAGCGGGAGTGCATGGCTTTTGCCCCCGGGGCAAGAAGCCTCTGAGATGCCAGCACAGGCAGCCAGCACCAAGTGGCAACTTCAGGTACTGGCCTACAGAGTGAAGGGGGACCAAGCACCAGTCTGAGGGGTAATCGCTTTTGCTTTAAACTTCTTGAATCTGGATTGTAATCTAGGGGGGGAGGTCCTGGGGGCTGTGTCCAGCTTGACAGAGCATGTGCAGACCTCAGATAGGGCACCCATCTAATACCTCCAGTAGCTAAGAAAACCCCAGCATTTGGGACGAAAGCTCCCCTGTCTGGTGGCAGAGTCATACGATGGCAAAAAGCTCAGGGGTCAAGTGACTGAGGGGCAACATGACCAGGCAAAGAAACAAAGCAGACAGAAGATTCCAACATTAGACTCATTTTTGGGGCACAAAAGAGTAAAGCATGGAACAGGAGGAAGACAGTGAAGTCAGAAATCCTGCACCAAAAATTTCAAAGGCCATAGAGGACCTTAAGAAGCAGATAAGAGAACTGGAGGAAAAATTGGGAAGATAAATGAGAACAATGCAAGAAAATTATAAAAAGAGAGTCAACAACCTGACTGAGGAAAATCACGCCTTAAAAAAGTAGACTGACTCAAATGGCAAAGGAGGCTCAAAAAGGCAATGAGGAGAAGGATGCCTTAAAAAGCTGAATTTTTCAAGCTGGAAAAAGAATCTCAAAAGCTCCTTGAGGAGAATCATTGCTTCAGAATTAGATTGGAGCAAATGAAAGCTAATGACTTTATGAGAAATCAAGAAGCTGTTAAACAGATCCAAACAAATGAAAGAATAGAAGGCAATGTGAAATATCTCATGGGAAAAACCCCTGACCTGGAAAATAGATCCAGGAGAGATAACTTAAAAGTTATTGGACTACCTGAAAGCCATGATCAAAGTAAGAACCTAGAAATCATCCTCCAGAAAGTTCTCAAAGAAAACTGCCCTGATGTTTTAGGACCATAGGGCAATATATGAGGATATATGGGCATATGAATACATATGTGAATGTGTGTATATATGTTTACAGGTAGACATAGATAGAGGGCACAGGACCAATTTAACAGGAAGGGATGATACTTAAAATGTGAAATTAAGAGGTGAGAGAGGAATATAATGAGAGGACATGGGGAGAGACAGAATGGGGTAAACTATCTCATATAGAAGAGGCAAGGTAAAATGGTTACAATGGAGGGGAAGAATAGGAAGGCAAAAGGGAATGGGTCAACCTTATCCCCATTGAATTTGGCTTGAGTAGGGAATGAAATACACATTAAATAGGGTCTCTCACCCTCCAGGAGGGTAGTGGGGGAAGGGAATGAGAGGGGGGAATCATGGAAAGGAGGGCAGGCTGGGGGGGAGGGAAGTTAGAAGCATGCACTTTTGAAAAGGGATGGGAGCAAAGTAGAGAATAGAACAAGTGGGAGGTGGTATAGGAGGGAGGGAAATATAGTCAGTCTTTTACAATTTGTCTGCTATGTTATTGTTTTGCATTAGCCACACATGTACAACCTATACTGAACTGCTTATCTTCCCAGTTAGCATGGGTGACAAGGGAGGAAGGGAATGAATCTGGAATTCAAAGTTTTAAAATCAAATATTCAAATATATATATATATATATGTATATATATGTATGTATATATATATGTATATATATATGTATGTATATATATATATACACACACACACTCTTATTAATACTATTTTACATTTAATTGGGAAATAAGATATACAGGCACTGGGGCATAGAGATCTACTGGAAAAGTCGAAAGGTGTATGGGAGAAAATATGGGAGAGAGCAGATTGGAGGAGGGTATAGATATCCTGTGATACTGCTCTTTTGGGGCAGGGGGTAGGGGAAAAATGGGGAGAAAATTTGTAACTCAAAACCTGGCAGAAATGAATGATTTAAATCAGAAGTTAATAAAGCATTTGAAAAAAAAAAGATAATGTCTGTCTATGCAAATATACTGTGGGAATGGAGGAAAGTGCTTTGTGTTTATTATGTGCTTGGTTGAGTATTCTGGTTTGCAAAAAACAGCCCCATGGATTAGTTGTCAAGAAAACCTGAAAAATTTTCAGTAAATTAAAGTGATATTTATAAGTGAATTCCTGTTCACAATCAAGTAGCCCCTGGGGTGGAAAGAACCAAGTAGTATTCCCTAGTCATTCACCTAGATGAAGCCTTTGAGATGCTGTATTTGACCTTGTTTTCATTACAGACAGAAAGTGGATGGTCATTCCCTCCAAGTTCTCTGAGTTGGGGGTTGTTTTTGTACATAATCGCCCTACATTTGGGTCCTAATTATATCACACACAGAGGGCTGTCAATAGAATGGCAATTGTAGCTCTGAGCCTTGGCAATTGCAGCTCCACATTTTTGAAGCCTAGGAGCTATTTATGGGGAGTCCAAGGGCCTGCTTTATAGCATCCCTTCAACCCTCTAGGCACACTCTGCTAATAATCCCTCCTCACCAACTAAATCATTGTCCCTGTGTTCAATTAGTGCATAAATGTGTGGGGATTTATATTGTTTTATTGTTATCAGTCACCATTTGGTATATTTTAAATCATTCATTTTATTTTGGCATCCATTTCCCAGATTTTTTCTAGCTCCTTTCTGAGGGAAAAAATAGGCAAAAAAAAATGTTTCTACTCCATAAAGATTAGACTTTGCTTCTTTTATTCTACCAAAAATCAATAATAAAAGGCCTCCCAAATCTGCCAAAACAGACAGCAGCTAGCAAGTAATAACTTTATTTCTGTATAGCTCAGGGGGGTTGCAAAGGGAGTGTGAAAAGTTCATTATTATCCACCAGAAAAAAAGGAGCACATGCTAAGAAGAAAGCTGAATCTTCCCTATTGGGACTTCTCTCAGAGTACATGATTTGCATGAAGGGCGCCACATCAAACACACTGGGTGCCCTTTTTCAAATATTAATGTGAAGCTTGTTTTAAGTTCTCTCTTGACTTTGTGCCACCTTGTATCAAAGGAACTTAAAAGTAGGACTTAGGAGGGAGGGGAAAGGACTTTTTCCCACTGTTTTAACACTTAGCAGAATTCTTCCTTCATTTCATCAGTTTGCCTCAAACTCTTATTATTTTGACAATATGCACATTTTTCCTAGACTGCCTGTATTTATGATGATCATTCTTTTTTTTTTCCTCACCGCATTCTTCTGTGACATATTTAACAATTCCAGATGATAAAGCTTTAAGGGAGTGGTAAGGCACATATGTGAGTAACAAACAAAGGCAATAAGAATTACCCAAATGTGTTGTGGAAGGTAGAAGAGGCTGCTGCTTTAAATGAAAACCTTCAGTAATTTAACAAGTCTTGGAATCTTCATTTCAGCATGATTAAAGCAAATCAGATTTCAGGAGAGGTATGGAGATGAGACTGTCTGGGTGCAGATGTGCATAAAAAGAGGCCATGAGTCATGGAATGGAATTGTGATATCAGGCCAGTGTCAGTAAATCATTATTTGTCTGTGTCTGTCTGTGTGGGTCAAACAACAACTTAATCTTGCTGTTTCTTGCTAAATAATTTAGAGCAGAACTATAATAGTTCATATTTAGACTTGTTTTGGGACATTCGTTTCAAGAATTAAATTTGGAAACATTTGCAATTTGATGTCAATTTATACAAATTTTGGGGGGCGACCAGGTAGCATAGTGAGTAAGAGCACCGGCCCCAGAGTTGGGATGACCTGTGATCTATTCTGGGCTCAGACACTCAGCACCCACCCAGAAACACCTGGTCGTGTAACCTAGAGCAAGTTACTTAACCCCTGTTGCTTAGGGGTAGCCAGGTATTGAAGTGAGTAAGAGCACTGTCCCCAGAGTCAGGATGACCTGGGATCGAATCCAGACTCAGATACTTAGCACCACAGCCAGAAATAACTGGCCATGTAACCTTGAGCAAGTTACCTAACCCCAGTTGCTTAAAAAAAAATTATACAAATTTTTGGATGTAATAGAATAAAATGAATATCAGATTTCTAGTGTGGGTTGAAAAATATATACACATACACACACACATACACACACAATTAAGATAGGCCTGATCTGGAATTTTATTTGTGTAGGAAACTCCCAGGTAAGGTAGCTCCCTCTACCAATCTCTACCTTCTTTGTAACTTTTGGTCTTAAGTGACTTACCCAGCATCACTCAACCAAATTTTGTCAGGTAGGACTTGAATCTAGGCCTTCATGGCTTCAAGGTCAGCTCACTATTCCCTTTACCATGTTGATTGTCATATGTGTATACATGTATGTTCATGCATTCATGTATGTAGTATCCATTCATTTATGTATGTATCTGTATCTATTTCTGTATATTACTTTAGTAAATCTCCTTAGATGATCTCTTCTCTGAGAGGTGTCTTTTAATTTTAAAATACTTATATTTGACCAATCACAACTGATCAATTTTGATATAGAAAAGCAATCCATTTTTTTCTAGGGCATTTCTGCCTTGTTTTCTTCCCTCCTACCAAGATGTGTAGCATCTAGAAAAATTGAATATTCTGTAGATATCTGTGCTATAAATATCTTTCCTTATTTAATGACATACTGCTAAAAGATGCACTCTAAATAAAGCTCATTTCATTCTACTTTGAAAAATAATAGAGATAATCATAAAGCCTTACTTATTTGAATGTGCTTTCAAGGGAAACTGATGGTGGCCAGTGGGAATTAAAGAGCTTTATTGCATTCGGTAATGTTGGTGGCATAACAGTTGGTAGAGAACACTTTATTTGCAAATAAAGTACTTTATTAGCTGTAATGCCCATACTATTCCAGAGTGGTTTCAGATCTACTTTCCCTATAGCACTTTCTTCAACAGTGCTGATCTACTGCAATAATGCTAAATTATTCGTATAACATTTCTATATTCCTTCCCAGAGGATCCTACTTAGTCAAACACCCAGGGCACACTACATAGTCCATGAATTCTTTGTAATCTTTTTGTCCCAAGCTCTAGGGAGTTCATAGGCAGGACTGAAAGGGAAAAACAATATCTATACACTAGCATGTCCCAAATTGCGATTCATATTATTCACAATGCAGATAGAATAGTGTCTAGGCAAAAATAGCATTTTCTTATAAAATTGATTATAAAGTCATGTATCGAAAATACTTTTATATGGAATTGTGGCAAGAGACTTGATTTGGGCATTTGCTCCAAAATTGCCCATGTATCTCCCTGATCTTGGTACTCTACATCCCAAGTCTCCTCCCTAGATGACCCTCCATCCCCCACCTCCACCCATGCACAAACCTCTCACCAAGATTTGTGGGGTCTATCAATGTAGTTTAAAGCCTAATCTCATTTTGTGGTCAAATTAGTCTGGGACAATGCTGCTTTAAGAGAATAGAATTAGAAAAGGAATTCTCACATGGCTAACCCTTTCCCCACTAATATCAAAATTATAAAAACTTTTATGAAACATAGGGGTTCATCTCACAATTCCACAAGGGGAAACAAAATATATGATCTAATGTTGAGAGGTAGAAAGGGGAAAAATGGATTATTTTTGTCTTTTTTCTGTTTAAGAAAAGTTCTGATTAAAAAGTTTATCAAGGATATTTTCATCATGTTGCTTCATGAATTAGTGAATTTACTGCTAGTACCATTGTACACAAACTCTATTACACAGATAGTGACACATATGGAATATTTTTTAGGAATATGAATGCTTTCTAGACATTTTATCAGTTTGATTGGAATTTTTATGGTGTATATTCTATGCTGATTTTTCCTATAACAGCTTTGTAAAAATGTGCTCAAAATACATCTTTTAAAACAGTATTTTCTTTTATTTTGATTTGCAATAGATAAAGATCACAGAGGTCCCTGGCTAACTGTGGACATCATTCTCTATGCTTATTATACCCAAAGTGTCATTCATACTAAAGCTTAGTCTTTCCTCCGTATGAGAATGCAAATATTATTAATATTATTAGAGGTAAATTGTAGATCGTGATATCTTCCTTTACAGGATCTTTGGAGAGATCTCATTTCGAAAATTTCCTTGGGGGACACTCAGCTCAGTGTTCAGGATCTGACAGTGAGAAAGTTTTAATGATTTTTAATCTTGCTTTGGGTACAGTTTGACTTTTTACAAAGAGGTAAAGTTTTTGTTTTCTTTTTAAAGTTCCTAGTGTTCTTATCTTTAGGTAGGGTTTTGAAGTATCCTTTGCAAAGCGTTTAAAAGCATCTCTAGTTTATTGAAAATTTCTTTTTTTAAGGGGGTGGAGGCAAGATGGCAGAATAGAAACAGGACTTCCACATGGCTCCAACTCCCACATCCCCCAATTCATGTAAAAGGGGACTCTGAACAAACTTTGGAGACACAGAGCCCATGAAATGACACAGAGAAGCTAACCTCTTACTGAGGACAGCCCAGCAGGTCAGGAGAAAGTGGCCAATGCTGCACTCTGGGAGCCGACCCCAGCCCAGCACCAGCCAGAAGATTGAGCCTCACTGCGGGCCTGACCAGGAGCCGGCAGGAGGAACTTCAGATCACCAGCAACTGTGGTGGTTTCCAAAGATGTCAACCCATAGATGCCAGGACAAAGTGAGAGGTCAGTGTAGTGTGGACTTTGGGATCCACAAGTTTGGGAGTGTGGTCAGCCTTTGCCACCAGGGTGAGAATCCACTGAGGGGCCGTGGCCGTGCAGCTGCTGCCATATGACAGCTTCAGCTCCTGGCCTTCAGATTGTAGGGGGACCAAGCCACCAATCTGAGGGGTAATCTCTCTTGCTTTAACCTGCTTGGATCTGGATTTCAGTCTAGGGGGGAGGTCCTGAGGTGTGCAACCAGCTTGCCAGACTGTGTGGAGGCTTCAGAGAAGGCACCCAACGAATACCTTCAGCAGCTGAGAAAATCCCAGTGATTGGGACAAAGCTCCCCTGTCTGGTGGCAGAGTCCTACTGTGGCAAAAACCTGAAAAGTCAAGTAATTGAGTGGCAACATGAGCGATCAAAGAAAGCAAAGCAAACAGAGAAACCCAACTCTACACTCCTATTTTGGGGACAAAAAGGATCAAAGCATGGAACAGGAGGAAGACAGCAAAGTCAGAACTTCTGCACCAAAAGCTTCAAAGAAAAATATGAGCTGGTTACAGGCCATAGAGTACCTTAAGGAGGATTTTGAAAACCTAATAAGAGAAGTGGAGGAAACATTGGGAAGAGAAATGAGAACGATGCAAGAAAATTAAGAAATGAGAGTCAACAACCTGACTGAAGAAAATCATACCTTAAAAAATAGACTAACTCAAATGGCAGAATAGGCTCAAAAAGGCAATGAGGAGAAGAATGCCTTAAAAAGCTGAATTTGCCAGATGGATAAAGAATCTCAAAAGCTCGGGGCAGCCAGGTAGCACAGCAAGTAAAAGCACCAAATTCAGTGTCAGGATGACCTGGGGATCGAATCTGGGCTCAGACACTTAGCACCCACCCAGAAACACCTGGCCGTGTAACCTTGAGCAAGTTACTCAACCCTGATTGCTTAAAAAAAAAAAAGAATCTCAAAAGCTCACTGAAGAGAATCATTCCTTCAGAATTAGATTGGAGCAAATGGAAGCTAGTGACATTATGAGAAATCTTTAGCTGAAGCATAATATATTCTACTCCAACCTTTTAATTTACCATGTGGATATCCCTTTGTTTCAAATGTGTTTCTTGTAGACAGCATATTGTAGAATTATGGTTTTTAATCCATTCTGCTATCCCCCTCTGTTTTATGGGAGAGTTCATCCCATTCACATTCACAGTAATGATCACTATATGTCTCTTTCCCTCCATCCTATTCCCTCCCCTGCTTATGTTTTGGTTTTTTCCATTTTCCTTCCCCTCCTTCAGGGTTTTCCTTTTGACCAACACCTCTCTCAGTGTTCCCTCCCTGTGACCCCCCCTTCTTTGCCTACCCTCTTCCCTTGCTACTATTTCCCTCCCTTCTAATGCCCCCTCCTTATTCCCCCCTTACCCTCCTACTGCCTATATGACACAATAGATTTTTATTCTTATCAGAGTATGTTATTCCTCATTTAACCCCAAACCAATGAGAGCAAATTTCATACAGTACTCCTTTCTCTCCCTCCTTTCCTTCTATTTAATGAGTTTTTGTGTCTTTTCATGTTAGAACCTTAAACTTAACTGATTATGTTGATACCTCTTTGAAACAGAACCAGTGAGAACAATGTTCAAATGATGTTCCTCTCCCTCTTTCCTTCCCCTCTACAATAGAGTGTTTTTATGCCTATTTTATAGCATAATTAACTTTTTTCCTGTCTCATCTGTTCCTTTTAACCTACTGCAGTCCCATTGACCCCCTTAAGAAGGTTTTTTTTATCATCAGATTAGTTCATTTGTACCCACATCCTCTATCTATGTATAACCTTTTTTTTGTTTTTTCTTGTTTTTATATTTTTATTTTATATTTTAACTTCAGATTTATATCATTCATTTTCGCCAGATTTTGAGTGACAAATTTTCTCCCTGTTTTGCCCCTACCCACCACCCCAAAATAGCAGTCCCACGGGATATCCCCTTCTCTAATCTGCTTTCTCTCATGTTTTCTCCCATACCCCTTTTGACTTTTCCAGTAGGGCATGGTGGATCTCTATACCCCATTGCCTGTATATCTTGTTTCCAAATTACATGCAAAATAGTATAAATAAGAGTATATATATAAGCATTTGATTTTTTTAAGCAATTGGGGTTAAGTAACTTGTTCAAGGTTACATGGCCAGGTGTTTCTGGGTGGGTGCTAAGTGTCTGAGCCCGGATTCAATCACAGGTAATCCCGACTCTGGAGCTGGTGCTCTTAATTGATATGCTACCTGGCCGCCCTAAACATTTGATTTTAAAACTTTGAATTAAAGATTCATTACCTTCCTGGCATGTAACCCAACCTTACTGGGAAAATCCATAGTTCAATATAGGTAGTACATGTGTAGCTAATGCAAAACAATAACATAGTAGATATATTGAAAAATACTGACTATATTTCCCTCCCTCCTATCACACCTCCCACTTATTCTATTCTCTAATTTGGTGCTGTCCCTTTTCAAAAGTGGGTGCGTCCAACTTCTCTCTGCCCCAGCCTGCCCTTCAGTATATCATCCCCCTCTCAACACCTTCCCCCCTACTCTCCTGTAGGGTGAGATAACCTATTTAATGTGTATTTCATTCCCTCCACAAGTCAAATTCAATGAGAATAAGGTTGACCCATTCCCTTTTGCCTTCCTATTATTCCCCTCCATTGTAACCATTTTCCTTTGCCCCTTCTTTATGAGATAGTTTTACTCCATTCTATCTCTCCCCATCTCCTCACAATATATTCCTCTCTCGCCTCTTAATTTAACTTTTTAAGTATCATCACTTCCTATTAAATTGGTCCTGTGCTCTCTATCTATGTCTACCTGTAAACATATGTACACACATTCACATGTGTATTCATATGCCCATATAACTTCATATATAGACATATACACACATATGTGTGTATACATATATATATATATTCGCTTCAACTATTTTCATACTGAGAAAAGCTTCATCAGTTACAATTATTGTTTTTCCATGTAGGAATGATAGTAGTTCAACTTTGATAAGTTCCTTATGATTTCTTTTCCCGGTTTACTTTCTCATGCTTCTCTTGCTTCTTGTATCTGAATGTCAAATTTTCTATTCAACTCTGGTTTTTTCATCAGGAATGCTTGAAAGTCCCCAGTTTCACTGAATGACCATATTTCCTCATGAAACGTGATACTCAGTTTTGCTGGGTAGGTGATTCTTGGTTTTAATCCCAGCTCCTTTGACCTCCAGAATATCATATTCCAAGCCCTTCGATCCCTCAGTGTAGAAGCTGAAAGATCCTAGGTTATCCTGATTGTGTTTCCACAATATTCAAATTGTTCCTTCCTGGCGGCTTGTAATATTTTCTCCTTAATCTGGGAATTCTGGAACCTGGCTATAATATTCCTAGGAGTTTTCTTTTTGGTTCAGGAGGTGATCAGTGGATTCTTTCAATGTCTGTTTTGCCCTCTGGTTCTAAAACATCAGGGCAGATTTTCTTGAGAATTTCTTGGAGGATGATTTCTACATTCATTCTTTGATCATGGCTTTCAGGTAGACCAATGATTTTTAAATTATTTCTCCTGAATCTATTTTCCAGGTCAGTGGTTTTTCCCATGAGATATTTCACATTACCTTCTATTCTTTCATTTGTTTGGATCTGTTTAACAGAATCTTATTTTCTCATAAAGTCATTAGCTTCCATTGGCTCCAATCTAATTCTGAAGCAATGATTCTCCTCAGTAAGCTTTCCAAAATCAGCTTTTTAAGGCATTCTTCTCCTCATTGCCTTTTTAATCCTCATTTGCCATTTGACTGAGTCTATTTTTTAAGGTGTATTTTCCTCAGTCAGGCTGTTGTCTCTCATTTCGTAATTTTCTTGCATTGTTCTCATTTCTCTTCCCAATTTTTCCTCCCCATTTCTTATCTTCTTCTTAAGGTCCGCTATGGTCTGTATCCACCTTGTATTTTCCTTTGAAGCTTTTGGTGCAGGAGTTCTGACTTCACTGTCTTCCTCCTGTTCCATGCTTTGCTCCTTTTTGTCCCCCAAATAGGAGTCTAATGTTGGAATATTCTTTTTGCTTTGTTTCCTTTGCCTGGTCATGTCACCCCTCAGTCACTTGACCCCTGGTCTTTTTGCCACAGTAGGACTCTGTCACCAGACAGGGGAGCTTTTGTCCCAAATGCTGCGGTTTTCTCAGCTGCTGCAGGCATTAGATGGGTGCCCTCTCTGAGACCTCCACACACTCTGGCAAGCTGGGTGCATGCTCCAGGATCTCCACCCTATACTGCAATCCAGATCCACGCTGGTTACAGCAAGGGTGATTTCCCCTGGAACTGGTCGCTTGGTCCCCCTATACTCTGCAGGCCAGGAGCTGAAGCTGTTATGTTGCACAGTCTACCTGTGCCAGTGTTTCAGTGGCTTCTCTCCCCAGGGCAAAAGTCATGCACTCCCAATTACTGGGTCCCAAAATCCAGACTGCACTGACCTCTCACTCTCTGCATCTGTGTGTTGATAATTCTGGAAACAGCCACAGCTGCTGCTGATATGGAGTCCCTCCAGCCTGCAACTGGTCAGGCCCACCCTGAGGCTAAAACCTCTGGCTCACTCTGGCCTTGGCCGAGCTCCCAGAGTGCTGCATTGTTGTAATGGAAATGCAAATTTAAAGATCTTCCCTGCCCCTAGGCTAAAGTGCACCTGGAGCCTGGGGTGGGAGGCTTGTTTTTCAGTTGATACTTTTTGATTGGCCAGTGGGTCCAAAAGGTTGTTACATTCTCTGAGCCAGGAGAAGGCTATATAAGCCCTGATGTGTAGCTTTGTTTTGGGGCTCACTTTGAGAAGTGTTCTGCGATTTGATATGGATTCTGGGAAGCCATTGTCCTGAGCCCCCCGGCTTTGAAAAGACCCAGATGTTGAAACCCAGATGTTGACTGGGTATGGATGTAATGGTTGGACAGTTTGAAATCTGTCTACTAGATCTGTTTCTGTCTTGATAATTCTGTCTGTGTACTTTGAAGTTCGGGGTGCTGACCTTTTCCCCTGAACAAGGTAAACGATATATCTGACTGATTAAAGTAAGCTTGTTAACCCATTTTGAGTTGCTTTCCTTTATCAAAGCAGATCCAAGAAGCTGTGTTGGCAGCAAACCCTGAGGACGCTTGGGGTGCTTGCCGCTACAATTGTCTGATTCCTGCTGGCCTGCTGGTCTGTCCTCAGTGGTAGGTTAACTTCTCTGTGGCATTTTGTGGGTTCTACAGCTCCAAAGTTTGTTCAGAATACTATTTTTACATTTATTGGGGATGGTGGAAGCCAGAGCAGTTTGGAGGTCGTGCTTCTACTCTGCCATCTTCTATGTATAACCCTTTTAAAGGTCATGATAATCATATAAATTTCAATATTGACAGTTACCAGCTTCTCATATAGGGATGTAAACAATTTGCTCTTATTGCATCCCAAGTGATGTGCGTGTGTGCATGAGTGTGCAGTGTGCATGTGTGTATGTATGAGTGTGTGTTTTTGTTGTTTACCTTTTTCTGTCTTTCTTGAGTCTTATAATTGGAGATCAAATTTTCCACTGAGCTCTGGTTTTTTCATCAGGAAAGTCTGGAAGTCCCTTATTTCATTAAATGACCATCTCTTTTCCTGAAAGGTTACACGCAGTTTTTCCACATAGTTAATCCTTGGTTGCAGTCCTAGCTCTTTTGCCTTACAAAATATCAAATTCCAATCCCTCCAATCTTTTAATGTAGAAGCTTCTAGGTTCTGTGTAATCCTGACTGTAGTTACATGATATCTCAATTGTTTCTTTTTGGCTGCTTGAATTATTTTCTCCTTAATCTTGTAATTCTGAAATTTGTCAAATATATTGCTTGGAGTTTTCAATTTGGGATCTCTTTCAGGTGGAGTCTGGTGAATTCTTTCAATAACTATTGAACCTTCTGTTTCTAGGACTTCAGGACAGTTTTCTTTGACAATCACTTGGATGATGTTGTCCAGGCTGCTTTTTTCATCATGGCTTTCCAGTAGACCAATAATTCTTAAGTTATATCTCCTGGATCTGTTCTCCAGCTCAGTTATTTTTCCAGTGAGATATTTTACACTTTCTTCCAATTTTTCAATTTTCTTGTTTTGTTTGATTGACTCTTGGTACATCATAGAGTCCTGAGCTTCAATTTTACTGATTCCAATTTTTAGTGAATTATTTTCTTCTGTCAGTTTTTGAAGATCCTTTTTTAAGGCAGGTATTTTCTCCAATTAGTTCACTAATTTTACTTTTTAAGGATTTGTTTTCTTCAGTAAGACTTTTTTCCAATTTGGTCACTGTAGATTTAAATTTATTTTCTACCTCCCTAATTTGGCTTTTAAAATCTTTCTTGAGCCCCTCCAAAAATGCTTTTTGGGCTTGAGACCAGTTCATATTTCCATCTGTGGTCTCAGGTGTGGACACAGAGACCATGGTGTTTCCTGAAAGTGATTCTTCTCATTCAGAATAATAGGATTCTACTGTCCTTGGTCTTGCCTTTTCAAATTGCTTTTGGCCCATTGCAATTGACTATTTCCTGTACTTTAAAGTGTATTTCTGCTCCTGGAGTGCAGAGGGCTCTGACCCAAGCTTCTCCAGCTGGGAGCTAGTTGCCTGGTTGTTGGCTTTGTGCACTGTAGCCTCTGGGTGTCTAGATTGAGACCAAGGTCAGGATTCTCAGTGTTTCCCCTAAGTTACTCTGAGGCTCACAGAGTAATCTGTGGGGGAGGGGTGGTCTGATCACTTCAGATTTCTGCCTCTATGCCCCTGGGCTACAGCTCAGCTAGGCTTTTGCTGGTCAGGTGAGGTGGGGCTTGTTGGGAAGCCTCCCTCTCTTCTCTTCAGACTGCTTACTGACTCAGTTACACCCTTTCTCAGTGATTCCTAAGCCGGAAGCTGTTTCTACTATTTCAGGATTTTACTCTGGGTGGGACATTTATCTCTGGGTTTTCTTGGTCAGGGAGGGGGAATCAGAGCAGTCAGAGTTTACTTTGCCATCCTGGCCCCTGGAAAATCAGGCAGGGGATTTTTAAACTTCCAGGATGGGGGCTGATAACCCCCGGAGAAGCTGCTGTCTGTGCTATGGGCCCTGAGCTTTCCCTTACCCAGCTCTGAGGGATCCTCCTGTCCTGTAGTGAGAGGCTGGGGAGAGGGCTGTGAATAGCACTCTGGGTGGGTGAGTCTGCTCGCTTCGGCTCCTTCTCTCTCTTCTGTAGTCCACTCTCTGGTCCCAGCTGTTGCAGCCCCCATGTATTCCATGTTCCCCCTAACCTGACCTACGTGAGTACATTCCTGGAATGGATTCTGCCATGCTCTGTCTCCTGGTGGATTCTGTCACTCCAAAATCCATTCAGATCAACATTTTAAATTTGAGTGACAGGCTTCATGGAGGAGCTTAGAAAAATTACTGGTTATGTTCCTCCATCTTGGCTCCCCATTGAGAAATCAAGATACTATTAAACAGATCCAAACATGAAAAAATAGAAGGCAATGTGAAATATCTCATTGGGAAAATCACTGACATGGAAAATATATACAGGAGAGATAATTTAAAAGTTATTGGACTACCTGAAAGCCATGATCAAAAAAAGAACCTGGAAATCATCCTTCAAGAAATTCTCAAGGAAAATTGCCCTGATGTTTTAGAACCAGAGGTCAAAGTAGAGGTTGAAAGAATCCACTGATCATCTCCCGAAAAAAATCCCAAAAAGAAAACTCCTAGGAATATGATAGCCAGGTTCTGAAATTCCCAGGTCAAGCAGAAAGTATAACAAGCAGCCAGGAAGAAACAATTTGAACATTGTAGAAACACAATCAGGATAACCCAGGATCTGGCAGTTTCTACACTGTGGGATTGAAGGGCTTAGAATATGATATTCTGGATATCAAAGGAGCTGGATTTAAAACCAAGAATCACCTCCCCAGCAAAACTGAGTGTCATGTTTCAGGGGAAAATATGGTCATTCAGTGGAATAGAGGACTTTCAATCATTCTTTTTTTTTAAGCAATTGGGGTTAAGTAACTTGCTCAAGGTTGCACGGCCAGTTATTTCTGGGTGTGGTGCTAAGTGTCTGAGCCCGGATTTGATCCGCAGGTTATCCCGACACTGGAGCCGGTGATATTACTCGCTGTGCTACCTGGCCTCCCCATTTCAATCATTCTTGAAGAAAAAAACAGAGTTGAATAGAAAATTTGACATTCAAATATAAGAAGTAAGAGAAGCATGAGAAGGTAAACAGGGAAAAGAAATCATAAGGAACATATCAAAGTTGAACTATTTACATCCTTACATGGAAAAACGATAACTGTAACTTATGAAACTTTTCTCAGTATGAGAATAGTTGAAGGGAATAGAAATGTATGTATGTATATACACACACATACATATATATGTCTATATAGGAGCATATATGGGCATATGAATATACACGTGAATGTGTGTATATATGTGTACAGGTATACATAGAGGGCACAGGACCAATATAATAGGAAGGGATGATATTCAAAAGGTGAAATTAAGAGGTGAGAGAGAAACATAATGAGATGTGGAGAGACAGAATGAGGTAAACTGTCTCATATAGAAGAGTCAAGGGAAAATGGGTGCAATGGAGGGGAAGAACAGGAAGGCAAAAGGGAATGGGTGAACCTTATTCTCATTGAATTTGGCCCAGGGAGGGTATGGCATACACATTAAATAGGGTATCTCACCCTACAGGAGAGTAGGGGGGAAGGTGATGAGAGGGGGGATGATGGAAGGAAGGGCAGGCTGGGGGAAGGGAAGTTGGAAGCACCCACTTTTGAAAAGGGACAGGATCAAAGAAGAGAATAGAACAAGTTGGAGGTGGGATAGGAGGGCGGGAAACATAGTCAGTCTTTTACAATATATCCACTATGGAAATGTGTTGCATAGCTACATATGTATAACCTATATTGAATTGCTTATCTTCCCAGTAAGGGTGGGTGACAATGAAGGAAGGGAATGAATCTGGAATTCAAAGCTTTAAAATCAAATTTTTAAACATATATATATACATATATATGTATATATATACTATTATTAATATTATTTTACATGTAACTGGGTAATAAGGCACTGGGGCATAGAGATCCACCATGCTCTATTAGAAAGTGGGAGGGGGTATGAGAGAAGATATGGGAGAGAGCAGAGTGGAGGAGGGGATATCCAGTGGGATCACTATTTTGGGGTGGTGGGTAGGGGGAAAAATGGGGAGAAAATTTGTAACTCAAAATCTTGTAGAAATGAATGATGTAAACTAGAAATTAATAAAGCATTTGATTAAAAAAACTTCTTTGTTAATATGATAGTTAAACCCACTTTATCCTCTGCTGTATTTTTTCTACTTAAATAACCTTGATTTAAGTGTGCCAGTCTGTTTTGTTATTATCATTATATTACACTAATTCCCTTAGATTTAATATATCATTCTTGAAGTACCTAGGCAGTTAAAATTTATATAAAAGTAGCAAGGCCCCTTCATGTGGATTTTGTTTCTTTCATTTTAGTAGTTGATTAATAAATGATTACTGATTAATTGATTGGTTTTACCAACTATGTGGCAGGCTGAGTTCATCAGTCTAGGATTTTCTACTCCTACATAAGCAAGTTTGTTTGTTTGTGTGGGATTGTGAATATGTGTGTAGTATCCAGGAGTATTTCATTTGGTGTTCAAACACATTAGAATTTCCTGGAGAGTTAAACATCCTCAAGTATGTTCCACTGGAAATATTCTTGGCATCTCTCAGATCTGTGGAGCCTTTGGCATTTCTAGTCAAGGAATCAATTGAGCTTACTTGCCAGAGAATCATACAACCATCACTTCTTTTGTTTTTCCTATGAGATGGTTACTACTGTGGAAAATGTGGTTCTTCAATGTGAATATTTATCTGAAGCCAAATTAGATGTGTAGGGAAGCCCCTCATTACCTTTCCTATACTGAGCCTTTGACAGCCGGGATTTCTTGTTAAGAGGAGCCCCAAAATATAACAATAACTTAAAACTAGAGATTCTGTCTACTGGTTATTCTGCTAACCCTATCTATGATTTTTGGCAAGTATCATGGTGCCTTAACAGATAATTATAGCTGAAGTGATGATACTCTTTTAAAAACCTTACAGGATAGGATTAGTTTGGTGTGAATGGAGAGTCCTAGCCACAGCATCTGATCTCCTAAGATTTTTCAAGCAGGGAACATATCTAGCACAATGAATCTGTATAAGAGCAGACACACATATAAATATACGCATACATGTGCAAATTAATATACATGCATACATACATACACATATACATGTGAATAGACATATGTGCATTTATATACTCTTATCCTTTGCACACAGAATAACCCAGGGAAGATTGTTCAATAGGGTCAGGAGAGTTCCTGGCCCTTTGGTAAAGCTATAATCTTTTTTTGGTAGTTGGTTCTTTCCCCTGTAGAAATGATTCTCCTCTTAGTTTCCTCAGTCTTTTTAATGTTGTTCAGTGATTTTCAGTCATGTTCAACTCTTCATGACTTCATTTATGGTTTTCTTGACAAAGATACTTGTAGTGGTTTGCCATTTCCTTCTCCAGCTCATTTTACAGATGAAGAACTTAGATAGACAGGGTTACGAGACTTGCCCAGGCCCACACAACTAGCAAGTGTGATTTGAAGGCTAGATTTTGAATTCAGGTCTTCCTGACTCTAGGTCTGGCACTCTTTCTACTTTGCCACCTAACTGTCCTTCTTCAACCTATACCCTTTGTTTTGAAGCATTATTAGCATTAGCATTAGTAGTTCTTTTCCAATTCCTAGGATACATTCCTCTTTCACGCTGACTCATAGAATCTCTTACTTTTTTCAAGACTCAGCTCAAGGATTGCTTTCTAAATGTATCTTTTCCTGAATCAACCTCAAGTCTTACCAGTGCACTTCATCCCTATCATATATCTATTCTATATATACCTATGTAAGCACATGAGATCTCCCCTGAAAGAATATAAACTTGTTCAGAACATAGACTTTTTTTTTCATTTTTGTCTTTGCACCCCTAGCACCTAGCACAGTTTCTAGAACACATGTGGAATGTAGTAAGAACATGCTGATGGGCTGATTGATAACCTTCAATTTGAGGAGTCTTGAAGAGAGTAGTGGTATCTTCACCCCAGTGATGTCATGTTTCTCCCAGGATGAAGTTGACTTCAAGAGAATGATTGCTGGAGCACAGCAGATTACAGCATTCTACTTTCTTTATAGGTCCACCCACTTGTTATCTCTATCACCTGATTATGCAGTTGAAAATATTAAAAATGCCTTATATGGGAAGAAAAGAGAAAGGAAATCAAAAGAAATTTTAATGATAACTGTATTATATATTTAAAGGGAATACCAAGTTTTACATAATAGATTTGCAGTTTCATGTGCAATCATCTTTTTTTATTATACTATATATTAGAAATACTTAATTTTATTCCATAAATTAAAAATAAAATGAATAAATGTGAAAAACTCACAAATGCCTTATATGTGTACATATACATGTCTACATATTCATGCACATGCAATTATATCACATACAAACATATTATACATAATACATATTCATACATAATACATAGCTATATTTCTCCTCTTTAAATTGTGTCCAAAAATTTTGAAAATTTGGAGCTAAAAAAGATCTACAGAGACTATCTAATCTACCACTTAGCACCCTAATCTTCCTGAAGAAAAAGCTGAATGCCACAGGGGTTGCAATATTCCAAGTCATCCAGCAATTAAAGTAGAGCACATGTGTCCTGAGGTCTAGCTCAATGTATCTTCTACTTGACCACATTGCCTCCAACTAGTCACTAGTATCCACAGTATATATTAAACATGTATAGTATTGTTGGACTGTAGCTCTGAAGGTTTTTGAAAATTCTGGGTAGATATTTGACACTTCGTTACTACTTTAGGGAAACTTTTGTATTTGTACATCTCATCCTTTTGCACCTAGAACCTTCACTCAACCCACACATACTTATAATAAACCATTGTGGTTTACATAAGGAGGTTTGGTAGGCAAGTATAATTAATTAAAATGCCCTTCCTGGCCTAAGTCTGAAAGAAGTAAATCTGGGAAAGTAATAACTTTAATAACCATTGAGAAAAATTGACCCATAGCACGAATACTGTATTTCCTCAGATTATTTATGCTTCCTGCTATCGCAAGTCAAATGTAGAAAGTGCCAGGACAACTCTGCAGGCATATATAACCTTTGTATACTGACATATTTTATAAATCTATCTGTAAGCTATTTTTTAGAATAAAGGAGAAATGTTAATGGAATTACTAGCTGTACAAAAATAGTTTAATGTTCTTTCATTCGCAGGAGCCTAAGGAGAAGTTCAATTGAATGTGAACACATGGCATTTCTTTAATATGAAGAAGCACATACTTCTAAACAGATGAAAAGTGATTATAGTAAAACATAATCTGAAAAAATAGGTAGACGTTTTACCATACCACTATAAGGACATGAAATTCAAACTTTTTGAATGAGTAAATGGAATAACCATGGCCCTTCAACTGCTTAATCTCCTGAGCCTGATCCTCCTGACATGAAGGAAAGTTAGTATATAGATGCGTGTCTGACTGCTTTATGCTATAGTCAGTCTTTTAGGTTAGAGGATGGACTAGCTACCTGGTACCAAGAGAACTCAAGGTGTTGATCTAGCATGATCTGTGGGCACACACACACACACAGATACGCACACACACACGGTTTACTTTACCAAGTTCCGTTTATCTGACAATGCCGGGCAGGAATCAATACTTCTCTGAAGCTAATACAGTGATTAAATGTCCCTCCTTTATATTTTCTTTTATATTGGTCTGCTTGTTATCTTGATTTAGTGCCAGCTTGAAACAAAGATAAACAGAGCAATGGGATCGCTGTAGTGGCACATTACAGCCCATCCATCTTCAAGCCACATGTTTTCCCCAGTTTAATCAGGCTTTAACACCCAATCACCAGCCTCTTTATAGATTGCATTGAATCTCAACACAGGAACCATTGCACTATGGCCTAATGGGCTACATGTCTTTTGGGGAAGAAATTAAATTTGCAACAGAGGGAGTTTCATGTAAAAAAGTAATAGATGATTCTCACTGGATATGAGTAGTAACAAGTGATAGCAATCAGGAATTAAATAATTTCACCCAACTTTAAAAAAAGATCTATCTTTAAATGCAGTGCATCAGAGTTATTTTGCTTTTGACAGGTTTTTTTTTGCATACTCTAGCAGTTCAAGAACAGAGAGTGAACGTCTATAAAAATTGTTTTTAGAGATTAAAGTCAGTAGAAAATGGCATTAATACAGCCTACACTATTATTGGGAAAGTAAAATTTCAATTCATAGAACACTTATAGTTGGATGCCATCCAATATTTGAATTGTTTTAGGTTAGAAAAACAATTAAACTTAGGAAATTATAAATTCCTTGTCAAAGGAAAAAAAGGTTTCAGTTGATGTCAAGGATCAATTTTCTTCATGGACCCTGAATTGCTCTTGGTAAAAACTCTGTCCCATAGTATATTCAGCAGGTGTTTAGCTAAAAAGTTGCATATTAACATAAAGGTTTCCATATAGCATACGATTTTCTCATTGTTTTTATATCTTTCTTTGGTGATACTTTCTCACGTAAAGGATTTTGGTTTTGAGTTATTGTGAAATCATAGTTAAGAAAACATGAAATATTTTATTTTTATTAGATATTTTAAGGAGAATTAATACATTACTACAATGTATCAATACTACAATGAATTACTATAAAAAGTAATTAAAATGTTACAAATAATCATGAAAAGTAGACATTGTTGTACACATCTATTTCTTTTTCTGTGTGTATCAAAATGACTTAAGGAAAAAATATGTAATGGAAGACAGATTAAGACGGAGAGAAAGGGAGACAGAGACAGAGATAATAGGGAATTTATTAAGTGTCTACTGTGTTCAAGACACTGAACTAAGTACTTAGGGGTACAAATACAGGCAAGCAAGATTATATCACTTCTCAAGGAGCTTATATTTTATTTATTTACTCATTCATTCATTTATTTTGCCTTTTGGAGGGCAATTGGGGTTAAGTAACTTGCCCAAGTTTACATGGCTAGTTGTTTTTTTGTGTGGGTGTTGTGTCTGAGGCAGGAACCAAACTCAGGTACTCCCGACTCGGAACTTATATTTTAAATAGAGAAAACAGTACATAGAGTACAGTTCGATGGATTTCTGGGATACTAATGGTGGCATGGAGTGGAGATGCCTAGGAAGTGATTTGGAAATGATCATGGACAAGATAAGATGAAAGATTGTCAAATTCAGGGGATATAAAGGCAGAACCCACGATTATAGGTGCAGGAAGACAGGGATGATGGCTAGAACACAGGTACTTTGAGGTGGAGACTGACAAGAAGTGGGGTGTAGGACAAATGAGAATACAATGGATCAAAAAGTCATTTTTCAATCATATCTTTTTGCTCCATATTCTAGAATTCAAAATTCGGTATATATATATATATATATATATATATATATATATATATATATATATACACACACACACACACATATATATACATATACATATGTACATATGTATACACAATACTATATGTGTATGTATATATGTATGTGTGGGTGTGTATGTATGTATGTATGTATGTATTACTGAGTCAGCAGCCACAACTATACCTAGGTTCTACATAGACATAAAGCTAGAGTTATGCCCTGAACTATACTCTCTCTTTGTGTATGTATGCGTGTGTGTGTATATATATATGTATCTATGTACATATAGACATATACACATACAATAAATAACCATCATCTATGCTCCAAACCCTCAATTCTTCTGCATTTAGACATTTCCATCCTCCTTCATAAATATTCATTCAATAATTTACATTTTCTTCATCATAGTAATGTGATTTATCAAAATCCTATAAAGTAACTAAAAATAGTTCAATAACAAAATTATACAAATCCAAAAAGCTTTCAAATATGATAATGCAGGTTCTGCTGCTGCAGAATCAAATTTCTTTTCCTTGATCTTTTCTCTCAATTGGTAAAAAGGGGAAGTATCTTATAATTTTGGAAATCTGTTGAGATATCGTCATCAATATTTCTGAGGGAAAAAAGGATAGTTGGGGGGAGATTGGGCAATATTGGAGTTGGCTCCATTTGATCTCTCCCCTTGCCCATGGTTTATAAAATAGATGCTGCCAGAAGATGCTAAGTCCTGTCTGGTATATTCTTTTTCCATTCTACTTCTTTTTATCTACATAAGGTCTATGATGCCCATGAGCCCTACAATTTTGGTGGAACAGGTTTTAATTCTTGATTTGTTTCATCCCTTCACCTGTAGTGACAGTGCTAGTGGGGTGTCAGACTTTTTCCACCACTCTCAAGGAAAAGCCACATTAAATTTTGATAATTTGCATGAGTATCTCTCTATGAGCATTTCTCTCTCTCTCTCTCTCTCTCTCTCTCTCTCTCTCTCTCTCTCTCTCTCTCTCTCTCTCTCTCTCTCTCTCTCTCTCTCTCTTTCTCTCTCTCTCTCTCTCTCACTCTTTGAATTGTCTTCAAGGGGGAAAGAAAATGAAGCCCCAAGGATGATGGAAAATGTGAATATGCACATATTTCCTATCTTTCCCATGGCTTCAGTCACTTCTGGGACACATTTGAAAAGCTTTGTTACAAATGTGAGAAAAGCTTGTATTAAAGCAGAGGCAGGTGGGAGATAGAAGTTCCTAAGGTCATATGTGTGCAATATCAATGGTAAGTAGGCCAGGAAGAGGAGGGGAGGTGGACAGGGAGAGAGAGAGAGAGGTTTTTCTTTGTTTTGTTTTCTTTTTTTTTCTTTTTTTTTAAACATTGGTAGAGACAGAACTGGCTTCTAAGATGGAAAACATACAGATTCTGTTTTGTGATGCTTACCTGAAATTCCAATCCCTTTCATGATTTAAAGACCTAAACTTATTAGCAGAAGCACAGATGGGCAGCTGGATTCACCTTGAATAGATATGAGCCTAAAACTTTCTTATTAATGGCCACACTGATAGTCTAGAAAGGAACAATATGCTTTAATCCTGTGGACACAGGTTTCTTAAAAGTGGAACTTCCCTGGCCTGGCAAAGCATTTCATCAAAGAAGACTGCCTGAAACAGGAAGTTCAATAACAGCAGGGGGAGGTATTCAACAAATGTGTTTGGGGGCTTGTCATAAAAACAGCTCAAATAGCCTGGTGGGTGGGCCTAACCTGCACCTCTGTATGTCTCTTCATTGGTTAATAAAAAGCATAAAGCTGATAGCGATCTACTGAAACTTTGTAAAGACACTGCACACAGACACCTGTGAATCATGATAAATAGAAACCAACAAAAAAGATCCCTTAGTAGTCTGAGAGGTACAAGACAGAAATACAATATCATGTGACCCTGAAGTCCTTCACCAGGCTAGGCAGAGTCAGAAGCACAACTAGCGTGCTGGTAAACAGTGCTTTTCCCAAAGGTGCCAACATGAAAGGTATGCGTAGCACTTCTTGAAAGAGGTGCTTTCTTCCCAGGGGGACCAAATCCCTATCTCTTGTTTTGTAGTCCTTCATCGGATTGTGGGGCCACCCTCTGACTGGTTTTTGTCAGCTAGATGGCATAACAGAATTCTAGACTGAGAGGCAGGAATAATAATAGCATTTATATGGTGTTATAATTTTTGCAAAGCATTTTACAAATATCTCATTTTCTCCTCGTGATATCAGTAGGAATAAGGGGATATTGCTATTCCTTTTATAAATAAGCAAACTGAGGCAGATTGAGGATAAGTCAATTGCCCTGAGTAATCCAGCTAGTATTTTTTTGAGACCAAATGTGAACTCAGGGTTTTAGGAAATATAGGTCCTGCAGTCTATCTCTTAGACATTGGAATCATACTTCAGACATTTACAAATTGCATGACTGGTGAAGTTGCTTAATCACTCCCAGCCTCAGTTTTCTTATTTGTAAAATAGGGCTAATAATATCTATATCAAAAAGTTGTGAGAAATAAAATGATATGATACAGGGTACATTTAAACTTCTAAGTGCTATATAAATCCTAGCTATTGTTATTGTTTGTTGCTTGTTATGGTCCTGTCCTTACGGTGTTCTTGTTATAGACATATCACTCTTCTGACTCCTGCAAGAGCATAGAACTGACCACTTCCTCTTCTAGTACACTCTCTAATGTAGTAATGCCACTTGCTGCAACTCCCTCCAATTGTTTTCTGTTTCTTTTCTTGCTGGCTCCTTTGTTTATTTTTCCATGGATGAAAATATCCCTGACAATGGTTCTGGGCATAATGGACTATGAAGTGAACTAAACAATTATTACCTGCAATGATGGTTTAACATGAAGAAAAACTGCTTCACATAATAGAATTCCCATACATGTAACTAAACTGAAGTTAACCTGTAAACCTTATCTTATATAAGAAACTCTAAGGCTGCTTAATATGATGCCAAGCATTTTGATTTAAAGTGAAAGATTTAGTCATTTGGGTATTTGTAAATAGATAACTCTTTGGCATCAATGTGAATAAACAGCCACATGTTTGAACAAATATTCACTTCTTAATCTGGATGTTTTGGCATACTGTAGACTCACATTCCCAGAGCTGCTGTCCTAACAATCAAAGAAATTTACTTTTAATTGAATTGAATCCATCAAGCATTTATTAAGTAGCAACTATGTTCAAGGTATTGTAAAAGGCTAGTTTAGTAGCCTCTAATAAATATTATTTAAATCTCAGCATTTTCATGCATGTCTCATATATTTCAAGAACGTGTGCAATACTATAGAAGCAAAATGTCATTCAAACTTGTGGTTTTTTTTCTTTTTCTTTTCTTTTCTTTCCTCCCTTGAGCAGAATGAACATTCTGGCATTCTGCTCATACACACATGAAGCCAATTCCAGAATACCAACTCCTCTTACATTCTTCTCACCAAGCTGAAATAATATTTTGGCACTTTTCTGGTGAGAAGAAACAGAAACAAAGGAGACGGCAGCCATAAAATCAATGCCTGTTTTTGAAAGCAGATTTCAGAATATGTAATGAAATGATTGCTTGCAGAGTCACTGGATAGGACAAGGAAACTCTGCCATACATCCTCAAAGATTAAGTTTCCAAACATATGGGGAAGGAATGTAATCAATAGTATGATTATGCTACATACAACATTATAGAAGGTGATAATTAAACTCTAGTTAGCTCTTGGAAAATTATCTAGATTTCTATTTTCTGAAGTCATAGTTTCACCCAAGATAAGGTGACGGTTATGTGTTTAGTCACTGGACAACCTATGTATGTCCTGTATTTGCATCCTTTTAATATCATGAAAAGTTGGGGGAGTCCACTGATATGATGGATGGATCTCTCTGTTGAAGAATATAGACACTCATTGAGATAGGATGGGCAGGGATGAATGGATTGTGATCGTCAACACAGGAAGCAGCATCCACATCAGTGGATCTGTTGGAGCCTTTAAATATTTACCCAAAGGAATTTTTATGATAATATGTGAAGAATACATACATGAATATCTAGATTTTTGGTCAATTAGATGGTTTTTAATATTTTTGCTTGTTTATTTTTATAAAGACCCCTTTCTAAACAAACTCTGCCTGGCCTCATTTCAGGCACTGCTTTTGTTTCATTTTCTTTGTAGCATATTCACATCCTAAGTGCCCTTTGGTAATTCCCAAAGCTAATTTACCTATAGAAATAGCCAGGGATAGAAACAGCGCAAATGATAGAGGAACACAGTTCATGGGTCTTCCTCTATATGCTTATTAGCATGCAAATGATTCAGTATAATGCTAATTATTTAATAGTAATAGAGTCAGCCTTCTTTATGTAAATAATTTCCTGGCCTACCTCTCAAAAAAGCAATATACAATACTGCAGAGGGTGCTTTCTCTTATCATTTAGAGAGGTATTTTTATTACATTGGTATGAAAAAAAAGATTTCTCAGCCTTTATCAAGAATACAAAATGCATTTATTTTGAAAGACAATAACAGAACCCTTATTCTTTTAGTGAGGAAAGCATAACAGTTATATTTACAGGTATGGAGATACAGTACCAAAGGGTGATCCTTTGGTCACAGAATCACAAATTGAAAGTTGGGATGAACCTCATGGACCATCTAGACTGACCAGTTAACAAAAGGAATATCTACTATTACTTCATATAAACTCCACTATAATGATAGTAATCAGCTTTAGTTGTTATTAATTTGTCTTCTCTTTCCCATTTCTTTTCCTTTTCTTTCTCTGATATCAAGCAACTTCGACTCCACTTCTCTGGGTTCTACCCTATGGGGCCAAACAGAAGAATGTAGTCCTACATTTATAACTCTTCAGACACTTGAAGACAACTATCATGGTGCCCTTAAGCCTTATGTCTAAACATCACGAGTTCCTTCAGCTGATCCTTATGTAACATTTACCCTAGGCCCTTCACCAGTCTCATTGGTTTCTTTTGGGTGTTATGGATTTTCAATGTCCTTTGTAAACTATGGTACCTGGAACCAAACACAATGTTCCAGATAAGGCCTTACAGGAGGAGAATAAACTGGTCTATCAGCTCTCTATTCCTAGAAATTATGTATGAGACTTTTTTTTTTTAATTTTAGAACAAGATCTCATTAGCTATTTTGGCTGCCATGAGTAAATAAATTATTAAATTTTATTTAAAAATATAAAGACTACTCAGCTCACAGAATGTACAAAAATAGGTGTTGGGGCCAGATTTGGACTATAGGCCCTAGTGTGCTGGCCCCTCCTCTAATACATCGGATAGTTCCTCAATGGAACATTTATGGAGGAATGGGACAATTACATAGGATGGTATGCCATGGGGAAAAGGAGTGAAATATGAATCATTGGAGAGAATAAGAACTCATATACATGTCACTTTAAATTTGGCCCAGGGCTTTCCTTACAACTACCCTGTGAAGTAGATAATATATTAGTAAATCCATTTTTGCATGTGAGGACACTGAGTCTTTAAAAAGTTAAGTGACTTGAATGAAGAAATATATGAAAGAAAAATGAAATATCTGTTAATGCTGAACATTGTCCTCTCTGTTGGGGATACAAACAAAATATGAGAGTGGAGTTTATGTTCTAATAGGAAGAGTAAATATAAAGAAATTGTGGCTAGAGAAGTGAATTTTGGTCTGGTGAATCAAAGGGAAGGCAAATGTAGCCAGAGTGTACTAGATTTTGAACCATTGTAAATAGTATTGGAAATTTGATCGGGTTTCTGCTCCCCAAACCAGAGGTATAAAGTGGGAGAGGGATGAGTGAACAAAAGGGTGGTGAGGCAAAGAAGGATAATAAGATGTCCACACTGGCATCCATTTACTGGTGGTCTACTGCTAAATGTGATATGAAGGGTTAAATAGATATAAATATCATGTGATTTCTCACTTATTGACTTCTACATTGAGACTACTAGACAGACTTCTAGGCAGAGTGGATTAATTCTGCCAATGATCTAAAGGTTGAAAGTATAGTCTGTGGTGGTCAGGTCTAGAGACATGCTACTTTAGTTAAGGAGAAGTAGGGGAGCAGCAAGACAGATGGCAACAGGTATAGGTAGGTCTCCATCTCCTGGTGAATCATAAGTCAATGTCTTGACATGGTTTACATAGCTGGTAAATATCTGAGGCATGAATTAACCTAGGTTTACCTTGTCCAAGTCCAGGATTTTAATCCATTATACCATATTGCCTTCCAAAATGCTTGAAGGAATGAAATCACAGATTTATTTGAATATATGTATATATTTAAGATGTATCCAGATGTAGTGAATAGAATGCTAGCCCTGGAGTCAAGGAATGAAATCACAGATTTATTTGAATATATGTATATATTTAAGATGTATCCAGATGTAGTGAATAGAATGCTAGCCCTGGAGTCAAGAAGGTGTGGGTTCATGTCATAATAGTTACATCACCATAGGCACCTCAGTTTACCTCTTAGTGTCCCAAGATAATTTCTTAAATGATAAATTTTAGACCATTTGGTATCTTGTTTGGTAACAGGAGTTCACCCTGGTTGTACTTTACAATGGTGAATTAACAGATTTGGGCCAAAAATAAATGATATACTTATGTGAGCTGAACTGACCTAATAGATGGTGATTTTGTGGACAGTACAGTTTAACATACTCCAATTTTTCTTGAGGCTTTAGTGCTAGGAATTTTGTACACTTGACTCAGTTTCCTACAGCAAATATAAATATAGATTCAGTCAAAAGCAATTAAAATCTAAGTCAATGAATATATTTATACTTGGTAACATAGGAGCCATACCATGGTATTTGCTAATAGTGATGACCAAATTGACCATAAAAGCTACCTTAGCATAACAGTAGTTTCCTAGCCAAACAAATGTGCCCACAATATACAACTTGAATTTAGAAATTGTTCTCTTTTCTTTGATCATATCCTAGTGTGGGAACAATGCTAGAACCAGCAGCATGTTGAATCTGGCAGTTTTACACAGTTCTATACAGTCAGAGTTGAAGAGACCCTAAGAGAAGGGCAGGTCATAGGAATAGTAACAAACAATATATTATAGGATCATAGACCTAGATCCAAAAGGGACCTTTGAGCCACCTACCCCTACCACTTTATTTTACAGATGAGAAAACTGGGAGTCTGAGATAAGGACTAGAGAAAAGATGTAGAATTACAGAGCTAGTCAGCAACAGGATGTTCAAGGAAGCAGACAGAATTGAAAGTCTGAGGAGAAGGGGAGGGAGAGGGGGGAAAACAAACATATGAGGCAGATCAAAGAAATAGGCTTTGAGCTCAAGAAAAGTTTACACAATTTGTCAAACTCAATGAGCTTAGGTTGCCTGGCCTACTTTTAAGTTGGAGTCACGCCCCTTCCCACCCTTATTCTTCAGATGAGGAACTGCATGGGGGATACCTGCTGTTGCTGTCTCGTGAGCCCAAAGTATCTGTGCCAAACTGAAAGCAGATAGAAATACCTTTGTGTCTGTGATTAACATCTAGAATTGGAAAAAAGAATTAGAGTGGTAACCACATGATCTTCTCATTTAAATCGGCTCCTGTGCAAAAGATAAATTGGATAACACTAGCATTGGAAGACTTATGGGCAGAATCTGTCAATGAGCAGTTCGTCCAAGTCGTGTAAAATGGAACCTGCATGCCTTCTAGTTCCTGGAATCTAGGAGCTTATGTTCTTAGCTTCATTTCAAAAAGGATTCACTTTTGCTCTCCCCCTTTCTCACCCCCCCCATTTTTTCTCATACTAATTATAGCCCTAGCAACCAGGAACAACTCCCCCCCCCTTCCCCCCACCGCCACTGCCAAAAAACAAACAAAAAAACCATTTCAATCAAAGAATTCTAGGAATATAACTTGCTGGTTCCTACCGCAGTCTTTATTTTATTTTTATTTATACTAATTTAACCCCTGTAGTATTGCACAGAAGTATAAACAGGTTTTCACTCATGTCTTACTCTATTTTCTTCAAGCAACTGTTAACCTTACTTTTGTTTTATTGTTATGCTGTTTTTAATACTCCTAATTGCACCAGGAAAACTTAAAGAATTTTAAAATAATTAAATCAATGGATATTTACTATACTCATTGTTATTTGCAAAGTAATGGATAAATGGATATTTACTAAGCTCACATTATATTCTAGAGAGGAGCCAAGCCAAACTCAAGGGATACAAAGATTAAATAACTGCCCTTGAAGGTAAGTGGAGAGGGAACTTTTCTTTCTCACCTCTTTCTCTAGGGCCCTTCAGTGCTTATCTCAGAGACTAGTTAAAGAGAAGTAGGGGAGCAGCAAGGCAGATGGCAACAGGTCTAGGTAAGTCTCCATCTGCTGATGAATCTTAGGTAAATTTCTTGATATGGCTGAGGCACGAATCAATCTATGTTTACCTTGTCCAACTCAGGATTTTAATCCATTATACTATATTGCCTTTAAAAGGATTTTTTTGATTACCCCAGGTGGAAGTACCATAATTTCCCCAATCTCTGTGTATATTTTCCCCTCTATATATCCTGTATCTGCTTGACTGTGAACACATTGTACCCTCCTACCATGTTTCCCCGATAATAAGACCTATCCCAAAAATAAGCCCTCCCCTTACTGTGTAAGATTCCTCTAAAATAAGCCCTCCCCCGAAAATAAGCCCTATTGAGATTGCTACTGTAGTGAAGGTGATCCCCTGCACTACACGCTACATTACGGTACCCTCTGTATGCACCGTCCCCTCCCCCCCGGGTGAAACGCACACCGCGCTCCAAGCTGCATCCAATCAGAGCTGCAGCAGTGAGCGCGTCATCCTGTTCTTCCCCAGGGATTTGCTTGCTGGCGCCATTGAGAGCAGTGCCGCGGAGGAGAGCTGAGGCAGGACAACATAAAACCCGGTATGTAAGCAGGAGTGAGGGGGCATGATGGAGGATAAAAAGGGCATGATGGAGGAAAAAAGAACTCAGGGGGCATGATGGAGTGAAAAGAAGGACTGATGGTCATAATTTTATTATTCTGTCTGTTTTGACCCCCAGACATGAGTACAAAAAGGCAGAGCTATACTGTTGAGTATAAGAAAGTAATTGTAGAGGAGTCACATGGCAAGAATCTTGCAGTTTTCTGTAAAGAAAACCTTTTGGATCTTCGATTGGTCAGAAAATGGAGAGCAGATTATAATAACCTCAATCAACAGGTGGATGAGGGAAAAGGGAAAAGCGCAGGTCTGAATCAGGTCGGCAGCCCTTATATCCTGACTTGGAGATCCTCATTGGTGAATGGATTGCTGACAGGAGAGCAAAGGCCTTGATTGTGCGCAGGGCTGATATTCAAGCATTTGCCCTTTCAATGGCACCAGAGTTTGAAATGGTCTCAGAAGGATTCAAAGCATCACAACACTGGTTGGACGGTTTCCTTCAACGGTATGAACTGTCCCTAAGAAGATCAACAACACTGTTTAAGCTGGAAGATGCTGAAGTTATTAAACATGCACTTGCATTCAAGTCCTTTATTGATAGGATCGACATTTCCAAGTACCAAATCCGCAATATGATTGCTACGGTATGGATGAAACTGCAGTGTTTATGGGACAAGGATCTCAAACAACAATTCATCACAGGGGTGCAACGTCAATCTGCATTCCCACCACTGGCTATGAAAGTGCACGGGTCACCTGTGTTTTGGCAATTTGTTTGGATGGAAAGAAAGCCACACCTCTAATCATCAGTAAGGGCAAGAAAGATAAGATTGAACATGCATCTGGCATTTACGTTCTTGAAACCGAAAAAGCCTGGTGTACACAAGCCGTTATAAGAAAGTGAGTTGATTTAATGCTGCCACTTGTTATGCGAGGTAACCAAAGAGGTCTGATAGTATGGGATTCAGCCAGCACTCACCGCGCTAAAGAAATGAAGAACTTCCTTGCAGAGAGAAGAATAGATCAAGTAATGATTCCTGCAGGAATGACTGCCTATCTCCAGACCCTTGATATTGCAATAAACAAGCCATTCAAGGACCATTTGCGCATGGAAGTCAATGACTACATTGAAAATAGAATGGAAAGAAATCAGTGTGGAAACTTTGTGAAGCCCTGTCTGCAAGAAGTCGTGACTTGGGTGAAGAAGTCATGGGATAAAATTACTGACAGCTGTGTCGCCAAGGCACTACGAGCAGGTTACCTGGACAAGACATATTGATTTAAAGAGAGCTATATTGCTGGACATGACAGATTGGGTCCACTTCTTCTGAAGGAAATGGAGGCGCAAGACATCCAGGATGGAATTCAGGGTATGGACACTTATGACGATGTTGTTGAAGAAAATGAAATGATCATTATTGAATAAAGGTACATTTTTTTGTTCACATTTACCTGTTTATTAAAATTGCTGTCAATGTTCATTAAAATAAGCCCTCCCCTGAAAATAAGCCCTCTGGTGTTTTTCTGTCCAAAAAAAAATAATAAGACAGTGTCTTATTATCGGGGAAACACGGTAGTAAGATGTAAGCTCCTTAAGGGTATGGTCTATCTCACTTTATATTTGTATTTCCAGTAAAATGTCCTTCATCAGTTAATTAATAATTGACTGGGGAGAGGCAAAAGATAGGAATGCAAATAACTAGTAAAGGCAAAATAGTTCAGAAAACATTTTTAGTAAGAAACTGGGGAAATGATGGAAAACTTTATGGGGGAGATAACACTCTAATTGGGCCTTGTACCAAAGGACTTTTAGCAGGCACTATTGGGGGTGGAGTAAGGGAGGGCTTTTACAAATGAGGAATAAAATGAGCAAAGGTATAGATATGGGAGAGGGAGAGACAAAGAACAGTGAGAGGTCCAATTTAACTGGAAGACATTCTATTCAATGAAGAGGGTGAGATACAACTGGAAAGGTTTGTTGAAACCAGCATCAGAAAGGTCTTTAATGTAAGAATAAAAGTCTTATGCTTTAGAAAGCCAGATGGGACAAAAGTTACTATTCTTTTACTTTTCTCCAACCAGTCCAACCATTGTAATCTACTTGGATCAAGATCATGAAGGGAAATTGAGCATCAATGTCAAATAGCACTCTACATTAGGACTCTATTTTCTGAAACTTTTTTTTTTTTTTGCCAATCACTGTCACTTTCCAGATAACTCTACCCTGAGGCTCTGCTTACATAGTTGGTAACTACCTTCTTGAATCACTATTTCATGAAGGGGCCCAGTCATGTTCTATTTCATTCACAGCTCAAATGTTCCAGACTTCTTAACAGTTGCTTCAACCCTCCCTTTTTAATTTTGCATTTCTTCCATTATATTATAAACACCTTGAGAGTAGGGATGAGCTTGCTTTGTATCCCCAGCACTTAGCAGAGAGATTGTCATATAATAAATGATTAATAAATATTCTCTCTCTTTCCCTCCCTCCCTCTCTCCTCTTTCTCTCTCTCCCTCTCCTCTCCACTTTGTCCTCCTCCTCATCATCTTTACCTTTGCTTCACTTGGGGAAATTATGAGAAATAGAGGACTAAAATGGATTTTCAACAATAATTCAGATTAGAGTTGAAGTCGGACAAGAAGAGATAATTGAGAGAAAAAGAATCCAATAGGCAGATTAACCATATGCTACTTTCACTTACCAACAGGGGGAGCATATACTAACTTCACTGTATTCCATAGCTATTAGCAGATAACTAACTGGTTGAGAAGAATAGGGGACCTCACAGATAAGAGAAAAGCTTACTAATCCTAACACAAATTCCTATAAGGTTTCAAGGCGTCTTGAAGATAGCGCCTAAGTTGAAGATTATAACTGAGATCCAGTGGGAAGCTGAAAAAGCATATATATGTCCCATTTATGATTGTATTCACTCCCATTGTTGTATTCTTCCCCTCTGTATATTGGAGATGTATGTTTTAGTGGGAGATTGAGATCAATGCTTACTGGAGGGGGGGATGTTCCATTTTTTTCTTTATTACAACTATTTTTAATTAAATGACTTTTTGCCCCAAGTGTGTTTTCTTATTGGCTAGTAAACACATTAATAAGGTCTTGGGATTGGGGCGGCCAGGTAGCACAGCGAGTAAGAGCACCGGCTCCAGTGTCGGGATGACCTGGGGATCAAATCTGGGCTCAGATACTTAGCGCCACACCCAGAAATAACTGGCCATGTAACCTTGAGCAATTTACTTAACTCGGATTGCTTTAAAAAAAAAAATAAGGGCTTGGGATCTATGGTGTGGAAAGGATTCTGACCCCAAAAAAGTACATAGGATTTGTGTAGTTTGGGGGAGTGCAATGGTAAAAGGGACATGAATATTCATTTACTAGATAATTGAGTCAATTTTATTTTTTTTTTCTAAATTAAATGAGATACACGATTTAAGTTGTTCAATCAAAAGAGATTATTATATTCAATAGACATCAGTTAATAAATCAATTAACAAACATATTAAATACTTACTAAGAGCTAAGCACAGTCTCTAAAGAGGACTATGCATTGAATTAGAGGACTGACTTTCAAATTTTGGTTTTGTTGAATACTATGTGACATTAGATAATTTGTAGCTATCTTATCTATAAAATGAGGGATTTGAGCAGAATCGTGTTATTTGTAAAGCACTAAACACAGTGCTTGACCCATAAAAGTTGCCTGATAAACACTTATTCCCTTCACTTCCCATCCCTTCCCCTATCCCTGTGCATATTTCATACCAGGGTTTTGTCTTCTTCCCTCCTTCCTTCCTTCCTTCCTTCCTTCCTTCCTTCCTTCCTTCCTTCCTTCCTTCCTTCCTTCCTTCCTTCCTTCCTTCCTTCCTTCCTTCTTTCCTTCCTTCCGTCTTTTCTTCCTTCCTTTTCTTCTTTTTCTTTCTTTGTGCTATGCAGACACAAGCTAATTTGCAGCGACATCATACCCATTCTGTGTGTGTGTGTGTGTGTGTGTGTGTGTGTAATCTGAAGAGAATAATATACTAGCAGAAATCTTGACTTCCATGGTAAAAATAGAAATACATTCTCTGTTAGAACATTTTCCATTCTAATGAATGATAATGTTCTATATTTCAATTTTGAAATGATGATTGACACATAGATGCTTATCATTTATAACAATGAAAAGCTCTCCATTTAGCCCTGAGCACAATACCAGAGTGGACTCCAGAAACTTAGGCAAATATCGGAAAGAAGAGAAAAGTATAGGATGCTATTCTGCCCATTTTCCATGTTGCTCTCTCTCCAGTATATGCACAAGTGAGACTTGTCTATGACCTTAGGTATCATTGTTAGTGTCTATTTTTTGGGCCCAGAGATGTGTGGGATGGAAGCAAACAGAATATCATTAGCTTCCTGTTGTTTTTTGTTCCAAGACTGAATCCTGGGTTCTTGTACCCTGGAAAGGCTCGACCTTTCCTAGAGGTAATCAAGGTTGGCACTTTCAGAATCATCATTCTTTACTCTTTCCCTCCTTACTTTCCTGTCCTATGACATCACGTTTGAGGCAGTGTGATAGATCTGAGGTTGTCCAGTCCTCTGTTAGTTTAGGTTTGATATTGAAACCAAATCAGGTAATTGTAAGCCATTTGGCAGCTAGTAAAAAAAGAGATATATTTAAAGGTAGCAAGAGAAGCAAGTGTAGGTATTGAGGACACTACAAGTTGATTCAGTCCCCTTTGTGATCCACTATGCATTAGAGAATCTCTGGGGCTTTTCATGGATGCCTTGTACTCATTCAAACAGGAAAAGATGTCAACAGCTGAACCTTTAGTCCATTCAGTCAACTAAGACTTAAGGATGGTCTTAATACTTGTTAAGGGAAAAAATAGTCTAATTTACATAGGAGAAGGGGTTAGGATATTGCTCCTACCATGGTGGTATAATAGGGTGTTGATATAAATCAATTAATTTAATATATACATATATGTGTGTGTGTGCGCACACTAATGTGTGTATATATATGCATACATACATATACACATATATGTGTATATATGCGTGAGTATGTGTGTGTATGGTCTCTCTATATATATATGTTCATATATATGTGTATATATATATATATATATATATATATATATATAATGACCTGGGTTTAAATCCTATCTCAAATACTTACTAGCTGTGTAGACATGGGTAAGTTGCTTATCCTTTCTGGGCCTCAGAGATTTTTTACCTATAAAATAAAAGGAGTACCTAGCATGACACCTATGGTCCCTTCCTGATTGGACCTCTAATCCCATTTCAATCTCTTCCAACAGCCTCCAATCATATAAAGGAATGACTTCTAGGCATATTTGTATCTCTTTGCCCTAGAAGTGGTATTGCTACATCAAATGTTATATACATTTTTGTAGCCCTTTGGGTATAGTTCCAAATTGCTATCCAATATCATTGGATCAATTCACAATTCCACCAAAATGCATTAGTGTTCTAATTTTCCCACATATTCTCCAGTATTTCTCATGTTCCTGTTTTGTCATGTTAGCCAATATGATAGGTGTGATGTGGTGCCTCAGAATTGTTTTGATTTTTATTTATCTGATCAATAGTGATTTACAGCACTTTTTCATATGACTATAGATAGTTTTAATTTCTTTGACTGAAAGTTTTCTGTTCATACCTTTTGAACATTTATCAGTTGGGGAATGATTTATATTATAAATTTGACTCAATTCTCTATGTATTTTAGAAATGAATCAGAGACACTGGTTATAAAAAAAATCTTTCCCAGTTTTCTACTTCCCTCCTAATTTTGGTTGCACTGACTTTACTTGTACAAAACCTTTTCAATTTAACGCAATCAAAATTATCCATTTTACATTTCATAATATTCTCTATCTCTTGTTTGCACATAAATTCTGCTCTCCATAAATCTGACAGGTAAGATATTCCTTGTTCCTCCAGTTTGCTTATAGTATGAGTCTTTACACCTAAATTGTGTACCCATCTTGACTTTATTTTGGTATAGTGTTTAATATATTGGTCTATGCCCAATTTCTGTCATACCATTTTCCAGTTTTTCCACAGTTTTGTCAAATTGTGAGTTCTTATCCCATAAGAGGGTATCTTAGGGTTTATCAAACAGTAGATTACTCTAGTCATTGCCTACCAAGACACCATTAATTCTTTGTGAAAATGTTATGATGTTATACATAAAAACTGGGAATTCATATGATAATAGATTTAGAACCAAAGGAAATTTCTAAGAGGTCATCAAATCTAAATTCCTCATTTTCCAATAAGGAAAACCAAGAACAAGGAACATGAGGTCTACAGAGTCTGTCATATTTCTGAGATCACTTATGTAGTAACTGGCAGAGATGGTCTTGGAGTAGAGCCCAGGTAAATTATCATAAAATGAAAAACAGGACTAGATTTGAACTCAGCACCTCTGACTCCAAATCAAAAATTCTTTCTGCCATGCTATTCTGTTTCCATACTTTCACTTAAAATTTTCAACCATGAAACAACAGAGGAAAGAAAGACCTGTGTCCTCTGACCCTTACTCAAGGAAGTAGAACTAAGAATCCCCAGAAAAAAATTTTCAATTTGTCATTGGCAATGAGTTAGAATTGAATTAGGGACAAAGTTAAAATATGTTTCAAAAAACAAGGAAAAAGGAAAAAAAAGTTTCCTCATTGACTTCACAAATGCATTATGGGAAAGGGATCAACTGTGAAGGAACAAAAATTGAAGAGAAAAAATGCCAGTTTTCAATTGTATAGCAGGGCCTTGGATATATCTAGAAAGAATATTGCTGCTGATGAGATCTCCTGTGGATCCTCAAACTCTGAAAAGTTGTGGTTTACACAATAGAATGTGGATATAATATCATGCCAAACATTCTGAAGGAGTTCCTGCCAATATTTCATTAATGTATGCTTAAATTTTCTCAGAAATATTTGGATCAGATACCTCTTCTTTGTTTAAGCCTTTCTATGTATTTTCGTGGGTATATTGGTTTTACTAATAGCAAGAAAACTAATCTATTTCCTATTGATAGGAAACCATTAATTGAATAATCAATCAATTAATCAATCAACAGGCTTTTTTATTTTTATTTTTTTGCATTTTTTGGGGGCGGAAAGGCAGGGCCATTGGGGTTAAGTGACTTGCCTAAGTTCACGTGGCTAGTAAATGTTAAGTGTCTGAGGTTGGATTTGAACTCAGGTCCTCCTGACTCCAGGATCAGTATTCGATTCACTGTGCCACCTAGCCACCCCAATCAACAGTTATTAATGTTGATTAATGGTAAGTTTGCAATTCCTAAAAATAGAAATCAAATATAAGTACAGCACAATTGGAAATGAGTTTTTCCCTTAGTTTTCATTAAGATCTATATGCATGGCTAGTCTTATTAAAATTAGTCTTTACACTGTTTGGCTTCTTGAGCAAAAATAGTAGTTTAAGTAGTTTCATGAAATTATGAATATTCCATTGGACAAAGACAAATATTAGAAATGTAGCCCTCCATTTGACACAGAGAACAAATAATAATTATAAATAATTGTTTGTAAGAAGAGTCATCTCAAGGGCTGGAATATATAGCATGTTGTTTCTAGTTGTATTGCCTTTGAAATGTAATACAAAAATGTGTTCCAACCTTCACCTTTCAACATAACTAATTTTTATGTGTCCCTTTGCTATCAGTCAGAGGAAATCAGTTTCATTTATCGCTCTTCTACTATATGTCAAATCTAATGTTCAAACTTGATGATGAACTAAATTGATATATAGTAGTGCTAGAAGTTATATATAATTCCTATAGAAAACAAACTGTACACTTTAAATTAGATCATAGAATAACTTTTTAACTTTCCTAAGAACAAGGGTAAAACATTGTGAAGCAATTGAAAGAACTGGTTGTGAAATCACTGTGTATGCAATGGTGGGTACTCCTTATAAGTTGGATCTAACTGGAGCTGTCCACATATGCAGCTGGGGGAAAGAAAATGAAACTTTTGTTAATACAATGGTTTTCAATGGAAAGAACTATGCACTATTTCCCATTCACCTATGACCAACTCTTTCATATACTTCTCTGAATTTTCACTACCTACATTTGAGAGACAATGCCTTGAGCTCTGAGATGACTATGCTACTGTTACCTAGCTCTTCCTCTTCATCCTCATCCACTTTTCTCATAGTCCATCTTATCTTTCCCTTCTCCAATGTCTTCTGCAACTGTCATTCCCAACTACCTCCTTTTTTATCCTAAACTATTTTTGGTATTGCTAAGTAATACAATATCCATGCTCATTTATGCCTTTCTAGGGCACAAGTTTGATCTAATGTATGCCAAGAGGGCATTTGTACACTTGTATTTGGGGAAAAGCATGGAGAAAGATGAATATTATGCCCTTGGAGAAGATTTGGCTTCCTTAGAAAAGGATTATGAAGCAGTTGGTACAAATTCTGTTGAGTGTAAAGATGAAACTGAGGAATTCTAGAATGGACAAAGAAACCAAATTCATTTAGCTTGTCCACCCTTGCTATCTCTTTAATCAATCAATCAACATTTACTAAGCAGGTATTTTGTGCCAGGCACTAGGATAGGCACTAGGGATTGTGAAAGAAAAAGAGGCTTCAAGGAGTTTGCATTCCAATAGGGGAAAATAGCAGAAAAAGAAGTAAAGACAGGCAGGGAGTTTCAGTGTAGGGAAGGAGGGTAAAAAAAGATCAATAAAGACATGTGCACTTAGCTTTTATGCCAATCTATTTTCTCCAGGTACTTCACATCTGAATATGCCTTCTGTAATGTTGTTGATTGCCTTTCTGACTCCCCACTCTCTACCCGCAGCCCCACACATGAGGATTCAATATGAAGAAGGTAGAATCAGAAGATTCTTTGTCTCAATTTGCTTTGTTACCATCATTCAACAATGATGCCATCCTCATATAGGGTCTAGCATTAGATGATATCTAAAACTCTTTCCAGCTCTATATTCTGTGATATGCTTTTATGAGGGATATATCCTAGCATAATACATAGGGCATTGAATTTGCAGTACATTATGACTTGAATTCAAATACCATTTCTGTTATTTACTTCTGTTATTTACTGTTATTTATTTGTGACTTGGGTCAAATCATGTATCTACCACCTGTCTCAACTGACCCTCTCAGATTTATCTGCTAAATCACAGATGAAATGCAATTTCTGATGTTATAAAGAGTTTTCATATGGTACTATGCATATATTGTCTGGGAAAATAATTACTCTTTTTGTCCACATTTTAAAAATTATTGAAAATACATTTAGAGATTTTGAGGCAATTGACAAAGAACATGCAAAGTTAATTAGTGTGTAACACCTTTGGGTTTCCTCATGAAATTTTTCCAAGTAGAGAATCCACCCACAACTATAACTCTTGAACATTCATTCATATATATGCTTTTATTAGCTCAGAGGATACAATAAATCAAAACAAAAAAAAATAAGCAGCATCAGAAAAAAGGTGAGTTGAAAGTTTTATATGTTTACAAATATTTATATTCTGCAATTGATCATCATGCCACCAGTGAGAGAAAGGACAAAACAAACAGGTAACATACATGACAAAAGAATATCAGTGATTAGGTAACAAGCATGGATGGGACAATCTATATGCAAGATGTATGGTCAAGGAGTACATACAAATTGGAACAACTCAGGATTAACATCCTGAAGAGCAGCTGATGTTATATATCTCTCTGCTATCTTTTCCTGGGAACTCTGGTAAGCTCCTGATGCTCTCTGCTGCCATTTGCTGGTCTGCAGCTGAGAAACAGCCTCTTCATGAAGCTTCTGTAATGTCAGCTCTGAAAATCTCATAGTCTGAAAATATTTCACATCTTTTGAGATATGAATCCTAGTCATGCACATCCATCCAACCATGTAGAAATGTCTGTGCATATTTAATTTGACTTTTTCAACTTATTTTCTTCTCCTACTGCTCAAGGATTCTGCTTAAACACCTATTTAACTTGATATGAGAGAATATTTTCCTGTTTCTTTCCATTCTCATGATACCAATCATTTTCTATTCAAATCAAAAGAGATGAATGGAAAAATCCCTTAGTGAATGACCTTTAGCTTACATTCCTTAGTAACCAAATTTTTGTATTCCTTATACCTATAAGGCTTTGTCTATATTTATGACTCAATCTCACAATTTCTAATTTATTTAGCTGATCATCAAGCAAGATATAGTGATGATATAAATTGTAGGATATTACAATAAAACAAATATATTTTCCAGATCATCATTCCTATGGTTGTGTGTACAAACATCGACTATTTTGCAGTAGCTGCCTAATGGACTCCAGTTTCAGAACAGTCTCTAGATATGTGAAAGTTTTTTTTCTATTCACCAAGAAGTTGGGGACCCAATTTAATCTAATAAAATCAACAAAATTTATGGCGTTTTTAATCTCAGCCATCCAATTTATAATTGCGACAATCAAAAACTATTGAGATAGTTTTCCTGCCCTCAGCTTCAGCATGTTTCATGAGAAAGTATTGGATAGTAATAACTAGCATTTTATATATCACTCTAAGGTTTGCAAAGCATTTTACAAATATTACCATATTTTGTCCTCGCAATAATCCTGAGGTAGGAGTTATTATCCTTATTTTACTGATGAAAACACTGAAGCAGATAGAAGTTGTTACCTACTGAATAAGACATAGCATCACAGAACTCATTAAAGGCTAGGTTTGAAATAAAGACTTCCTGACTCCAGGGACAGTGCTCTACCTATTGCAGTCATGTAGTTGTCTATACCACAAAGGTAACATTACATATACTAAATAACCCTTTAATGTGATGTGGTAGAGATAGGAGATTTAGCAGAAAAACTTTGAATTCACCATTCATCACTCTAACACCAATGTTATGCATGACCATGACCATCAATCAAAATAGAATGCTCCCCTCTGAAAGTTCCTAACATTAAAAAAAAAAGCCAGGTAAGGTAAGCAAAGGAATGTGATCTTGTGACCATGTAAAGGTTACCTTTATCCTTAAAATTATCTAGCTAAATTATCTTCTTTTGTCTTTGGGCACACTACTTGTATTTTTCAAGGGTTTTGCCAAAATGAGGAATTTGAGAGTATGCTCTTTATAGAATCACTTTAATTTCATTATATTTTGAGAAATGAGCCCTCTGTCTGCCCCTCCCCATTCCAACTTCCTGGATAATGTTGAATTTAAACACACACACACACACACACATTAGTAGACTAGTAACTCTACAGTATACTGAATGTGTATTCTAAAATAAATATTAATTTAACAAGTTTCATCCTACTTGAAGGATATTAAAAATACAAAATAGGGGCGACTAGGTGGCACAGTGAATAGAGCACCAGCCCTGGAGTCAGGAGGACCTGAATTCAAATCCAGCCTCAGACACTTAACACAAAAACTAGCCATGTGACCTTGGGCAAATCACCTAACCCCAATTGCCCTCCAAAAAGAAAAAAAAATACAAAACAAAAAATGTTCATAATGATGAACAATTGGTATAATAGGAATTTTTGATTCTTTATCAGTTAACTTCAGCTAACCAAAACCTGACTCATGAAATAATTATGTTAAAGGAAGTTGAGAGCTATTTCCCCTACTTGGGAAGTTATTGAGTTGACCAAAACCTACACTATGGGATGTGAAATTTTACTTATAGACTTAAAGGTTAAAAATCCAGAAAACTCTAAACCATCCTTGATTCCTTGGTGATATGTAAATCAACTTCAATTGGACTTTTTGTGAATCCTCTAAATGTGGTTTAATCTGTAACCCAATTTAGTTTGCCTATAAAGTTTGTTTGATGAGATTATGACTCTGTTTAGGTAAGTTTGTTTAACTTTTATGACATTAAAGAAAGTTTGGGATTATGAATATACCTTTTCTTTAACTTTTATGACTGAAGAGGATTGTACAAGATTTCAGCATTCAAAAGAATTATATCTCTGTCACTCTGATGTAATTTTGCTTATAAGAAGGTTTGTGAAAATCCTAATGGAAATTCAGGTTTCCTCTGAGTCCTAAACTATATTTGAGCATGATAATCAAACCTATGTCTTCTACCTCTATAATTTTTGCATTGTGGTAAATATATTTTAGGAGTCATTACATGCCTTATGAATGCAGAAAAGATATATTTCTCCCATAATTTTGGTGTGATTAAGTGTGAACATTATAACTCTGTGATCAGAGAGAATAATAATTTGGATAGAACATCTTAAATATCTTCTCAAGATGTTACATTAAAAGATAGAAAATAACATAATGTAGTCAATAAATTATCTTTCTCTTATAATTTTATGCTTAGTAGTATCTATATTTAAGTAAAAGATTCCGCAAACTCTATTCTATAAAACTTCACTTTGCAAAATGCATATAATTCCCTGACCCGATATCTTTAGGTATTCCTCATCTCAAAAGAGATCATGTATGAAGTGCTTTGTAAACCATAAAGTATTATGTAAATGCTAATTATTATGAAGGCAGTTAGTTGGTACAGTGGATAAGAGTCCTGGACATGTAGTCAAGAAGACTTGAATTCAAATCCTCCCTCAGTCTTTTCTAACTACCTTTATGACTCTCAGCAAGTCACTTAACATACCTCAGCATCATTTTTTTTCATCTGTAAAATGGGAATGATAATAACATCCACTGCATACATATGCAATGGGGAATCAAATGACATAATATATGTTTACATACATGTTAGTTATTGTTACATAGTTCCTTAACATTTTGTTACACGTCTTCTGTCCTTTATTCAGTTACCTCCTGGTAAATTGTCTTCCTTGAGACTCTTAAACTACTGATAAATTTTAATTTCAATCTTAAATATATTAAACTATTTTATCTTGAATATTTCTGTAACAATCCCTTCTCCATACTTATTTTCCTGGTTCCTCATCTTTCAAATTGCCTCTTATAGCATATACTTTTTGATTCTTGCCTTGCCTTCCGTTTCCCCTTCCCCTTCCTTTCCCTTTCCACATCGCCTTTCCTTTCCCACCCCTTCATTATATTCTATATAAAAACAAATATAGTCATTCTGACTCCATGGAAAGCATGATGGTCTATAATCTTCTCTAAGTCATAACAAAATATATGTGAAAATGCTTATAAACTATATATAACTATAAAAAAACCTTAATGGGGTTCAGAGTGACTGCTTTTCATGATCCTTACCCTGTTGATATTATTATTATTATTATAGTTTATATCAAAGTATAATATCTCAATTATACTCAAAAGACCTGTGATTCCAGGTTGAAAGTTCTTTCAGTGATACCTATCCATATCTGCCCCTCTTGTGCAAATTTTGTCCATATCTTCCATGGGTTCTCCATTGGGCATTCTGCCCATCTCAGTTAATGTAGTAATTTATCCTCAATTTATTATTTCCTTCCATTTACTATTCTTTCCATTCCCTAGGGAAGTTTAAATGAGTGGAATCCATGTGTTATAATCATTGTGACCAATTCCAAATTAAGTTCTGTGACCCTCAGTTGTCACAAGTGCTAGAAGTAGGGTATATTATGTTTGGCAAGAAATGGTATGCCATTTCTCAATTTGTAAAGCTGGAAGGAGATTTAGGGGTCCTCTGGCCCAACTTCCTGATTATTACAGATGAGGAAACTGAGTTTCACAAAAGTGTAGTGATTTAGTTGAAGTCACACAGTTTCCACAGAACTGAGAGCAGCACTCAGGCAATGCTGTTTCTTAGTGCAGCATGCTCTGCTGTATTATATTGTTAGGTGTAGAGAAGTCAAGTTACTCTACTTTCAGGACTACTTAGTGAAGGGTATTTTTCAGTGAAGAGTAAAGAAAGGAAGTCAAATGCTTCCTTTCTCTCTTCTAAGTGCCTCCACACAGAGACAAAAAATTGAAATGTCTAGTTCTGAACTGAAGTTGTCCCTGAGATTTAGCAAGAGACATATGGGAACCAGATTGTTCCTGTCAAAAGTCACTACTGAGAATTCATGGGACTGGGAGTATATAGTAATGTTTTTGATCGTCAGTGTTTACTTTGTGACCTTCCCATTAACAGATATGTGTGCCCATACTTACTGATATGTTCATCCATCTCTCTAATGGCTCTGCCTCTGTGGTAGTTTTGAAGCACCAGTCATTCACTGTCAGAGGGGGAATATATTTTCTTCTTGTCATGGTTTTCATTTCAGCTGGATTCGGGTTGAGAGATTTGTGCATTAAAGTAAATTTCTCATTTTAAAATTTTCTATAGAGTTTGATCCTATTGCAAATTTGAAATTCAGAAGTATAGATCCACCCTCCTCCCCAGCACCTCCTTGGAGGACAGGTGTTTATATAGAAAGATCATTTTTGAGCTGAAAATGAGGTGAGTTTCTATTTATACTATTATGATGGAAAGATTTTACCCTGAGTGACAGATTATTAAATTTTGAAATATTTGGGAATCTATATTTTCAATCGATATTCATTTATATTTTGTTAGCATCAGAGATTAAATGGAATAGGTCTGTCCACAGCATAGAATGTTTTAATAAAGCAGTTGTAAAACTTAAGATGATTATGCACCTTTTCTCCTTTATTTGACCTGTGCCCCATTATTTCCTCATTCCATTTTAAGTGTACCTTGGAGTCTCTTTGATGTCTTCTGCTCTTTCCTGCTTAGTTTTTCCACATTAAACCTCATACTTAGAAGACTCATCTCTATTTGCATGTAATTAACTATTTCCTTCATCTTCTTAATGAACCTGCTTATTGATAATCTTCAGTGACATCTATTTTTGAGCCACTCCAAAATGACTGAATTACTATACCTTCAGGTCTGATGGATGATGTGTGTAACTCCTGAAAACATATCAATACTAACTGGTTTTTAATGTTGGTGAGAGAACTGAAAGAAGGGAGATTATCTGTGAACAAAGAAACAAAACACAATTGACAGGTTCTTTATGTCCAGATAGCCTTTATAATGTTTGAATATAAAACCAAATTTAATGTGAAACCAAGAGTATGGAAGAACAATTAGCAAATCTGTAAGTCATGTTTTTATCTTATGAGTACTAGGTTTTTCTTTTTTAAGTACTCATTTGTACAAGTTTTGCCTTGATTATGAACCCTTAGAAATCCTTTAAAAATTATAAACATCTTAATTTCATGAGCAAAATTCATTGAATATATTCCTGTGGAAAAGCAGAAGTAGTAAGTGAAAAAACAATGTTAGTTATAATAATAGAAGCATATATAAAAGCACATTTAAAATGTACTTATTTTAATTTTTTGTTATGGATATTACTTTCATTTGACCTTCAGTTCTTTTAGCTGTCATGATAAAAATAGCACAACTCCAAAACAATCAGTAAAAAAAAAAGTCAGCAACAATTTCTGAGTTAGAATATACATTAGAGGCCACTAATACAACCTATACATAAAAGGAATCACATCTATGTGATATGATAAGTCACCATCAAGGGTCAGCTAGAAAATCTCCATGGGAAAGGAACTTATTAACTCTTTAGGTAGCCCATTTCACTTCTAAGCATCAAACCTAAATTCTAATATTGCTTTCTGAGGCAAAATAGTAAAAATCTAATCCCCCCTCAATGCATTAACTCTTCTACTTGATGAGAGGTTCATTTTCTTCCTGAATCTTCTCTACCCCAGGCTAAACAACACAAGCTCCTTCACTGGATCTTCATATGATACAGACTCAAGTCTCTTTAATACTTTCAGCTGGTCCTCTGAATTAAACATAATGTTTCAGATGAGAACTGATGAGGACAGAAAACACTAGGACTCTCACCTCCCTACTCCCGGAAGTCATGCCTCTATTAATGTAGCCTGAGTTTGCATGATCTTTTTTTGTGACTGTGCATCACATTGTTTATCTCTATTGAACCTAGAAGCCACTAAAAATCTTAGAGTTAACTTTTTTTTTACACCAACTGCTGCCTAACCACACCTCACTAACACAACCAACCTGTAAAGGTATTTTTTTCTACTTAAGTGGGGGACTTTACTTTTGTCCATAATAAATTTTATCTTCTATTCAGTGCAATTCTATAGTAGATCAATAACTTTTTAGATCTTCATTCTGTCATTCAATGTATTTACTAAATGAGTCTGAAGGACTGTCAGAATCATTTTCTTAATCTTGTGTCTAATACTGTATCCTATATCTTTGGCCCTCAGCTATTTTGTTAGTAAAATGAATGGGTTTAACAAAATGATTTTAAGCTCATTTCTAGTGCTATATCCTCCATCTAAATACTGTGCTACAAAATAGATTCTTTTTTCAGGGCAGCCAGGTGGATCAGCTAGTGAGAGCATCGGCCCCAGTGTCAGGATGACCTGGGGATCAAATCCGGGCTCAGATACTTAGCACCACACCCAGAAATAACTGGCCTTGTAACCTTGAGCAAGTTACTTAATCCCAATTGCTTTAAAAAAAAGATTATTTTTTAAAATTTTTTTCAAATGCTTTCTTAAATTCTGATTTACATCATTCATTTCCCCCAAATTTTGAGTTACAAATTTTCTCCCCATATTTCCCCTACCCAGCGCCCCAAAATATCAGTCCCACAGGATATCCCATCCTCCAAACTGCTCTCTCCCATATTTTCTCCCATACCCCTTTTGACTTTTCCAGAGGATCTCTATTCCCCAGTGCCTGTATATCTTATTTCCTAATTACATGTAAAATAGTATTAATAATAGTAAATATATATATGTGTGTGTATGTGTATGTGTGTATCTATTTGAATATTTGATTTTAAAACTTTGAATTCTAGATTCATTCCCTTCCTCCCTTGTCACCCACCCTTACTGGGAAGATAAGCAGTTCAGTATAGGATGTACATGTGTGGCTAATGCAAAACAATAACATAGTAGATATATTGTAAAAGACTGACTATATTTCCCTCCCTCCTATTCCAACTCTCACTTGTTCGATTCTCTACTTTGATCCCATCCCTTTTCAAAAGTGGGTGCTTCCAACTTCCCTCCCCCCAAGCCTGCCCTCCCTTCCATCATCTCCCCTCTCATCCCCTTCCCCTCTACTCTCCTTGAGGGTGAGATACCCTATTTAGTGTGTATTTCACTCCCTCCCCAAGCCAAATTCAATGGGAATAAGGTTGACCCATTCCAATTTGCCTTCCTATTCTTCCCCTACATTGTGACCATTTTCCATTGTATCTTCTATGAGATAGTTTACCCCATTCTGTCTCTCCCCATCTCCTCTCATTATATTCCTCTCTCACCTCTTAATTTCACCTTTTAAGTATCATCCCTTCCTGTTATATTGTCCTGTGCCCTCTATCTATGTATACCTGTAAGTATATATACACACATTCACATATGTATTCACATACCCATGTACCCTCATATACATACATACATATATATATATATATATTTTTTTTTTCCTATTCCCTTCAACTACTAAGAAAAATTTCATCAGTTACAATTATTGTTTTTCCATGTAGGAATGGTAATAGTTCAGCTTTAATAAGTACCTTATGATTTCTCTTCCCTTTTTACCTTCTCATGCTTCTCTTGCTTCTTGTATCTAAGTGTCAAATTTTCTGTTCAACTCTGGCTTTTTCAGCAAGAATGCTTGAAAGTCCTCAAACCACTGAATGACCATATTTTCCCCTGAAACATGATACTCTGTTTTGCTGGGTAGGTGACTCTTGATTTTAATCCCATCTCCTTTGCCCTCCAGAATATCATATACCAAGCCCTTCGATCCCTCAGTGTAGAAGCTGCCAGATCCTGGGTTATCCTGATTGTATTTCCACAATATTCAAATTGTTTCTTCCTGGCTGCTTGTAATATTCTCTCCTTAATCTGGGAATTCCAGAACCTGGCTATAATATTCCTAGGAGTTTTTTTGGAGGGATCTTTTTCAGCAGGTGATCAGTGGATTCTTTCAACCACTATTTTGGCCTCTGATTCTAAAACATCAGGGCAGTTTTCTTTGAGAACTTCCTGGAGGATGATTTCTAGGTTCTTACTTTGATCATGGCTTTCAGGTAGTCCAATAATTTTTAAATTACCTCTCCTGGATCTATTTTCCAGGTCAGTGGTTTTCCCCATGAGATATTTCACATTGCCTTCTATCCGTTCATTTTTTTTGCATCTGTTTAACAGCATCTTGATTTCTCATAAAGTCCTTAGCTAACATTTCCTACAGGCTAATTCTGAAGCAATGATTCTCCTCATTGAGCTTTTGAGATTCTTTTTCCATCTGGCAGATTCGGCTTTTTAAGGCATTCTTCTCCTCATTGCCTTGTTGAGACTCTTTTGCCATTTGAGTCAGTCTGCTTTTTAAAGTGTTATTTTCCTCAGTGAGGCTGTTGACTCTCATTTCATAATTTTCTTTCATCATTCTCATTTCTCTTCCCAATTTTTCCTCCACTTCTCTTATCTGCTTCTTAAGGTCCTCTATGGCCTGTAACCAGCTTGTATTTTCCTTTGAAGCTTTTGGTGCAGGAATTCTGACTTCACTGTCTTCCTCCCATTCCATGCTTTGCTCCTTTTTGTCCCCATAATAGCAGTCTAATATTGGAATCTTCTGTCTGCTTTGTTTCCTTTGCCTGGTCATGTCTCCCCTCAGTGACTTGACCCCTGGGCTTTTTGCCACAGCAGGACTCTGTCCCCAGACAGGGGAGCTTTCGTCCCCAATGCTGGGGTTTTTTCAGTTGCTGGAGTTATTAGGTGGGTGCCCTTTCTGAGGCCTCCACATGCTCTGGCATGCTGCACATACACACCAGGTCCTCCACCCTAGACTGCAATCTAGATCCAAGCAGGTTAAAACAAGAGTGATTACCCCTCAGACTGGTGCTTGGTCCCCCTACACTCTGCAGTCCAGGAGCTGAAGCTGCCACATGGTGCTGGCTGGCTGTGGGGTCTCAGTGGCTTCTTGCCCCAGGGGCAAAAGCCATGCACTCCCACTTACTGGTCCCAAAGTCCAGACTGCACTGACCTCTCACTTTGTCCTTTGTATCTATGTGTTGATAATTCTGGAAAAGGCCAGAGCTTCTGCTGATCTGGAGTCCCTCCAGCCTGCAGCTGCTCAGGCCTGCCCTGGGGCTAAAACCTTGGCATGGGGCTGGGCTTGGCTCCCAGAACAGTGTTCTAGCCAATTTCTGCTGGCCTGCTGGGCTGTCCTCAGGAGGAGGTTAGCTTCTCTGTGTCATTTTGTGGGTTCTGCAGCTCCAAAGTTTGTTTAAAGTCCCCTTTTTACATGGATTGGGGAAATTGGAACCAGGAGCAGCAGGGAGGTCCTGCTTCTACTCTGCCATCTTGGCTCTGCCCCCCTATAAAATAGATTCTTAAAGTTTTTTCCCCTGTTTTTTCTTTTCATTGTATCATCATCTTATAGATGTAACTTCAGTCTACTAATATTATTAATTGAAAATATGCATGTGATTATCAAAGGTTATTCACCTCAAAATAACCATCTTTAAATCTAGTAAGATAATGGGGAGCTGATAAGGGTTCATTAGATTGAGACTACTCCAATGCCAACAACATAGTTGAAAAGTGAAACATCTTGTTAAGTTTTAATTTAAAAAATTAACGTTTGTTTCATAAGTCAACAGTTAATGGAAAAAAATTCTCATTGAATTAACTGGCTGATACAATGAATTATACAATTGTCTCATTGTTCTGTCTTGGTAAATAGAACCTCTTTGAGTAATAGGTAATAGTGATTTTTTTTTTTTGCTTTTTCTACTATCATGTAAAATTCGAGTGTGGGAAAGCAGAAATCTTGAAGCTTCTGATCTTGAGCTAGCAGTACATTTTTTGGAGGCATATTATTAGAAACCACACAAAAAGAAACTGATTTATTAATTTATAGATTATTTGTGAAAATTGGTGAAGTCCTATCAAATTCTTTTTTATGATGCAAATATGATACTGATACCTAAATCAGGAAGAGCCAAAACAGATAAAGAAATTATAGACCAATTTCCCTTATGAATATAGATGAAAAAATTTAAAAATATGTATCAGTAAAAAGATTACAGCAACTTATCACATGGATGATAACACTTTGGTCAGGTAGGATTTCTTCCAGGAATGCGAGGATGGTTCAATATTAGGAAAACTAACAGCCTAATCAATAATGTCAACAACAAAACTAGTAGAAACCAAATGATTATCTCAATAGATAAAGAAAAAGCTTTTGACAAAATACAATACCTGTTCCTATTAAAAATACCAGAAAGAATAGGAACAAATGGAGATTTCCTTAAAATAATAAGTAGCATCTATCTAAAACCATGAGTATTATATGTAATGGGGATAAACTAGAAGCATTTCCAATAATGTCAGGTGTGAGAAACAGATGTACACTATCACCTCTGTTATTCAGTTTGTTGCTAGGAATGTTAGCTGTAGCATTAAGAGAAGAAAAAATAAAAAGAAGGAATTAGATTATGTAAATAAACTAAGCTATCACTGTTTGAAGATGATGTGATGATATAGTTAGAGAATCAAGTAAAAACTACTTGAGAAAATAAATAAATTTAGCTAAATTGAAGGATATAAAATAAACCCACAGAAATCTGTGGCATATCTATATGTTTCTAACAAGGCCCAACAGCATGAATTAGAAAGAGAAATTCCATTTAAAGTTACTGTAAACATTATAAAATATTTGGGAATCTACCAGCCAACACAAACCCAGAAAGTATATAAACAAAATTATAAATCACTTTTCATACAAATAAAGTCAGATCTAAATAATTGAAAAAAAGAAACAGCAGTTACTCATAGTTAGGTCAAGATAATATAATAAAAATGATAACTTTACCTAAATTAGTTTACCTATTTAGTGCCATACCAATCAAACTACCAAAAATTTATTTTATACAACTAGAAAACACCATAACAAAATTCCTCTGGAAGAACAAGAGGTCCAGAATATCAAGGGAATTAATGAAAAGAAATGCTAGGGAAGGTAGCCTAGCCCTACCAGATTTTAAACTGTATTATAAAGCAGCAATTATCAAAACTACCCAGTATTGACTGAGAAATAGAGTAGTGAATAAGTGGGATAAATTAGATATAAAACACATAGTAGTCAATGACTATAGTAATCTACTGTTTGATCAACACAAATACTATAGTTTCTGGGATAAGAACTCAGTGTTTGACAAAAAAACTTCTGGGAAAACTGGAAAATAATATTACAGGAACTGGGCATAAACCAATATCTTATAGTTTATACCAAAATAAAGTCTAAATGGGTTATGATCTAGATATAAAATATGATTCTGTAAGCTATCTGGGAGAGCAAGGAATAGTTTACCTGTCAGATTTATGGAGAAGGGAATAATTTATGACCAAACAAGAGATAAAAAGCATTACTAAATGCAAGATGGATAATTTTGATCACATTAAACTGAAAAGTTTTTGTATAAACAAAGCCAAAGTAACCAAGATTAGGAGGGAAGTAGAAAATTGGGAAAGAATTTTTACAACCAGTGCCTCTGATAAACGTCTCATTTCTAAAATATGCAGAGAATTGGATCAAATACATAAGAATACAAGTTGCTCCCTAATTGATGAATGATCAAAGGATATGAACAGGAAGAAATTAAAGTAATCTACAAGCCTATGGGGGGAAAAATGCTTTCAGTCACTATTGATTAGAGGAATGTAAATCAAAACAACTCTGAGGTACCACATCTCACCTGTCAGATTGTCTATCATGACAAAAGATAAAATGATAACTACTGGAGAAGATGTGGTAAAATTGGAACAGGAATGCATTTTTGGTGGAGTTGTGAACTGATCCAACCCTTCTGGAGAGCAATTTGTAAATATGCCCAAAGACCTATAAAAATGTGCATACCTTTTGATACAGCAATACCACTTCTAGGTCTGTATCCCAAAGAGATCATACAAGTGGGAGGAGGACCCATATGTATAATAATATAACAACTCTTTTTGTGGTGGCAAAGAATTGGAAATCAAGGGAATGCTCATCAATTGGAGAAGGGCTACACATGTTGTGGTATATTATTGTAATGGAATACTATTGTTCTATAAGAAAGATGGAGCAGACATACTTCATAATAACCTGGAAAGATTTATATAAATTGATGCTGAGTGAGGGGAGAAGAAAAAGGAAAACTTTGTATATAATTATGACTGATTGTATCTGTGATGACTAACTTTGATATACTGAGCTCCTTTCAGCAATGCAAGGTTATAAGACAGCCTCAAAAGACTCATGATAGGAAATGCTATCCACATCCAGAGAAAGAATTATAGAGTCTGAATGCAGATTGAAGCAAACTACTTGCACTCTCTCTTTTTTGTTTTTAATTTTTTTCCTTTTTTTAAGTAATTGGGGTTAAGTAACTTCTTCAAGGTTACATGGCCAGTTATTTCTGTGTGTGGTGCTAAGTATCAGAGGCCAGATTTGATCCCAGGTCATCCCGACTCTGGGGCTGGTACTCTTACTCACTGCGCCACCTGGCCGCCCCTTCTTTTTTGTTTTTCTTTCTTCTTTCTTGTTCTTTCTGTTCTTTACAATCTTTCTTTACATCTTTTTTTAAAGCAATTGGGGTTAAGTAACTTGCTCAAGGTTACACAGCCAGTTATTTTGTGTAGGTGCCAAGTATCTGAGGCCAGAACTGATCCCGCATCTCACAACTCTGGGGCTGGTGCTCTTACTGTGCCACCTGGCTGCCCCTAATACATTCCTTTTTTTTTCTTTACATATTGACTAATGTTTAATGTGAAAGTATTTTTATCTACATTGAAGTGCAAGTCACCATGGCGGAAGGTGGAGGGGGAGAGGTAGGGAGAGAAAATTTGGAACTCAGTCTTGTGGAACTGAATGTTGCTAATTAAAAGAAAATAAATTTTAAAAAGAGAACCTTCCCCCCCCCAAATATGAATATAATGTTACATTCTTATTTCCAAAGGTATTGCTGAAATAGTACATGGCAGGCAACTGTGCTACTGGGATAAGAACACTCCTTAGGTAGTCACCTACTATCATCTTTTAGTCTTTTCTCTAATTATAACTAGTTTATCTTCTCTGAACCTCAGTTAGCTTATATGTGAAAAAGATACAATAGGAGCTGGGAGCCAAGATGGCAGAGTAGAAGCATGAAATTGACATGAGCTCCCACTCCAATCACTTCCAATACATGTAAAAAATTACTCTAAACAAACTTTAGAGCTACAGAACCCAAAAAGTGACAGAAAAAAAAGAAATCTCCTGCTGAAGGCATCCTGGCATGCCAAGAAGAAGGGTCTATCACACTGAGCTGGGAGCCAAGCACAATCCCACATGAGCCCCCTGGTTCTGGCCCCAAGGCAGCCAAGACCAGCAGTGGCCAGAGCAGACTTCAGGAGAGTGAATCACCAGTGACTGTGGCAGTTTCCAGAATTCTGAACCCATAAAGGCCAAAGACAAAGTAAAAGGTTGGAATGGGATGGGGGGGTGAAGAAAGAGTGTGGTTTAGCCCCTGCCCCTGGGGCAAGAAGCAGCTGAGACACTGCAGCTGTGAAGCCTCCTCAGTGTGGCTGCCTCAGGGGCTCCTGGCCTGCAGATGTAGGGGGACCAAGCTAACATTCAGAGAGTAATTGGTTTTGCTTTAACCTGCTTGGATCTGGATCACATTCTTGGGTGGTTGTCCTGGAGTATATGGCCAGTGAGCCAGACCTTGTGGGGACTATAGAGAGGGTACCCTCCTAATATCTCTGGCAGCTGCAAAAACCATAGCAATTTGGGAGAAAGCTCTCTCCACTCTGGAAGCAGAGTTCTACTATGGCAAAGAGCTCAAACATCAAGCAATAGGCTGGCTATATGAGAAACCTGAGGAAGCACAAAAAGACCATAGAATCCTTTTTGGGGACAAAAAGGATCAAGGCATCAAGTGGGAGGAAGACAGCAAAGTCAGAATGAATTTGTTACAGGCCATGGAGGAGCTCAAGAAGAATTTTAAACATCAGTTAAGAGAAGTGAAGGAAAAATTAGGAAGAGAAATGATGATGATTCAAGAAAATTAGGAAAAGTGAGTCAAAAGCCTGCTAATGGAGACCCAAAAATACACTGAAGAAAATAACACCCTAAAAAATAGACTGACTCAAATGGCAAAAGAGGCCCAAATAGCCAATGAGGAGAAGAATGCCTTAAAAAGCCAAATTTGCTAGATGGAAAAGGAATTTCAAAAACTCACCAAATAGAATAACTCCTTCAGAAGTAGATTGGAGCAATTGGAAGCTAATTGTGAGAAGATAAATATGAGAAATCAAAGATACTATAGGATAGATCCAAACAAATGAAAAAAAAAATAGAAGGCAATGTGAAATATCTCATTGGAAAAATCACTGACCTGGAAAATAGATCCAGGAGAGATACTTAAAAAAACTATTGGACGACCTGAAAGCCATGATCAAAAATAAAACCATTATATATGTATGTATACATTCAAGAAATTCTTAAGGAAAATTGCCCTAATATTGTAGAACCAGAGGGAAAAATAGAGGTTGAAAGAATCCACTGATCACCTCTTGAAAAAGATCCCCAAAAGAAAATTCCTAGGAATATTATAGCCAGGTTCCAGAATTCCCAGATCAAGGAGAAAATATTAAAAGCAGCCAGAAAGAAACAATTTGAATATTGTGGAAACACAATCAGAATAACACAGGATCTGGCAGCTTCAACCCTGAGGGATTGAAGGGCTTGGAATATGATATTCCAGAGGTCAAAAGAGCTGTGATTAAAACCAAGAATCACTTCTCTGAAACTAAGTATCATGTTTCAGGGGAAATATGGTCACTCAATGAAATAGAGATCTTTCAAGCATTCTTGATGAAAAAACCAGAATTCAGTAGAAAATTTGACATTCAGATACAAGAAGCAAAAGTAGCATGAGAAGATAAATAGGGAAAAGAAATCATAAGGAAATTATCAAAGTTGAACTATTTACATTCCTACATGGAAAAATGGTAATTGTAACTTAAGAAATTTTTCTCAGTATGAGAATAGTTGAAGGGAATTACTGTGTCCAGTGCAGTTGGTGAGCTAGTGAGTGGTGAGAATAATGAGATGGGGGTGTAATCAATAGTCTGTTTATTACAGGACTATTTCATACAGAGCCAAAGATGCAAGGAGCTCACAGAGTTTTTATGCCCCCCAAGGAGAATGTAGACACCCCAAAAGAATGCAGACAATGTAGAAAGATCCTACATCAAAGGATTGCAAATAATGTAAAAGGAGCCTCCCTTAATCCTGTTTACTATTTACCCTTGCTTAAGGTTAGTTACTTATTAGAATATTATTCTAGGACCATATCTGGAGGCATAAACAAAAAAGATTACACTCTCTCTTGCTATCTGCCATGTAACCTTTGCAGATAACTGTATAGGACAGGGGAATGTACCTAGTGAGGTTAAGGGGACCCCAAAACGTTCCCTTCATAATACATCCTCTTGCTTGTCTGCCCTGTAGCACTTAATATAATAATATAGGGAAAGGAAACATTTCATTAGTGAAGCCAGGAAACTTCTGAAAGTTCACTACAGGGAATAGAAATGTGTGTATGTATACATACATATATAAGTCCAAATAGGAAGGTATATGGCATATGAATACATATGTGAGTGTGAGTATATATGTGTGTGTGTGTGTGTGTGTGTGTGTACAGGTATGCATAGACAGAGGGCACAGGACTATTTGAATAGGAAGGGATGATGCTTAAAAGGTGAAATTGAGAGGTGAGAGAGGAATATAATAAGAGGAGATGCAGAGAGACGGAATGGGGTAAATTATCTCATATAAAAGAGGCAAGGGGAAACTATTACAATGAGGGGAAGAACAGGAAGGCAAAAGGGAATGAGTCAACCTTACTGTCATTGAATTTGGCTTAAGGAGGGAATGACATACACACTAAATAGGGTATCTAGCCCTACAGGAGAGTAGGGAGGAAGGGGATGAGAGGGATGATCATAGAAGGGAGGGCATGTTGGAGAGGAGGGAAGCTGGAAGCACACACTTTAGAAAAGAGACAGGGTCAAAGTAGATTAGAACGAGTGAGAGTCAGGATAGGATGGAGGGAAATATAGTCAGTCTTTCACAATATATCCACTGTGGAAATGTTTTGCATAGCTACACATGTACAGCCTATATTGAATTGCTTATCTTCCCAGTAAGGGTGGGGATGTGGGAGGAAAGGAAAGAATGTGGAATTCAAAGTTTTAAAATCAAATGTTTAAAAAAATATATTATATTTTTACATGCAACTTGGAAATAAGATATATAGGCACTGGTGTATAGAGATCCATCTTATACTACTGGAAAGTCAGAGTGGGGATGGAGGATGATATAGGAGAGAGCATATTGGGAGAGGGGGTATAGAGTGGGATCACTTTTTTGGGGTGGTAGGTAGTGGAAGGACTTAAGAGAAAATTTGTAACTCAAAATCTTGTGGAAATGAATGATGTAAACTCAAAATAAACATAAAATTTTATTTAAAAAAAGACATTATTGAGCAAAATTTCCCTGATATTCTAGAACCAGAGGGCAAAGTAGAAATTGAAAGAATTCACTGATCACTGTAGCAGCAAGCACCCCAGGGTCCCCAGGGTGGTTGCCAACACAGGTTCTTAGGTCTGCTTTTCTAAAGGAAAGTAACTCAAAATGGGTTAACAAGCTTACTTTAATCAAACAAATAGCATTTACTTATTTCATGGGAAAAAGGTCAGCACCCCGAACTTCAGAGCATACAGACAGAAATCACAAACAGATCAAGCAGACAGGCTTCCAAACTGTCCAACCATTACATCCATACCAAATCACAATTACCAGAGAGGGAAACATCAACATCTGGGTTTTCAAAGCCAACAACGTTTTCAACAACGGCTGCCCAGAGTCTCATTTGGTCAAATCACACAACACTTCTCAAAATGAGCCCCAAAGCAAAGCCTCACATCAGGGCTTATATAGCCTTCTCCTGGCTCAGAGAATATAGCTTCCTTCTTGACCCACTGCCCAATCACAAAGTACCTCCTGAGAAACAAGCTTCCCATCACAGGCTCCAGGTGCACTTAATTCTAAGGTCAGGGAAGATCTTAAAAATTTACATTCCTATAACAATCACTTCTTCAAAAAGATGCCCAAAAGAAAATTCCTAGGAATATTATAGCCAAATGACAGAATTCCCAGGTCAAGGAGAAAATACTTCAAGCAGTCAGGAAGAAACAATTTAAGTATTGTGAAAACACAATCAGAAAAACACAGGACCTGTCAGCTTCTATCTTAAGGTATTGAAGGTTTTGGAATATGATGTTCTGAAAGTCAAAGGAGCTAGGATTAAACCAAGAATCACATACCCAGCAAAACTGAATATAATGCTATGGGGGAAAATATGGTCAATCAATGAAACAGAGAATTTTCAAGCATTCTTGATGAACACACCAGAGCTGAACAGAAAATTTGACTTTCAAATACAAGAAGGAAGAGAGGCATGAGAAGGTAAACAGGAAAAAGAAATCATAAGAACTTATTAAAGTTGAACTATTTACATTCCTACATGGAAAAATGATAATTGTAACTCATAAGACTTTTCTCAGTATGAGGATAGTTGAAGGGAATATATATGTATACATACATATATATGTATCTATAGGAGGGTACATGTGTATATAAATATATATGTGTGGGCATATGTATGTTCATGTATACATAGACAGAGAGGACAGGATGAGTTGAATATGAAGGGATGATATCTAAAAAATAAAATTAAGAGGTGAGAGGTATTTATTGGGAGAAGGAGAAAGGGAGAGATAGTTTGGGTAAATTATCTCATATAAAATAGGCAAGAGAAAACTGTTACAAAGGAAGGGAAGAGCAGGAAGGTGAAAGGGAATGGCACAACCTGATTCTCATTGAATTTGGCTTAAGGTGGGAATAACATCCACACTCAATTGGGTTTCTTACCCTACAGGAAAATAGTGGGGTAGAGGATAAGAGGAGGGATGATAGAAGGGAGGGCAGATTGGGGGAGATGGTAGTTAGAAGCAAACATTTTTTAAAAGGAATAGGGTCAAAGGAGAAAATAGAATAAGTGGTGGGCAGGATAGTATGGAGGGAAATATAGGTAGTCTTTCACAATATAAACACTGTAGAAATGATTTGGGTATCTACACATGTACAACCTATATTAAATTGCTTATCTTCCTGGTGGGGGTAGGTGAGGAGGAAAGAAGGGAAAAAATCTGGAACTCAAAGTTTTAAAAACAAATGTTTAAAAAAATTGTTTGTTTTTTTTACATGCAACTGGGAAATAAGATATACACGCACTGGGGTATAGGAATCCATCTTGCTCTACTAGAAAATTAGTGGGGGGGTAATGGGGGAGGATATGAGAGAGCAGATTGAGAGAAGGGATATTCAGTAGGCTTGCTATATTGGGGTGTGGGCAGGGGAAATATGGGGAGAATAAATTGTAACTCCAAATCTTGTGGAAACGAATGTTGAAAACTAAAAATAAATAATTTTTTTTAAAAAAGAAAAAGATAGGGTCTTGGACTCGATAGTATCTCCTTTCCTCCTCACTCTAAAATTGTACAAAATTATACCAGAAAATATTTCAATTTTATTGAAAGGTGTCATCTATAGGGCCTGAATTGACAAGTATGCTGCCTACAGAAGGGAAGTAATTGTCCTCATATTCTGCCATTGATCAAATCAGCTAGTACCATATGATTATAGATATAGGATTAGAATGGACCTTAGTGTTTATCTAGAGAAATGGTCCCCCAAATAGGTACATATGATACATGGTATTTGTAAGTTTATTTATGACAAAGTCTTTTGGGGGGGAAGAAGAGAATGTTAGAAATTTTACTAAAATTAAGTTCTTGTAATATTTAATATGGATTGATACTGTATGTTATAATGTTTCTTTGAAGACTTATTATTGTATCTACTTATAACATCACAATTTTTGCTTCATAATATACATGAAAAAGAGAGAGGAATTGAAATGTCAACTCTTTGGTTTCCTTATTCATTTTTATTTTATTTTTAAAAGTTAACTATTTTAAATTATGTTTGTTTCAACATGTATATTCTAATTACAAGTAATTTTTAAACTGTCATTTTAACCTTTTCAGTTCCAAATGTTCTCTCTTATCTTTAACTGCTCCTTGAGAATAAAAACACTTTGATTTCAATTCTAAATGTGAGATTATGCAAAACAATTCCACATTAACTATATTTAAAAATATTTTTCCAATTACTTGTAAAAAGTTTAATAATTTTTTTAATGTTTTCAGTTCTAAATTTTCTCCCTCACTTTCAACTCTTCCCCACCCGTTGAGAAGGTAAGCAATCAATATAGGTTATACCTGTGTGGTAATGAAAACAATTTTGTGTTAGTCACATTGTGAAAGAAAACACAGACACATACACACATATACAAACACAATTGTGTTTCAGTCTGCATTCAGACTCCATCAGTTCTTTCTCTGGAGATGAATAGCATTTATCACAAGTCTTTTGAAATTATCTGACATCATCATGTTGTTGAGAATTGATAAGTAATTCACAGTTGATCATTGTACAATATTGTTGTTAACTCTGTATAGTGTTCTCCTGATTCTGCTCACTTCACTTTGCATTAGATTATGTCTTCCCAGGTTTTTCTGAAAGCATCCTGATCACCATTTCTTATAGCATACTAGTGTTACATCACAATTATTTACCACAATTTTTTCACCTATTCCTTAACTGACAGGTATCCCCTCAGTTTCTGATTCTTTGCCACAGCAACAATTGCCGCTATAAATATTTTTGTATACATAAGTCTCCTTCTTTCAAAGTCTTTTTGTGATACAGCCATTGTGTTGTTGTTATTGAGTCAGAGGGTATGCAAAGTCTTATAAAATTTTGGACATAGTTCCAAAATGTTCTTAAAAATATATGGATTAGTTCACAACTCCACCAAAAGTACATTAGTGTCCCAATTTTCCCACATTCCCTTGAACATTGGTCATTTTCCTTTTCTGTCATATTAGTCAATATAATAAGTGTGGAATGGTAGCTCAGAGTTGTTTTAATTTGCATTTCTCTTACCAAGAGCAATTTAGAGATTTTCTTTCCAAATGACTAGAGATAACTTTGATTTATTTATCTGAAAACTGCCTTTTCATATCCTTTGACTATCAATTGGATGAGTTATATTTTTTTATAAATTTGACTCAGTTATATATATTTGAGAAATATGCCTTTATCAGAGAAATGTTTGCAAAGTGTTCCCCTCCCCTAGTTTTCTGCTTTCCTTTTACTGTTGGCCTCATTGGTTTATTTTGGGAAAGCTTTTAAAAATTAATGTAAATAAAATCTATTTTGCATCTTGTTCTATATATCTTCTTTGGTCATAAATTCTTTCCTTATCAGTAGAGATGACAAGTGAACTATACTATGCTCTCCTAATTTGTTTATGGTATCTTCTCCTATGTCTAAATCATGTACCTAATTCGACCTTATTTTGGTATATGGTGTTTGTTGTTCTACTCTAGATTCTGTGAAACTAATTTCCAGTTTTTCCAGAAGTTTTTGTCAAATAGTAAGTACTTATCCTGAAAGCCTGGATCTTTGAATTTATCAAAAACTAGATTACTACGTTTATTTACTGCTGTATGTTTACCTAATCTCTCCCACTGATCCACCACACTTTCTCTTTGCCAATAACAAATTGACTTGATGATTACCATTTTGTAATACATTTTGAGATCTGGTACTGTGATGCCACCTTCCTTCACATTTTTTTTTCATTGATTCCCTTAATGTTCTCAATCTTTTGTTCTTCCAAATTAAATTGGTTAGTATTTTTTTCTAATTCTTTAAGATAATTTTTGGCAATTTGATTTGGAACTGAATAAATTAATATAGGTGGAACCATTATTTTCATTTTATTTATAGCCTTCCCATAAGCAATTAATATTTTGCCAATTTTCTAAAATATTATTTTATTTGTATGAAAGGTGTTCTCTAATTATGTTCATGTTATTCTCGGGTTTGTCTTAGTAGGCACGTTCCCAAGAATTTTTATATTGTCCACATTTATTTGAAATGGAATTTATCTTTCTATCTCTTGGTGCTGGACTTTGTGGGTGTAAAAATAATTATGATTTATGTGTGTTTATTCTGTATCCTGCATCTTTGTCAGAGTTATTACTTCGACTAGGAATTTTAGTTGATTCTCTAGGGTTAGCATCATATTATCAGTATACAGTGATAATTTTTTTTTCTCTCATTGCCTTTTTTTTTACTTCCTCCTATTTATTTTCTTCTTTTAATTCTATAACTAGCATTTCCAGTACTGTACTGAATAATAGTGGTAATGATGGGAATCCTTGCTTCACCCCAGATCTTAATAGAAAGACTAATAACTTTTCCCCATTACAGGTAATGCTAGCTAATTGTTTTAGGTAGATACTACTTATCATTTTAAGAAAAGCTCAATTTATTTCTATGTGTTCCAAAGTTTTTAATAAGAGATAGTGTTGTATTTTGTCAAAAGTTTTTAATGAGTCTATTGAAATAATCATGATTTCTATCATTTTTGTTATTGATAAGTCAACTATTCTAGTATTCTTCATAATTGTGAGTCAGCCTTGCATTCTTTGTATAAATCTCATATGGTCATAGTGTATGATCTTTGTGACAGATTTTCACTGTAATTGTCTTGCTAGTGATGTATTAAAATTTTTGCATTGACATTTATTAGGGAAATCAATCAATAGGTTTCTTTTTTGTTGTTTTTGCTCTTTGTGTTTTAGATATCAGCACCATTTTTGTGTCATCAAAGTAATTTGGCAGAATTCCTTTACCCATTTTTCTAAATAGTTCCTCCAATATTGGAATTAATTGTTCCTTAAATTCTTGATAGAATTCACTTGTGATTCCATTTCCAATGGAAATTTTTTCTTAGGGAGTTCATTGATAGCCTGTTCCATTTATTTTTCTAATATAGGGCTATTTAAGTATTTGATTTCTTCTTTTATTAATTTGGGCAATTTATATTTTTGCAAATTCTCACTTAAATTGTAAGACTTATTGGAATATAATTGGGCAAAATAGCTCCTAATAATTGGTTTCATTTCATCTTCATTGGTGGTGAATTCACTCCTGTCATTTTTGATATGGTTAATTTGGTTTTCTTATTTCTTTTTCACTTAAATCCCATTAACCAATGGTTTATTTTATTGTTTTTTTTCACAAAACCATTTCTAGTTTTATTTGATTAATTTCTCCTTTAATTTTCAGAATATATAATTTGGATTTAATTGGGAATTTTTAATTAATTATTTTTTCTAGTTTGTTGTTGTTTTTGCATACCCACTTCATTTATATGCTTTTTCTCTCTTTTATTTATGTATTCATTTAGAGATAAAAAAATTTTCTTCTAAATACTACTTTGACTGTATTCCAGAAATTTTGGAATTTGGTCTCATTGCTGCCATTCTCTTTAATAAAATTACTGACATATTCTATGATCGTTCTTTGACTCACTTATTCTTTAAAATTACATTGTTTCCTATTACCTTTTGATCTGTGCTTCCAGGGCCATTTATTAGATATAATTTTTCTTGGATTATAGTCTAAAAAGGTACATTTAATACTTTTACTTTTCTGCATTTATCTGTGAGGATTTTATACCTCAATATATGGTCATTTTTTATGAAGGTGCAATCTGCAGCTGAGAAAATGATAATACTCCTTTGCATTTCCATTGCTCAAGGGGTCTATTGTGTCTAATATACATGACCTTGTTTTCTTTGTTATTTATTTTATGGTTAGATTTATCTAGCTCTGAGAGGAGAAAACTGAGGTAACTTGTTAGTATAGTTTTACTATTTTCTCCTGTGGTTGATTTAATTTTCTTTTAGGAATTTGGATGATATGCCATCTGGTCCATAGATGTTTATCTATGGAGCCTTTTCACAAGATGTAGTTTCCCTATTTATCCCTTTTTAATTAGGTCTATTTTTGCTCTGTTTTCTTGGGCTTGAAGAATATCTCACTCTTAGCTTTTATTGTCTTTGATGTTCCAGAATATGATTTGAAGATTTATTTTAAAGTTGTTTGGAGGAAACTGTTGGGTGAGATCCTCTGAGTTTCTCCTCTACTCTGCCCTATTGGCTCTTTTAATGCTACTCTAATCCATGATTTCTTTGCAGCTATTTCTTAAAAGCCCCTTCTACATTTTGTGAGAGTTATTTTGATGAAAACTAAGTCATATATTCTGTAAATCTACTCAATCCACTACAATATATCATAAAACTAGGAAAGGTACCAGATTTCTGAGTGTGCCACTGTCATGGCCTCTCAGTTAAAAAAACTCTCAAGCTTTCATGAAAATACCTCACATGCTGAACGTGTTATGTTAATTTCATGGATCTTGCATTCTATTAGAGAAACAATATCTATCTATCTATCTGTGAATAAACAGAATGAATGTCATATTTATTCAATAATAAATGAGGATATGATATAAAATAGTAAATCCTAATAAATCGTCTTATTTAGGTTATGTCTCTTGTTCACTATCAGAGAGTAGTTAAGATTGAATATGGATCCTCTGCTATAGATAGAACAATTCTATTTTATGCTATTTTGATGAAATATTAAATATTATGTTAAAGTAAAAATACAGAACAATATGATAATACTCTCTTTAGAATAAAATTTCAGATAGCCCATGTTACACTTTTTTTTTTGGAAAAATGTGGTTTAAAACCAAAGCATTTAACGGGACATCATTTAAAAAAAATATATGTAAAGGGCTATGTTTTTGTGTCTTTCCACATTGGGCAAGTTAATGTAGTGAATACTGTAGATGTTAGAATTATGCGCTTATGCTTCCGCAAATTTCATATATGGTAAGTATTTTTATTGGATCTGAGCATACAGATAAGGAAAGGATTATGTGACCTAGTTTAGGGGAGTTCCATTAAAATGCAGCCTAAGAAATTCAAAATTAGTTCAACTTGCCTGCTAATGCTTAAGATATCAGAAGTTCCTAAATTTATATGAGTTCGATTGCCATCAAAATGATTATCATCATTTTCCACATGTGCCTTGTATCATCTGAAGCTAAAGAGATGATAAAATGGCTTCCCACTGCTTTATTTGATATTTGAAAATCCATTGGGACCTCACCTTCCAGACCTAATCCTGATTCTTAAGATAATTTTAAATTTAACTCTGCTGTCCTGCTAGTCTGGGGACTCCATTTTGTGATCTTTAAGAGTTACTAGTGTAGACTCAATAGATAACTGTCAATTAAAACTTTCTAGGAACCTTCAGAGCATCAGACATGGCTATTGCCTGTGCAATGTACTGTAGGACACTGGAGTGAAGTATTTTAAAATACAAAACACAGTATGTTTAAGAGAGAGTGCTAGCTCTGTTTAACACATCAGAGTGTTTCTCATTCACTCTGCTTTATAAACTTGACTTCTATGCCTGCTTTAAACCAGCCATGCGAGCTTAATGGTCCTTTCTATCTTCTCTGCCTGAAGGTTAACCTAAGGTCTGGATTAGGTCAATAGACTATATAGCAGAAATCTATGCAGATGGGCCATTAAAGGAGATCAGAACTACTCAGCCTTGTGATATTGCATCCATTTTCCCTTAATACTTTACTATGTGAGGTATTTATACGGAAGGATATTGGAAAGAAAAGACCTTAATAATGAAGGTGGAGTATTGGGCAGCTATCATATTAACTTATTTGAGCATCTTTATTTTGGCAAATACATAAATACTTCTTTAAAACACATAAAGAAAACTTTTTCCGGCCAAGATGGCGGAGTAGAAGCACGACCTTCCCACGGCTCCAGCTTCCACCCTCCCCAATCCATGTAAAAAGGGGACTCTAAACAAACTTTGGAGCTGCAGAAGCCACAAAATGACACAGAGAAGCTAACCTCCCGCTGAGAACAGCCCAGCAGGCTGGCAGGAATTGGCCAGCACAACGCTCTGGGAGCCTAGCCCAGCACCAAGCTGAGGCTTTAGCCCCAGGGCGGGCCTGACCAGCCCCCAGACAGAGGGACTCCAGATCAGCAGCAGCTGTGGCCGTTTCCAGATTTATCAATACATAGATGTGAAGGACAAGGTGAGAGGCCAGTGCAGTCTGGACTTTGGGACCCAGTAAGTAGGAGTGCATTGGCTTTTATCCCCGGAGCGAGAAACCGCTGAGACACCAGCACAGCCAGCCAGCACCATGTGGCGGCTTCAGCTCCTGGCCTGCAGAGTGTAGGGGGACCAAGCACCAATCTGAGGGGTAATCGCTCTTGCTTTAACCTGCTTGGATCTGGATTGCAGTCTAGGGTGGAGGTCTGGGGGGTGTGTCCAGCTTGCCAGAGCGTGTGGAGACCTCAGAGAGGGCACCCATCTAATACCTCCGGCAGCTGAGAAAACCCCAGCTTTTGGGATGAAAACTCCCCTGTCTGGTGGCAGAGTCTTACTGTGGCAAAAAGCCCAAAAGTCAAATCATTGAGTGGCAAAATGAGCAGGCAAAGGAAACAAAGCAGACAGAAGATTCCAACATTACACTCCTATTTTGGGGATAAGGAGGAGCAAGGCATGGAACAGGAGGAAATCAGTGAAATCAGAACTCCTGCGCCAAAAGCTTCAAAGGAAAATACAAGCTGGTTACAGGCCATAGAGGACCTTAAGAAGCAGATAAGAGAAGTGGAGGAAAAATTGGGAAGAGAAATGAGAACAATGCAAGAAAATTATGAAATGAGAGTCAATAGCCTGACTGAAGAAAATAATACCTTAAAAAACAGACTGACTCAAATGGCAAAAGAGGCTCAAAAAGGCAATGAGGAGAAGAATGCCTTAAAAAGTCGAATTTGCCAGATGGAAAAAGAATCTCAAAAGCTCACTGAGGAGAATCATTGCTTCAGAATTAGATTGGAGCAAATGGAAGCTAAGGACTTTATGAGAAATCAAGATCCTTTTAAACAGATCCAAACAAATGAAAGAATAGAAGGCAATGTGAAATATCTCATGGGAAAAACCATTGACCTGGAAAATAGATCCAGGAGAGATAATTTAAAAATTATTGGACTGCCTGAGAGCCATGACCAAAGTAAGAGCCTGGAAAGCATCCTCCAGGAAGTTCTCAAAAAAAACTGCCCTTATGTTTTAGAACGAGAGGGCAAAATAGAGGTTGAAAGAATCCACCGATCACCTCCTGAAAAAGATCCCAAAAAGAAAACTCCTAGGAATATTATAGCCAGGTTCCAGAATTCCCAGATTAAGGAGAGAATATTACAAGCAGCCAGGAAGAAACAATTTGAATATTGTGGAAACACAATCAGGATAACCCAGGATCTGGCAGCTTCTACACTGAGGGATCGAAGGGCCTGGAATGTGATATTCTGGAGGTCAGGGAGCTGGGATTAAAACCAAGAGTCACCTACCCAGCAAAACTGAGTATATGTTTCAGGGGAAAATATGGTCATTTAGTGGAATACAGGACTTTCAAGCATTCTTGCTGAAAAAACCAGAGTTGAATAGAAAATTTGACATTCAGATACAAGTAGCAAGAGAAGCATGAGAAGGTAAACAGGGAAAAGAAATCATAAGGAACGTATCAAAATTGAACTATTTTTTTTTAAAGCAATCAGGGTTGAGTGGCTTGCTCGGGGTTGCGCAGCCGGTTGTTGTTTCTGGGTGTTGTGCTGGGTGTCTGGGCCCGGATTTGATCCGGGTCGTCCCGGCACTGGGGCTGGTGCTCTTGCTCGCAGAGCCACCTGGCCAAAGTTGAACTATTAACATTCCTACATGGAAAAACAGTAATTGTAACTTATGAAACTTTTCTCAGTAGTTGAAGGGATTAGAAATATATATGAGGGTATGCGGGCATATGAATACATATGTGAATGTTTGTATATATGTTTACAGGTATACATAGATAGAGGGCACGGGACCAATTTAACAGGAAGGGATGATACTTAAAAGGTGAAATTAAGAGGTGAGAGGAATATAATGAGAGGAGTTGGGGAGAGACAGAGTGGGGCAAACTATCTCATACAGAAGAGGCAAGGGAAAATGGTTACAATGGAGTGGAAGAATAGGAAGGGAATGGGTCAACATTATTCCTATTGAATCTGGCTTGAGGAGGGAGGAAATACACACTAAATAGGGGATCTCACCCTCCAGGAGAATAGGGGGGGAAGGGGATGTGAGGGGGGATGATGGAAGGGAGGGCAGGCTGGGGGGGAGGGAAGTTGGAAGCACCCACTTTTGAAAAGGGACAGGATCAAAGTAGAGAATAGAACAAGTGAGAGGTGGGATAGGAGGGAGGGAAATATAGTCAGTCTTTTACAATACATCTACTATGTTATTGTTTTGCATTAGCCGCATATGTACAACCTATACTGAACTGCTTGTCTCCCCAGTGGGGGTGGGTGGCAGGGGGGGAAGGGAATGAATCTGGAATTTTAAGTTTTAAAATCAAATATTCTAATATATGTATATGTGTGTGTGTATATATATATATTATATATATATATACTATTATTAATACCATCTTACATGTTATTAAGAAAAAAAAAGATATACAGGCACTGGGGCATAGAGATCCACTGGAAAAGTTGAAGTGGGTATGGGAAAAAATATGGGATAGAGCAGATTGGAGGTGGGGATATCCTATGGGACTGCTGTTTTGGGGGGATGGGTGGGGGAAAAACGGGGAGAAAATTTGTAACTCAACATCTGGTGGAAATGAATGATGTAAATCAGAAGTTAATAAAGCATTAAAAAAAAAGAAAACTTTTTCCTACTGGGAGAAGCAGAGAAAATAATTGAGAATAGTTGCTACATAAATTATTCTTTAGTTACTGTTTTCATGAGTTACAAAATACATGACTGAGAGTCTGCTTCTAAAATAATCTTCAAACAATAAAACCATCAGGTGTTATGGGGAGAAGGTTGGACTTATCCTTTCCAGGGTCATTAGTAGTATTTCAAATTATTAATTATTGGCCCCAGTCACTGAGCCGCCACCGAAGACTCAGCAGCCTTCCCCTCGAGCCCCTTGCTTCCCGACTCTCCGTCCACCCCCCCACCCTCCCCCCTTCTCTGGCCACCTTCCGCAGGCTGTTTCCATCAAGGGAAAAGGAATCGTGTCGTATGCCCACTATCCAGAACCTCCACTCTTTCGACTCCTTTGCTGATGCAAGTAAGGGTGATGACCTGCTTCCTGCTGGGACTGAAGATTATATCCATATAAGAATTCAACAGAGAAACGGCAGGAAGACCCTCACTACTGTCCAGGGGATTGCTGATGATTACAATAAAAAGAAACTAGTGAAGGCATTCAAGAAGAAATTTGCCTGCAATGGTACTGTAACTGAACATCCAGAATATGGAGAAGTAATTCAGCTACAGGATAACAAGCCCAAGAACATATTCCAGTTCCTCGTTGAGATTGGATTGGCTAAGGACGACCAGCTGAAGATTCATGGGTTTTAAGTGCTTGTGGCTCACTGAAGCTTAAGTGAGGATTTCCTTGCAGTGAGTAGAAAAATTCCCTTCTGTCCCTTGTCACAAGTTTAAAAACCTCACAGCTTGTATAATGTAACCATTCGGGGTCCACTGTTTAACTTGGACTAGTGTAACTCATTCATGTAATAAACTGAAAAGAGCCATGCTATCTAGTCTTGAAGTCCCTCATTTATTTAAACAGAGGTGTAAAGCCTGGCAGTGCCCAGCTTGAAACACAAATAATCTAATGTTTCAGTCAAGTCCAAAGCCCTAGTAGCCTCTGAGACCATGTCTATGTGTCCAGGGCTCCTTGGTGCTCCCTCTTCAGAGGTCCCTGTCCATTTAAGAGAACGTTGCTCCTCTCTGATCTGCCTTTGGTGATGCTCAGAAGAGTAAGTTAAACTCGCCACCACCCAGTTCAGCTAGCACCGAGATAAAGAGTCTTTGGTGGCAGAACAGGGATACCCCCTGGTGACTTGCACCACCTGACCAGGAAGGAGTTTCATTTTGGGGCAAGGGCAGGACATTTTCCTTCTTAACATCACACCAAGGTCCAATGTTGTCTGACCAGACTCTTTTTTTTAGTAGTAATAGTGCCCTACCTCTAGGAGATTAACAAGTGGAGGAAACACCATACTGTGAGGCCAGCTTGACCTGAATTAAACTTTTGACAAGGGAACAAATTTTGAACTAATTTATCAAAACAGTCAATGTAGTAACTGCGGAGCTTGCAATTTACTAGCAACAGCTGCCCAATGCCATTTGAAGTAACAGACTGGTTTGATTTGGGTTTCTTTTTTTTTAAGTTTAAATGCTACATAATGTATTTAAACTCTTATTTAAATAAAACTGGTTTTCAGAAATGAAAAAAATATTTAATTATATCTTTTGAGGATATTACCATCTTTTCAGTAACAGTTTCACAATATTGTAAATATATTTGATTCCTCTCTCTGTCTTTCTGTTTCCATCACTCTGTCTCTGTCTCCCTGTCTCTCTCTCTCTGTCGTCTCACTGTGTGTGTCTCTGTCTCTCTCCCAAATAAAATATTTCCAAATGTTATAATTTTGAATATGCTTAGCATTTTTAATTTTTGACATATTCATGACTTTAATGCTTTATATTTTTTACATCTCCATAGCTTTCTCTAAGTATCTCTACCCTTTCTCCTTTAACAACAAAAGGAAAAAGAAACGGAAAAAAAAATAGAAGAACAAATAATACATAAAAATTGTTCAACGTGAAACTTTTTTTGGATCCCTACTTCTCCAATAGGATAGGTTTGAAAGGAAAGTTTTCATGAATCTCTTCTTTTGCATGGTAACATTTTTTATTTGTTTTTTGGTAATTTTACAGTATTAACTCTTGAATTTGCGTTTGTGTCTGTGTGAGTGTGGTTTTCATTGTTTAGATTATTTACTTGACTCTTCCTCTGCCTACATCAATTCATATAGATCTTTTCATGCTTCTTTGTATTTGTCTCATTTATTTGACAATATATTAAGATTCCATTACATTAATGTGCCATAATTTGTTTAGTCACTCCCAATCAATGAGTGCATTTTGTGTGCAATTCCTTGATATCACAAAAAAGTGTTATTATAAACATTTTGGTATATATGGAGACTCTTCTTATCAGTGGTGTCCTTGGGATATAAACTTGGCAATGAAATTGTTGGGTCAAAAGGAATAATCATTTCAATTATTTTCTTTTGCAATATTCCAAAGTTATTTTCAAAATGGTTATATTGATTCACAACTTCATCAACAAAGCACTAGTATACCTCTCTTCATCAAATCACTCTAATACTGACTATTTCAGTATTGTATAATCTTTGCTAATTTGTAGAGTATGAGATAAACCCTCAGTGTTAATGTGCATTTCTTTTGTTTTTAGTTACATTGATCATTCTTTCAAATTGTTCTTAATAGTTTGCAATTGTCTGTGGGGAATTATATGTTCATATCCTTTGACCTCTATTAGGAAATGGAATATATACCAAGCTTCTATTAGAAATCATAGATTTGAATATTTTCCCCCTTTTGACCCTCTGACTTCTTATCCTAGATGTATTATTATTGTTTTTAAAACTATAGAAGCATTTCACTTTCCAGTAGTTATCTATTTTACCTCCTCTCTCACGTTTTAGTGCCATCATTCCTTTAGTCAAGAATATATCTCCTATCCGTGTTTATTTTATTATCATAGAATGTTGCATTATATTACCACAGCATATTATCTGTGTCCCTTCTGTTTTAAATAGCAAGATCATTGATATTAAAAATCCATGCACATGTGTTATATTTTTGTAGAATGAGGTATAACTCATTGTTCTAAGTCTAAGTTCTGCCAGAATGTTTACATTTTTCCATTAATTAAAAAAAATCAAATAGGACCTTATTTTCTAAGTAATGCTTGTTTTCCAGTTTGTTGACCATTGGGTCATCATGTTCTACTATTTCTGATTCTTTCCTCTCTAGTGTGTTGTATTGATCTACCTCTCTATTTTTTTTTAAAGCAATCGGGGTTAAGTAACTTGCTCAAGGTTACACGACCAGTCATTTCTGGGTGTGGTGCTGAGTATCCGAGCCCGGATTTGATCCAGGTCATCCCGACACTGGAGCTGGTGCTCTTACTCTCTGAGCCACCTGGCCACCCCTACTACCTCTCTATTTTTAAACCAATACTATATGATTTTAATGACTGAAGATTTATAATGTTGTTTGAGGTCTGCAATTGCTACAGTTCCTTCATCACTGCCCCTTTGTTTTATCATTTTCTTTGATATACCATTTATTTTTCCAAATATATTTTATTGTTTAATCCAATTTTGTAAAATGTCATTTTGGTATTTTGATTGGTATGGCACAAAAAATTTAAATTAATTTTGGCTGCATTGGAATTTTTATAGTATTGAAACAGCACAGGTATAAAAACCATTATGCAATTTTCCCCTTTATTTCCTTGAGGAACCATTTATATGAATCTATATGAGTATTTTCAATGCTATGCTATATTGATCCCTAGAATTTTAGGTATTTTGTAGTTATTTACCATGGGATATGTCTTCCAATTGTTGCTTCTTGAATTTCCTTATATCAAAATATTGTTGACTTTTGACTTTATTTCATAGCCTGTGAAGCTATTGTCTCAATTACTATTTTTGTTTAATTCCTAGGATTTTCTAAGTAAATAATCATATCAGCAAATATGGGTGGTTTTTATGTTATACTTATTTATGTTTATGCATTTCATTTATTTCTCTTGTCTTATTACTGTCACTTCTAGAACTGTATCAAATAATTATGAGAAAAATTGACATCCTGGATCTATTCTTATATTTATTAGGAAAGGGTTTGTTGTAGCTCCATTACATATGAAACTGGATTTTTAGTAGAATATTTTTATAATTTTAAAAATGTCCCTCTATATCTATAATTTTTTTTATGAAATAAGTGTTGCTCTTTGTCAAATATATTTATATATCTCTTAAGATAACAGTACACTTTTATGTTTCTTTTTAAAAGTAAGATTAATTATGTTGTTTGGCTTCCTAATATTGAATAACCTTTGCATTCCTGGAAGAAATGCAAATTCATCATAATTAATAATGTGTTAGAGGAATCTTTGTAGTCTGCTTGACATTTGTTTATTTATTATTTGACAATCTCTAATCACATTATACACTAGTTCTGCTTAAAGTTTTATCCTTTCCTGATTTAGGTACTAGGAATTTATTTATATTATAATAAGAATGATAATGTACTTTCTCAATGAAAAAAATAAACAGCAATTTGTGAAGCAGGGAATTCTTCTGATAATCCATCAGGTTCAGATTCACTTCCCCCCTTTTGATTTTTTTTATGGGTTACTTCTATTTTCTTTTCAAAGTTGTATTATTTAAAATATTTGATCCTGTGGTAAAAGGGGACAAATAGATATGGTTGGCTAGTAGGATTACTTAGTCCAGACTTGGAGAGATAAGAGTTATTTATAATTTCTTTCCAGTTTACAAATTTCTCCTCTGATTTTTAATATGTCTTCAGCTAATGAAATCCAATAGCAAGAAATTGAAAAAATATCTATTTAAAGTTATGGTAGACATTATAAAATACTTTGGAATCTACCTGCCAAAAGAAACCCAGGACCTATATGAAAACAATAGCAAAACACTTTTTACACAAATAAAGTGAGATATAAATGATTGGGAAAAACATCAATTGCTTGTGGTTAGATCTAGTTAATATAATTAATGAAAATTTTACCTAAATTAATTTATATATTTAGTGTCATACCAATCAATTTACCAAAAATGTTATTTTATAGAGCTAGAAAAAATAGTAACAAAATACATTTGGAAGAACAAAAGGTTCAGAATGTCAAGGAAATTAGTGAAACTAAATACTAAGGAAGTTAGCCTAGCCATACCAGATTTTAATCTGTATTATAAAGCAGCAGTCATCAAAACTACTTGGTACTGATGAAGAGAGTAGTGAATCAGTAGCATAAATTAGGTGCAGAAGACACTGCAGTTAATGACTATAGAAATCTAATGTTTGATAAACCCAAAGATCCCAGCTTTTGGTATAAGAACTCACTATTGACAAAAACTGCTGGAAAAACTGGGGGAAATTATGGCCAAAACCGTACATAAACCAATATCTTACAGCATATACTAAAGTAAAATCTAAATGGTGCATGATCTAGGTATAAAGGCTGATACTGTAAGCAATCTGGGAGAGCAAGGAATAGTTTATACCTGTCATATTTATGGAGAAGGGAACATTTTGTGGCCAAACAAGAGTAAGAGAGCATTATAAAATGCAAAATTGATAATTTTGATTATTACATTAAATTGAAAAATTTCTGTACAAATAAAGCCAATGTAACCAAGATTAAGAGGGAAGTGGGAAGCTGGGAAAGAATTCTTACAAACAGTATGTCTGATAAAGGTCTCATTTCTAAAATATACAGAGAACTGAGTCAAATCTATAAGAATACAAGTCATTCCCCAATTGATAAATGGTCAAAGGTTATGAACAGGCTGTTTTCAGAGGAAGTAATTAAAGATATCTATAAGCATATGAAGAAATGTTCTAAATCACTATTGATTAGAGAAATGCAAATCAGAAAAACTCTGAGGTACCACAACTCACCTGTCATATTGGCTAAGATGACAAAAAATGAAAATGATAAATGCTGGATGGGATGTGGAAAAAATAGAACAGTAATGCATTGTTTTATAGTTGTGAACTGATTCAATCATTCTGGAGAGCAATCTGGAACTATGCCCAAAGGACTATAAATAAGTATATACCCTTTGATGCAGTAATACCACTTCTAAGGATGTATCTGTAGTGGAAATGCAAATTTAAGGATCTTCCCTGCCCCTAGGCCCTTTGATAGGCTTAAGAGACTCTGAGAACCTTCCTTGATTTGAAAATATACTCTGCCCCCTAATAGGCTGAATGTGGTCACATGGAGCCTGTGGCAGGAGGCTTGGTTTTCAGGAATGCCCACACCTTGATGCTATGTGATTGGGCAGTGAGTCAAGTGGGTGGTTACATTCTCTGACACAGGAGAGGGCTATATAATCCCTGATATGAGGCTTTGCTTTGGGGCTCACTTCGAGAAGTGTTGTGTGATTTGACCAGAAGAGACTCTGGGCAGCCATTGAGAGCCCCCCAGCTTTGTAAACCCAGATGTTGATGCTTCCCCCTCTGGTAATTGTGATTAGGTATGGCTATATGTAATGGTTGGACAGTTTGGAAGCCTGTCTGCTTGATCTGTTTCTCTGTCTTGTAACTTTTGTCTGTATACTCTGAAACTCAGGGTGCTGACCTTTTTCCCCTGAACTAGGTAAACAATATATATGTTTGATTGATTAAAGTAAGCTTGTTAACCCATTTTGAGTTGCTTTTCTTCAGAAAAACAGAACTTAAAACCTGTGTTGGCAGCCACCGTAGGGATGCTGGGGTGCTTGCTGCTACAGTATCCCAAAAAGATCATAGAAATGGGAAAAGGACCTGTTTCTACAAAAAAAAAATTATTGCAGCTCTTTTTGTGGTGGCAAAGAATTGGAAATCAAGGGTATACCCATCATTTGGTGAATGACTAAACAAGTTGTGGTATATGAATGTAAAGGGATACTATTGTGCTATAAGAAATGAGGAGCAGATGGACTTCAAAATAAGCTGGAAAGACATATAAACTGATTCTGAGTGAGAAGAGCAGAACCAGGAGAACTTTGTACACACATTATAGACACATCATATGTGTGATGACAACTTTGGTAGATGGGGCTCCTCTCAGCAATGCAAGTTTGTAAGACAACTCCAAAACACTCATGATGGAAAGGGATATTCACATTCAGAGAAAGAATTATAGAGTCTGAATGTAGATTGAAGCAAACTACTTGTTCTCTCTCTTTTTGTTTGTTTGGTTTTGTTTCTTCTTTCTCATTGTTCAGTCTATTGGTTGTAATACATATTTACAAACTGACTAATGTTTAATGTGAAAGTTTTTGTAGATCCTATATTTGATTACATGCCACCATGGCAGGGTGGAGGAAAGAGAGTGTGAGAAACGAAAAGTAAATAAATTAAAAAAAATATATGTCTTCTGTGTTCATCTTAGGTCCATTTATTTGTTAGTATTCTAATTTTAAAATGCATATTCAATTCATTGATCATATCTCTTTCTATCCTGCTAAGATATGTCTATAGGGAACTGTGGACTGATTTAGACTCATCACAGAAATTTTGATATTTTGTTTCATTATTATTTTTTCCTTTCACACATTACTTTTTCTAGGATTTTTTCTCTAATGCACTCTGTATTTAGGCTTTATTTTTAATTTTCCACTTATATTCGTGCTATTTTGGTTCACTACTATATTATTGCATTATTTTCTATAAATAATGGTTTTACTATTTCTACCATTTGACATTTGTTTTCAATATCACTGTGCCTTAATATGCAGTCATTTTTTTGTAAAAGTTTTATGTGGTTCTGGAAAATATGTATATTCTTTCTCAATCCCATTTAGGTGATGACAGTGTTTTAGATCTAATTTCATCATCTCCCTTGGTTTAAACTATTGTATCTGTGCAAATGATTACCAGCAATATATATCCAGTTCTAACCTTTTTCCTGAATTCCAAGTTCTCATGACTATTGATTTTTTGGACATCTAAAACTGGATTCCCAAAAGGTTTTCAATCTCAGCATGGCACATTGGAAGCAGAACTCATTAACCCCACAAAACTACACTTACTTCTCCAAATCTCCCCTACCACTTTTGAGGATACCATCATTCTCCCAGTTAATCAGGTTTGCAATACTGGTTTAATCCTCAAATCCTCACTTTCAATCTCTTCACACATTCAGTTGGTTGCCAAGACATTATTTCAATTTTTTCCCACAGCTCCAATATACATCTCTTTCTTTCCATTATACTGAACCTTAGTTCTAGCCCTCATCTTCTCATGCCTAGTCCAATGTAACAGCATCCTGATCTGTCTTCTTCCCCCAAGTATCTCCTCACTCCAATCTATCATCCACTTAAAATGATTGACAAAGTGATTTTGATAAAGAACAAATCTAAACTAAGCAATTCTACTAGATGACATTCCCCATTTGTCCACTATTACCACGGGATCAAATATAAAATTCTGCTTCTCATTTTAAGCTTTTAACAACTTTTTCTGTCCTCTTGTAATGTTATCAGTACATAAGATCGTCCCCACCCATTAATAAGCCTCAGGTGAGGGGCAGCTAGGTGGTACAGTGAATACAGCACCAGCCCTGGAGTCAAGAGCACCTGAGTTCAAATCTGGCCTCAGACACTTAACACTTACTAGCCATGTGACCTTGGGCAAGTCACTTAAGCCCAATTGCCCTGCCCTTCCCCCATCCAAAAATAAAATAAAATAAAATAAGCCTCAGGTGGAACCCATTAAGGGAGGCTTGCTTAGGGATGGCTTACTTGTAGGAAGGCTTTCACACTTTTTATTAACTTCTAATTAGGCACTGAGTCAAGGGATGAGATGCACTCTGGCTCTAAAAAGGTTGTATATACTCTGAGGTTAATATTTTGCTTTGGGGATGAAACTCTGGTAAGCCATTAAGGATCACCCAGGCTTTGAAAAACCCAGATGATGGTGCTTATCACTCTTGTAATTATGTATGTATTGCCTTGGTCAGACAGTTGGATTTGTCTGTTGTTCTATGCTAATTTCTCAGAGAGTTAGAAATTCTGTCTGTTGATCTTTATTTCTCTGCTTGTATTTTCTCTATTTTCTTTGTTTGGATTTTCTCTGAAGTTCAGGGTGCTGATTTTTCAACTAAATTAATGACTGTAATTAAAAAAAAAAGATTGCTGACCCCTTGAATTTTCCTAGTAAAGCATGTCTAAGATCCTGAGTATGCCAGTGTGGTTGCCACTCCACTTCCCCTTTTAGTCTTCTTACTCTTTTCTCCCTTCCATTATATTCTATTTACAGAAATATTGGCCTTTTTAATATTAAATTTTATGTTTACTTTTAGTTTGCATCATTCATTTCCACAAGATTTTGAGTTACAAATTTTCTCCCCATCTTTCCCCTACCCACCACCCCAAAACAATGATCCCACTGTATAACCCCTCCCCCAATCTTCTCTCTCCTATATCCTCCCCCATTCCCCCTCTGACTTTCTAGTAGGGCAAGATGGATCTCTGTGCCCCAGTACCTGTATGGCTTATTTCCCAGTTGCATGTGATAATAATAATATACATTTTTAAACATTTGATTTTAAAACTTTGAATTCCAGATTCTTTCCCTTCCTCCCTTGCCACCCACCCTTACTGGGAAGATAAGCAATTCAATAAAAGTTGTACACCTGTAGCTACACAAAACATTTCCATAGTGGATATATTGTGAAAGACTGAATATATTTCCCTCCACCCTGGTCCATCCCCCACTTGTTCTATTCTCTACTTTGACCCTGTCCTTTTTCAAAAGTGTGTGCTACTAAATTTCCTCCTGCCCAACCTGCCTTCCCTTCCATCATCCTCCTTCTCATCTCCTTTCCCCCGACTCTCCTGTATAGTGACATACCATATTTAGTGTGTATGTCATCCCCCCCCCAAGCCAAATTCAATGAGAGTAAGGATTACCCATGCCCTTTTTCCTTTCTGTTCTTCCCCTCCTTATACTTCCCCTCCTTATATTCCCTTACCTCCTCTATATGAGAAAATTTACTCCCCTTCTGTCTCTCCCCATCTCCTCTCATTATATTCCACTCTTACCTCTCACTTTAACCTTTTAAGTGCTATCCCTTCCTATTCAATTGGTTCTGTGCCCTCTGTCTATGTATACCTGTACACATATAAACACACACTCACATATGTATTCATATGCCCATATACCCTCCTATATAGACATATATATTTATGAATAAATAAATATATATATAGTATATATACATATACATTTATATTACCTTCAACTGTTTTCATACTGAGAAAAGGTTCATAACTTACAATTATCATTTTTCCATGTAGGAATGTAAATAGTTTAACTTTGATAATTTTCTTATGATTTCTTTTCCCTGTTCACCTTCTCATGCTTCTCTTGCTTCTTGTATCTGAATTTCAAATTTTCTATTCAACTCTCTTTTTCATCAAGAATGCTTGGAAGCCCTCTATTCCATTGAATGACCATATTTTCCCCTGAAACATGACCCAGTTTTGCTGGACAGGTGATTTAATACCAGTTCCTTTAATCTCTGGATCATATTACAAACCCTTCAATCCATCAATGTAGAAGGGGTCAGTTCCTGTGTTATCCTGATTTTGTTTCCATGATATTTAAATTGTTTCTTCTTTGCTGTAAATTGTTTCTTCTTTTCTGCTTCTAATATTTTATCCTTGATCTGGGAACTCTGGAACCTGGCTGGAATATTCCTAGGAGTTTTCTTTTGAGGATCTTTTTCAAGAGGTGATCAGTGGACTCTTTCAACATCTATTTTGGCCTCTGGTTCTAAAATACCAGGGCAATTTTCCTGAGAATTTCTTGAAGGATGATTTCTAGGTTCTTTTTTTGATTATGACTTTCAGGTAGTCCAATAATTTTTAAATGATCTTTCCTGGACCTATTTTCTATGTCGTTTTTTTTTCAATGAGTTATTTCACATTGCCTTCTAATTTTTCATTTGTTTGGATCTGTTTAATAGTATCCTGATTTCTCATAAAGTCACTAGCTTCCATTTGAACCAATCTAATTCTAAACGAAATGTTCTCTTCAGTGACCTTTTGAGATTATTTTTTCCATCTGGCATATTTGGCTTTTTAAGGCATTCTTTTCCTCATTGGCTTTTGGGGCCTCTTTTTCCATTTGATTTAGTCTATTTTTAAGGTGTCATTTTACTCAGTCATGTTGTTTACTTTATTTTCATGATTTTCTTGTGTCATTCTCATCTCTCTTTCCAGTTTTTCCTCCACTTCTCTTATTTGATTATCAAAATTCTTCTTAAGCTCCTCTGTTGTCTGCAACCAGTTCATATTTTTCTTGGAAGCTTTGGTGCAGGAGTTCTTACTTTGTTGTCTTCCTCCAATTCTATGCTTTGATCCTTTTTGTCCCCCAAAAAGGAATCTAAGATTTGACTACTGTGCTTGCTTTTCTTCCTTTACTTGCTCATGTTGCCACTCAATTATTTGACTTTTGAAGTTTTGCCACAGTAGAACTCTGCTTCCAGAGAGGAGAGCTTTGTCCCAAACTGCTGGGGTTTTCGAAGCTGCTGAAACTATTAGTTGGCTGCCCTCTCTGAAGCCTCCACATGTTCTGACTCACTGGTGATTCATCCCAGGACTCCCACCCTAGACAGCTATCCATATACAAGCAGGTTAAAGCAAGAGCAATTGCCGCTCAGAATTGTTGTTTGGTTTCCCTACAAGCTTTAGTCCAGGAGCTCTGAAGCAACTAAACAGCTGTGGCCACCATACCTCAGCCACTTCTCCCTCCAGGGTCAGAGGCCAGACTGCACTCCTGGACTCTCTGTTCCCAAAGTCTACACTGACATCTCACTTTGTCTTTGGCACTTAAGGGCTGATAATTCTGGAAACCACCCCAGTTGCTGGTGATCCACTCTCCTGACGTCACTCTAGCCATGCCTGGTTGGGCTGCCCTGAGTCTAAAACCACAGGTTCATGTGGGGATGGACTGAGCTGCCAGCAAGCTGTGATGGACCCTTCTTGTCCACCTGCTGGGCTGTTTTCAGTGGAAGATTTGTTTCTCTCTGTCACTTTGTGGGTTCTATAGCTCTAAAGTTTGTATAGAGTCATTTTTATAGGTATTTGAGGTGGTTATACAGGGAACACAGGTATTTTCCTGCTTCTTTGCTGCCATCTTGGCTCTGCCACAATACTGGCCTTCTTGCTATTTCCTGTGAAAACACTCCGTCTCTTTACCCTTTAATTGGCTGTCCTAATCCTTGTACTTTGACTATCCCCATGCTTATTCTCTATCTTCCATTCTCTCACACCCCATCTCCTTCTCCTGGCTTCCCCAGGTTCATTTAAGACTCAGCTCTAATTCCTCTCCATTCAGGAAGCCTCTCTTTGTCTCTCTCACCTTGAGTACATTCCCTCTTGGATTTCCTCACATTTTCTCGGTAGGTTTCTTATATGTACATAGTTCTTTTCATGCTGTACCTTCTATTATAATGTGAATTCTTTGAACACAGGAATCTTCTTTCCTTCTTTCCTTCCTATTTCAAACACTTAGCAGAGGGTCTGGCACAGTGTAGTCATTTACTAAATGCTTGATGATTATTTGCTATGCCTTTCTCAAGTTTCTCCTCTGTTCAATCTATCATCCACTCCAGGACTAAAGATATATTTCTAAAGTGTAGGTCAGAGATGCAGAGGCAGGCCCCAAAGGTGAGGCACAGCCAGCAGACACAGAGGCAGTCCTGGAAGGGGCCTGATAAACTCAGAGGGCAAGTCTTCCCACCAACCACAAGGGTAACTACCAGGCCTATCACCAAAGGGCTGGGACTGGAAAGAGCAAGGTAAGAAGCAAATACAGGGGCCCCTGTCCTGGACAGCAAACACTCATGGGGATACCACTTCATATCCCAGAAATTTTTTTAAAAGCCCATTTCAGGACCTCCAAAGACCAGGATGAAAGAGTGAACCTCACTTGCTTCAAACCCCTTCTCTGACCTTGAAAACATAGTAACTCTTACCCTGGGGCAAAACCCTCTACAGTAAAGCCTTGGGATCCTAGAGGAAGGAACCTGCCTCAAAATTAGTAGAAAGCAGATTACAAAGACAAAGACTCTGGAGTCCTACTATGCTCGGAAGAAGGAATCAAACTCAGAGGGAGACAATGTTGATTCCACACCCAGAGCTGAACCTTCAACAGGAAATGGGTCCTAAGCACAGAAGGCTCTCCTAGATGAGATCAAAAGGAACTTTGAAAACAAAATGAGAGAGATAGAAAACAAAATAAATAATTATCTCAAAACCAAAATAGCAGAATTAGAAAAACATTATGAGGAAAACATCTCTCTAAAAAGAAAAGTGTATACTATGGAAAAGGAGCTCCAAAAATTAACCAAGGAAAATGATTTGCTAAAAACTAAAATCAACCAAATGGAAACAAATAACTCTATGAGGGACCAAGAATTAGTCAAACAAAACAACAAGAATGAAAAATTAGAAAAAGAGGTAAAATACCTCAAAGAAAAAATAATGGACCTGGAAAACAGATCCCGGAGAGATGATCTGCGAATTATAGGCCTACCAGAAAATCATGATGAAAAAATGAGCCTGGACAACATTCTCCAAGAGCTCATTAAGGAAAACTGCCCTGAGATACTAGAACCTGAGGGTAAAATAGAATTCGAGAGAATCCACCGTATACCTGCTGAAAGAGATCCCAAACTGAAAAGTCCTCGAAATGTTGTGGCCAAACTCCAGAACTACCAGATAAAAGAGAAAATACTTCAAGTGGCCAGAAAGAAACAATTCAAATATCGAGGGTTCACAGGGAGGATTACATAGGATTTGGCAGCCTCTACACTGAAAGATCGGAGGCAGTGGAATACAATTTTCTGGAAGGCAAAAGAGCTTGGCTTACAATCAAGGATCACATACCCAGTGAGACTGAACATATTCTTCCAGGCAAAGGGATGGCCATTCAATGATATAACAGAGTTCCAGACCTTCTTGATAAAAAAAAAAAGCCAGAACTCAATGGAAAATTCAACCTCCAATTACGAGATGCAACAGTGACTTAGAAAGGTAAACAAGGAAAACACACACACACACACACACACACACACACACTGCTATTTGATAGGAATAAAATGGTTATAGACAAGTAGAGGGTATGAGTATAAAATACACAAAATGACAAAAAATATTATTAAGGGCTACAAAGGGACTGCGATGGAAGAAAGGGAATGAATGAAGTGGAAAAGAGTAAATTATGCCACACATAGAGGCACAAAAATTGTATAGCAGAGGAAAAGAAGGGAGGGAGATGGCAATCATATGAGCTTTCCCCTCATTGGTTCTGGTGCAAGGAGGGAATAGCAACCAGTTAAACATAGGACTCTATGGAGAAGAATTGCAAAAAGTATCACTTTAGAGGGAAAGAGAGGGGAGGGAGAGGAGCTTCGCATGAGATTTCTTCCTGTCACTCTTGGTGCAAAGAAGAAATAACATACTTTATTAAGTATAAAAATATCCTACAGGCAGTAGGAGGGGGAAAGGGCTACGAAAGGGGGTGGGGTGGGAGTGGTTTGTAGGGAGGGATGAAGTAAGGGGAAAGGTGAGGAAAAGGAAGGGGGGCTGATAAGGGAATACTGAGGGAGGTGGTGGTCAAAAGGAAAACTATTAAGAGGGGAAGAAAGAAGGGGGGGATATGAACATTAACAGGGGGGGGAATAGGATGGAGGGAAAAAAACAGATAACAATCATAACTGTAAATGTGAATGGAATGAACTCTCCCATAAAATGGAGATGGATAGCAGAATGGATTAGAAATTATAATCCTACAATATGCTGTTTACAAGAAACATATCTGAAACAGAGGAATACACACAGAGTAAAGGTAAAAGGCTGGAGTAAAATATATCATGCCTCAGCTAAAGTATAAAAAGCAGGGGTAGCAATCCTTATCTCAGATAAAGCAAAAGCAAAAATTGACCTAATTAAAAGAGATAAGGAAGGAAACTATATCCTGTTAAAAGGCACTGATGAGAATGAAGCAATATCATTACTTAACATATGTGTACCAAGTGGTGTAGCATCCAAATTCCTAGAGGAGAAGGTAAAGAAATTAGAGGAAGAAATAGATAGCAAAACTATACTAGTGGGAGACTTTAATCTCCCCATCTCTGAACTTGATAAATCCAACCTCAAAATAAACAAGAAAGAAGTTAAGGAGGTGAATAGAATTTTAGAGAGGATAGGTATGATAGATCACTGGAGAAAACTGAATGGGGATAAAAAGGAATATACATTCTCCTCAGAGGTCCATGGCACATCCTCAAACATTGACCACATTCTAGGGCATAAAAACCTCACAATTTTATACAGTAAGGCAGAAATATTAAATGCATCCTTCTTAGATCATGATGCAATAAAATTTATATGCAATAAAGGGCCAGGGAAAAAAAAGACTAAAAACTAATTGGAAACTAAACAATTTAATCCTAAAGAATAAGTGGGTCAAACAAGAAATTATAGAAACAATCAGTAATTTCATACAAGAGAATGATAATAATGAGAAAACATACCAAAATTTGTGGGATACATTAAAGGCAGTTCTTAGGGGAAGTTTTATATCCCTGAGTGCATACATGATTAAATTAGAGAAAAGGGAGCTCAATGAATTGGGCATGCAATTGAAAAACCTAGAAAAAGAACAAATTCAGAATCCCCAATTAAATACTAAATTAGAAATATTGAAAACCAAAGGAGAGATTAATAAAATTGAAATTAAAGAAACTATTGAATTAATAAATAAAACCAAGAGCTGGTTTTATGAAAAAACTAACAGAATTGATAGACCCTTAGCAATATGATAAAAAAAAGAAAGAAGAAAACCAAATTATGAGTATCAAAATTGAAAAAGGTTAATCTACCTCCAATGAAGAGGAAATCAAAGCAATAATTAGGAATTATTTTTCCCAATTTTATGCACATAAATTTGACAATCTTAGAGAAATGGATGAATATTTACAAAAATACAAGTTGCCCAGATTAACTGAAGAGGAAGCAAATTACTTAAATAATCCCATCTCAGAAAAAGAAATTGACCAAGCCATCAGTCTATTCCCTAGGAAAAAAATCTCCAGGGCCAGACAGATTCGCTAGTGAATTCTATCAAAAATTTAAAGAACAATTGATTCCAATACTCTACAAACTATTTGGGAAAATTAGTGAACAAGGAGTCCTACCAAATTCTTTTTATGACACAAATATGGTACTGATACCTAAATCAGGAAAAGATAAAACAGAGAAAGAAAATTATAGACCAATCTCCCTCATGAATATAGATGCAAAAATTCTAAATAAAATACTAACAAAAAACTACAGAAACTTATCTCAAGAATAATACACTTTGATCAGGTAGGATTTATTCCAGGAATGCAAGGATGGTTTCATATTAGGAAAACCATCAGTATAATTTATCATATCAACAATAAAACTAGCAGAAACCACATGATCATCTCAATAGATGCAGAAAAGACTTTTGACAAAAAACAATATCTATTCCTATTAAAAATATTAGAAAGTATAGGAATAAATGGAGCCTTCCTTAAAATAATAGGTAGCATCTATTTAAAGCCATCAGCAAGTATTATATGTAATGGGGAGAACCTGGAAGCATTTCCCATAAGATAAGGGGTGAAAAAGAGTGTCCACTATCACCCCTCTTATTCAATCTGGTACTAGAAATGTTAGCCAGTAGCAACTAAAGAAAAAGAAATCAAAGGAATCAAATTAGGCCAAGAAGGGACCAAGCTATCACTCTTTGCAGATGATATGATGATATACTTAGAGAATCCTAGAGAATCAAGTAAAAAACTACTTGAGACAATAAACAAATTTGGCAAAGTTGTAGGATATAAAATAAACCCACATAAATCCTTGGTATTCCTATATATTTCCAATAAAATTCAACAGCAAGAGATAGGAAGAGAAATCCCATTTAAAGTTACTGTAGACATTATAAAATATTTGGGAATCTACATGCCAAAATAAACCCAGGACCTATATGACCACAACTATAAAACACTTTTCACACAAATAAAGTCAGATCTAACTAATTGGAAAAACATTTATTGCTCGTGGCTGGATCGAGCTAATATAATAAAAATGACAATTTTACCTAAATTAAATGATATATTTAGTGCCATACCAATTAATTTACCACAAAACTACTTTATAGAGCTAGAAAAAAATAGTAACAAAATTCATTTGGAAGAATAAATGTTCCAGAATATCAAGGGCATTCATGAAAAGCAATGCTAGGGAAGGTGGACTAGCTATACCAGATTTCAATCTGTATTATAAAGCAGCAGTCATCAAAACTACTTGGTACTGTTTGAGGAATAGAGGAGTGGATCAATGGAATAGATTAGGCACATGAGATTCGGAAGACAACGACTATAGTAATCTATTGTTTGATAAACCCTCAGACCCTGGTTTTGGGGATAAGAGCTCACTATTTGATGAAAACTTCTGGGAAAACTGGAATATAGTATGGCAGAAACTGGGTATACACCATTATCTAACACCATATACCAAAATCAATTCTAAATGGGTGCATGATCTAGGTATAAAGGTTGATACTCTAAGCAGTCTCCTAAAACAAGGAATAGTTTACCTATCAAACTTGTGGAAAGGGAAACACTTTATGACTAAACAAGAATTAGAGAACATTATAAAATGTAAAATGAATAATTTTGACTACATGAAATTGAAAAGTTTCTATACAAACAAAGCCAATGTAACCAAGATTAAGAGGGAGGTGGGAAATTGGGAAAGAATCTTTACAACCTATTTCTCTGACAACAGACTCATTTCTAAAATATACAGAGAACTGAGTCAAATTTTTAAGAATACAAGTCATTCCCCAATTGATAAATAGTCAAAGGATATGAACGGGCAGTTTCCAGAGAAAGAAATTAAAGATATCTATAAGCATGTGAAGAAATGCTCTAATTCCCTTTTGATTAGAGAAATGCAAATTAAAACAACTCTGAGGTACCACATCTCACCAGTCAGATTGGCTAAGATGACAAAACAGGAAAATGATAAATGCTGGAGAGGATGTGAGCAAATTGGAACACTAATGCAATTCTGGTGGAGTTGTGAACTGATCCAGCCTTTCTGGAGAGCAATCTGGAATTATGCCCAAAGGGCTCTAAATACTTTCATACCTTTGATCCAGCAATACCAGTCCTAGGGTTATATCCCAAACAGATCATAGCAGTGGGAGAAAGACCCATATGTACAAAAATGTTTATACCAACTCTTTTTGTGGTTCAAAGAATTGGAAATTAAGTGGGTGCCCATCAATTGGGGAATGGCTGAACAAGTTGGGGTATATGCATGTCATGGAATACTATTGTGCTATAAGAAACGAGGAGCAGATGGTCTTCATATTTACCTGGAGAGGCTTATACAAACTGATGATGAGCAAGAAGAGTAGAACCAGGAGAAATTTGTACACAATTACAGACACAACGTATGTGTGATGACCAACTTTGATAGACTGGACTCCTCTCAGCAATGCAGTGATATAAGTCAATCCCAAAAGACTCATGATGGAGAGAAATATGTGCATCCAGAGAAAGAACTAGAAAGAACTGAGTTTATATACAGGTGGAAGCAAAATACCTGATCTTTTTCCTTCTCTTATTTGGTTTTATGTCCTCTTTACCATTTTTCATTCCAGCTGATACAATCCGTCTTTATAACCTGACTAATGTATAATGTGAAAGTATTTATAGATCCTATACTTGACTATATACTGCCATGGGGGGGGAAGGGAAGGAGGGGGACAAAATGTGAAACTCAAGGAATTGTGGAATTGAATCCTGTAAACTAAAAGGAAACAAAAAATTAATTAAAAAAAATAAAAGTTGGGGAAAAAAGTAATAATAATCATAAAGTGCTTAGCACAATTCCTGGAATACAGTAAATGCTATATAAATGTTATCTAGTCTTTTTATTATTAGGGAAGTTGGTGGATTTTTAAATCTCTGATTTTCAGTGGTGGTAGGGCTGGGTCACTTGGGTTCCAGCTGTAGGGAGTGGATAGTCAGGGCTTGGATTGAAGACAATTAAATCCCACCAGAAGATGTGGCAACTATTCCCCCTTACATACTTCCCACTCAGAGGATAGAGTGGCCCCAACCTTAAGGACCTAGAAATAGTAGAGAAAATTTTACTTCTTTTGTTTTGATAAATTATTGTGTTTGGGAAAAAAAAAATGTTGAATTAATTCTGAATTAAATTTGTTCCACTTGGTTTAACTTTCTGAAAAAAAAATAAAATAAAGTGTAGGTCAGACCATGTCATTTACTTGTTCAATAAATTTAAATGACTCCCTATTGCCTCTTAGATCAAATGTAAGCTCCTTTCCTTAGCTTCTAACCCTTTCAAATTCTGGCCACAACCTGAATTTCTACCTTATTATATATCACTTGCCTCCCCACATTATAGAGCTTAGCCAGACTGGCTTTCTTGAGGTTCCTCACTTATAGTTTCCCATCTCCTATTTTTATGCCTTTGTACTGGTTGTTCCCTATACCTCAAATCTCAAAATGTACTACTACCTCCATCCCTTAGAATCATTTGTTTCATAAAATTAAAACAAAAAGAACCCATCCAAAGAATCATAATTACTGGACATAGCATTTCCTGATTCACCCAGCTATTAGTACCCTCTCTATAATGTTTTTTTTAATGATAAATATTTACATATATAAATTTATTTTCAGATTATCTCATCTGATAGAATGTAAGGATTTTGAAAGCTGGTACTATTTGTTCTTTTTTCTCTTTATATGTCTCCATCCCTAGGACATTTCCTGGGGATTATTGGATGCTGATTTATTGAGGAAAGAAGAAAACAAGCATTTATTAATATTAAACACAGCTAGGTTATATTAGTGTTAAATATACACTTATTCTATGTTCTCTAACCTTTTATCTCCAACTTCCTGCTACATATTTTTGCCTAGATGTCCTTTGAGCATCTCAAATATAAGATAGCTAAAACAATGAATGGGTTTGGCTCCCTCTAAACCCATTCCTCATAACTTTCCTATATCTGTTGGGGAAATGCATCCTTCTAGTCATTCAGATTTTCAGCCTGGGTCATGTTCAATTCTTTATTCTCAATGAAACTTGTATCCATTCACTTGTCAGGTCTTATAGGATCTACTTCCACAATATCCTTTAACTTGAGTTCTGTCTATTTGCAGTGACACCATCCTTCTTCAGATATTCATTAGACTATTGTTATAGTCTCCTATTTTGTCTTTCTTCCTCGGGTAGTACTCCTTTCCTTTCTACCTTTTGCAATATTGTCAAAATGACATTACTAGAACATAGGTTCAACCATGTCATTGTCCTGATCAAAAAAGCTTCCCTAGCTCCCTATTACACTTGTGAAAAATATAAATTCCTTTGTCACTTAAAGCACTCTAGAATAAGTCTTTCTATTCTGTTTAAAAGCAGTTTCCTCTCATACACTTTACATTTCAATCACACCATCTTATTTATTATTATGTGTTCCCCATATATAACACTTCTTGGTGCTCCCCATCTTTCAAATTACATTGTCTTTATTTGGTTTAAATACAGAGGTGGAGACCTGTGGCCTCAAGGCCACATGCAGCTGTCTAGATCCTCAAGTGTGGCCTTTTGACTGAATCTAAACTTCACAGAACAAATCCCCTTAATAAAAGCATTTGTTCTGTAAAACATGGACTCAGTCAAAAGGCTACACCCAAGAACCTAGAAACCACATGTGACATTGAGGACACAGGTTCCCCATCCCTGATAAAAGATTTTGTTTCTGTATATATGCTTTTCTCTTAGTAGGACCTAAACTTCTTAAGGACAAAGACTGTTCCATCTTATATTTATATCTCCAGTTTATAAGAGAATTAGCACATAATAATCACTTATTGAATTGAAATAAATTGAATTGCACATGTAACGAGCAAAGCTATGACCTTGGGAAAGTATCTTACTTTATTTGACCCTTAAGATTGTCATTTGTAAGATGAAGTTGATAAAACTTGAACTATTTTACAGAAGAGTGAAGAAAGTATTTTTTTTTGTCCTAAAGAGCTCAGAATGTGTGTGACTGTGGTTTAATCCATGTTCCCCATTTTAAAATTATTTATTCAGCCTCTCATTATGAGTAATGACTTCAATGAGGAATCAGAGACCCCAAACCCTGAAGAATAGGGACTGCCCATCATTATATTCCATCAAATATGTTACACAGTCCAGTGAACTGGGATGATTGAGTGTTGCCTATATGTAAATGGACATTTATTTTTTCTGATTCCCAAGTCTGTCAGCCATTTCTTTCTAGAACACAGAAGTCACTTACAATAAGAAGTGTTCCCCTATGTTATGAACTTCAGAGGTCACACATTAACACTAAAGATTAGAGCTTATGTTAAATCAATTTAAATAATTCAGTTGTATTCATTATACCACGTTTTTAAATTTTTTTCTGAGTTAACCATAACAATCATCCAAATGAGGCATTTTAGTGTATGTTTTTATTCTGAAAATGGGTCATTAATTTTTAAGTCTGTTGCCATTTAGGAGAAAAAAACAACCTCCTCAAGAATGAGTTTTGAAAAGTTAAAGCTATATTAATTACTGAAAACTGGCTTCCTGCAGTTATAGGACACAAATTACCTTGGATAATTGAAAGCAAACACCTACTGTTATTACATGGTTAAAAAAATTATTTTCCTCTAAATTACTGTGAAAATTTTGTAGCTTTTATGACATGTTTTCTTTTTTTCCCCTAATATCCCAGTATGCTGTTTAAAGAATTATCTGAAGGAATTTGCAATGCTAATTATTTGCATTTGTTGGACTCTGACTTGGGAAACATATGCTACCCTGATAACAATTTTACTATTCCCTATAACATATGTAATAGAATACCAAATTCATACCCCCCCCATATATGGGAAAATGTAATTACAGATAAAGTACCAAGATCATACATATTGTCATGTATTAATAAACAATCCAAATACTGCATACTTTTAATAATTAGTTTCCAATTCAAACCTAAAAGGAGAACAAAGGACAAAAAAGCTGATGACAATATAATCCCTATTCATTAGTGCTATTGATGAACAAAATCATACATAAATCTAAACCTGGAAGGTACCTCAATGGTTAATTAAGCCAACTCCCTCATTTTCTAAATAGAAACTCAGGGAAGTTAAGTGAGTTAACTAAGGTCACACAGATATTATCAGAGATAGGATTTGAATGCAGGTCTTCTGACTCTAAAATTAATGCTGAAAGAGAGAAAGAATTCATTAATCTACTTCTTTTCCATTTGGTTGGATTAAAATTCTAGAATTTCAGAGCTAGAAGGATGGAACCTTAGTGGAAATCCCTCATTTTATAGTTAAGGCAACTGAATCCAGAAAAAAAAAGATTGCCTCATGTCATTCAACTGCAGTGTTATAGTGCTAAGACTAGAAACCAGATCTTCTAATCTTTTTTTTTTTTACTATCCCATGATGTTTGTTCTTTAAATACTATGCATTACATATATAGTATCCTGACAAATTCAAATGTCATTAGTTTAATATGCCTTCCCCATGGGTAGTAACTGCTTTGTACCATTTGGGGTGGTCCATTTGAAGCCACTGAAGGATTTCTTTTGTTTGTTTGTTTTTCTGTGATTTTTATAATTAGGAAAGTGGCATCATTATAACTAAGCATTAGCAAAACTAAAGACATTTTTATGAGAGCAGATGTGAAAGAAAACGATATTGCTTAGTTCTGATATAATTTCCATTACTTGAAATTAATTACAATAAACATGTGATTCCATTTGGTAACAGAAAACACGTCTATGCTCATTTTAATTAGGTAGTTATTAAAAAAGAATAGGTCTTTTATATGTGTCATTTTTTTTCATATTTTTCCTTAACATTTCACTTTCATTGGATAATGTCTCCAACTTACCTGGTAGTTTTGAAGTAGGTCTTTTTACGTTTTGTAATACTTTTCCTTCTTGCTCAACACAGAAAATCAGGTTCTGTTGTTTTTTCATGGAATTTTTGTAATAGTACTTATTTTTTATTGTATTTTAAACGTGCCTAGAGGCTCTGTAATCTATATGTGTAAATTTAAATGTAGATCTAGCCATTTAGAAACAAATGAGAAAATAAATAAAATATGTAGCAGGCAGGCAAGGAGATGTATAGCTGAGCAAAACACATTCTGATTTTCTGTTGGAAAACATGGGAAATTTTGTCATCTTCAATTTACCCAGCTTCATTCTGACCAAAACTTTTTAGACACAAATAATGATGTGTAGAATGGAGATGTGGTTTATGGAACTGTGGGGATTTTTTTTTTTTGCATTTTCCCCCGAAGCAGGATATAAGCACAGATGCCATTCAGCTGGAACACTGACAACAAGTTGAACACAAAGGGTCCTGACCTCATTGAAACAGTTATTTATGGTGAGGCTATGTCTGCAAATAGCATCCATTAGGACTAAATGTCTAGTGCATGAGTTGGGAAAAAGGCACCTTCACATATAAACATAATATCCTGATTAGGTTCCTGGGCCTGAACTTAGTGAGCTAAGTATTAAAAAAAAAAAAAGTTCTATTTACTCCTGGTCCAGAGCATTATAGGATGCATTCTGCTATCTCCAAAAAATCAGTCCTGGGTAGAAAAGATAACATTTTGGAAGTAGAGAAAGAATATAATATTTGAATGGATTTCCCCCCAAATTTTTCCTTTTAAGGGTGATTTTTTTTTATCTCCTCTCTTAACTCTGCTGAACTATTAGGCATTTCAGTATAATAAGAAGGTGTCCTTCAATTTAAATTAATTCTCTCTTTGTCTCTGTCTGTCTGTCTGTCTCTCTCTCTCATTAAAACAGGTGGGGCAATTAATTTTACACAATCTCAAGCTTGAAAGTTAAGAGCCTCTCAGACTGAAGTAGATGATTTGTTAGGCAGTAGTAAAAACACTTTGTATTTGATGTAGTCTAGGAAAACGTCTGGTTTTTCAGGTATACTCTTTCTCCATCAAAAATTAAATTTTGCCCTAGTCAGTTCTTCTCCTTCTGCCTGGTATCCCTCCTTTTCTGTTCTTCAACTTTCCTGGAACTTAGGCCTCTTCCCCTGTGACATGGGAGATGAGGAACCAATCAGGCTAGACTGAGTAGGACCCCAGTTATGCCCAATGAGCACAAGACCTTTACAGATTCTGGGGATACCCTGATCCCACAGATCTCTTAAGCTGCCATGAATCATGGACTGATGATGCACCTTGAATATAAAGCACCTTTGGGGGTGGCTAGGTGGCACAGTGAATAGAGCACCAGCCTTCGAGTGAGGAGGACCTGAGTTGAAATGCGGCCTCAGACACTTAACACAAAAAACTAGCTGTGTGACCTCAGGCAAGTCACTTGATTCCAATTGCCCTCCAAAAAGCAAAAAATATAAAAAATAAAGCACCTTGGAATATAAATAAATAAAAATACCCCCCCCCAAAAAAAAACTTGAAAACCTTACTACTCAAGACTCATTGCTGACACCCCTTATTGCAAGGATTCTTAGCAGGCATTCCATTTCATCAGAGTGGAACTTGGTGGAAGGTATTTTTACAATCTTATTTAATATAGCAATTGTATTAGCTTAATGTGGTTCAGAATCCATCTGCACTGCTCAGTAAGGTGACCAAATGATAGCTACCATGTTTCCCCGATAATAAGACACTGTCTTATTATTCTTTTGGACAGAAAAACACCAGAGGTCTTATTTTCAGGGAAGGGCTTATTTTAATGAACATTGACAGCAATTTTAATAAACAGGTAAATGTGAACAAAAAAATGTACCTTTATTCAATAAGCAAATCACTGGGGAAGAACAGGATGACGCACTCACTGCTGCAGCTCTGATTGGATGCAGCTCAGAGTGCAGCATGCGTTTCACCCGGGCGGGAGGGGACGGTGCATACAGAGGGTACCGTAATGTAGCATGTAGCGCAGGGGATCACTTTCACTACAGTAGCAATCTCAATAGGGCTTATTTTCGGGGGAGGGCTTATTTTAGAGGAATCTTACACAGTAAGGGGAGGGCTTATTTTCGGGATAGGTCTTATCAGGGAAACACGGTATGTTATGGTATTTAGATTGCATATGGGAATCAAAAGTGGGTTTGAAATATTTCATTTTAGCCAGACATGATGTTGTATGATTTATATTTCCATATCTATTGGGGAGGTTGAGGTTGGCAGGTGTCTTGAGTTCAGGAATTCTAAACTTAGTGGTTTATACCAATTGAGTATGTACCCTTATGTTAGGCATCAATATTGTGAAGACCAGGAAGTATCAGAACATAAGCTTATCCAAGTTCCTGCAAACTGACCCAGTACAGAAAAGGAGTAGGTCAAAGCTGTTATTAGTAGATTTGGTCATGTGACTAGGCTCTTGCAATTCTATCTTGGATGAGATATTAGAGACCTAGTCTTTTAAGAAAACAAACACATTGGGGTGGCTAGGTGGTGCAGTGAGTAAAGCACTGGCCCTGGAGTCAGGAGGACCTGGGTTTGGATCTGGCCTCAGTCACCACACACACACACACACACACACACACACACACACACACACACACACAAACTAGCTATGTGACCTTAGGTAAGTCACTTAACCTCAATTGCCTTCCCCTCCCCCGTCCAAAAAGCAAAAAGAAAAACACATTTCTTTAATTTTCTTACCCATCACTCCAAGTTTTGAGGAAAGAATGCAGGGTTTCTCCCCTTATTATTGGGATGCTAGCCCTCAACTGTAACCCCTGGAACCTCGAATGTATGGGTTGGATTCACAGAACTCTCATGAGCAGACTTTAGGGAATCTACAAACTTGGATATAAAAAATACATCTTTATTTTACTATAATTAGTTTCCTTTGTAATCATATATATTTTGTTTTGTGCACTTAAAAATATTATTCTAAGAAAGGTTCAATAGTCTTCACCAGACTGTCAGTCTATGACTAACTAAAAAAATAGCTAAGAACTCCTTTCTTATTAAATCCATTCTTTATGTTTCCCAATTGCACTTTGAAGGTGTCAGTTCTGGCTACAGAATCTGGGATAACTTGGCTTCCATTGCATTTTTCCTTTGTTCTTCCTGCCTTCCTTTCTATTCCCTAGGACTTCACAGTTTAGTCCCCATGCTCTTCCCTCAAGCAGACTACTACTACTAATAATAATAATGAAAGTACTTTTGTTTGAAGAACCATTAGTTTGTCTGCCCAAGTTTTCTCTGAATCACCTAAATCACATCAATGGACTCTGATAATATTATAGTACAGCTCTATTAGACATTATAAATATAGGAACCAAAGAAAATGGGAAACATTGATATAGTAACTAAAAGTGAGAAATCAGGGTAAGCAGTTTGATAATGGAAAAGCAATGTATTTTTGTTAGGGAGTTTAAAGGTGCAGTTAGTCAAGGGGATCTACATGCTTTATATACCGCACTTAGCATTCTCATTGCTGTAATTCAATTTAAACAATAAGGTCAAGAAGATTTCAGAGGAGAGATATCTCATATAATTGGATGTTACAAAGGGAAATTTTTAGGAAAGACATGGAAAAGTAGCTGTGTCTTTATGGAGAGGTAGAATATAAAGTCAATAACTGAGAGAACATTCTAAGTGGGTTAAAGAGGATGAGTAGAAACCACCACAAGACATATTTTAGGAATAGATCAAATGTGATGAAGGGGAAATTTCTACAAGCAAGTAGTGAGAAATGAGGTTGAAATACTATTTGGGAACAAATTATAGGGTTTCTTGGAAATGCTACTTTGCCCCTTCTTTTTTGGCTTTACTCTTTTGATCTCATTAAATTGTAAATACAATTTCATTGTAAATAATCTCTGTTCCCTCCTGTCTCACCTATTTAAAAACCATACTGCCAAAAGTTATCCTGTTAAAAAAAAACATTTTCATCATTTAGTATCTGCTCCAATTTAGAAACTTTTAATGGTGCCTCATTGTCTCCGAGATGAATAAGGTTTCTTCAGTTTGTCATTCTAGTATTTGCCCTTTGCCTTTGTAACCTTGAATAGATTTATTGGAGAGTCTTACTACTTTTTATTTTGAAAAAGGAATTTATTATTAACTTAGTCATACACAACAGGCTCACTGAGAGGAGAGAAATCACTTGTAACTAGAGGTAATTAGGGAAGGAATCTAGGAGGTGAGATACTATTAGGTTTTGAATGACAAATAGAATTCTGCTAGGTAAAATAAAGGGTAAGATGAGGGAAATGTATAACAAAACCAACTAATTTTACATTACTTTTACATTACACTGGTTTTACATTAGTTTCTATTTATTTAAAAAATTAAATGGGCAAATATCTCTAATAACTTATCATATTGTCACAGCACAGGAAGGGAATATCTCAATGAACTCATAAATGAAAAAAAATTATTTTACAATATCCATAACAAGGGCAAACCAATAACAAATTAAGCAGAAAACTTCAGTCATTGACACGACTACTCTTCTAGGACTAAGTAGAGCAATTCTAGATTGTCTTTCACAAGACAGCCTTTCATACATTTTATTATATCATGTTTTTCTTAAGAGTTATCTTCTCTAAGATTGATATTAACTGACCCTCTAACTGGTCCTCACATATTATCCTAGTCACCTTCATATGGATGCACCAACTTGCCAATATGTGGCACCTGGAACTTAATACATTATTCGTTCAGATGTGGTTGGACCAAAGAAGTCCATCATTTCCCTTGTTCTAAGAATGTTTCTATTAGTGCAATCTCTTTGCCTTTTCTTTTCTTTTTTTGTTATTGCCAAATCATATTATTTACTTATTCAAGCTAGCATTCACTTAAAACCTCCAGATCTCTTTTGACCTGAGCTATTGTCTAGTCATTCTTCCCCCCACTCCATACTAGTGCAATGAATTTTTTGAATTCAATTGCAAATAGTTCCATTAATTCCTACTAAATTGTTTCTTATTATATCTGTTCAATTATTCTAGCTAGTTGAGAAATCTGTCCCTATCAACTATCATGTTAACTGTTCCTCTCTGTTTCATGGTATCTGAAAATTTGATAAATATGCTATCATGGCTTTCATCGAAAACTCTGATTTAAGAAAAAAGTTTCTAAGTTCAAAGGGTTTCAGAAAGATTGATAGAGCTTCCATTAGATACCTCCCTTCAAAATGAAATCAATCAGTTGATGATGACTCTGGTCCAGTCATCCCACTGGTTTGGAATCTACCTAACCATATCAGCTGGATGATATTTTTCCATTTGTTGACAAGCAGACTGTGAGATACTTTGCAAAACATGCTTTACTAAAAAATTAGGTTTACTCTTTTTGTGTATTTCTTTGTTGAAAAACATATTTATCCTTTTTAAAGGATTGGAGGTGTAGTATAGTCTAACATGACTTGTGATTTAAAAAAAGTCCAACAGGCTATCAGTGATCAATCTGAGTACTTCTCTTTCTAAATTCTCAGTGTTCTTTTAATAAGAGTTTCAGGAAGTTTACAGAAAATAAATTTCAAGCTACAGTTTACATATACCAATCTCTTCTTAATCATCTATCTTTCTCATTGTATCACTTTTATCAACCTTCTCTCCACTCTCAGAGAGCAATTTCCTATCATATTAAATCAAAGTGATTTACTTGGTACAGGAAAATGCCAGATGAGGAAACTTTCTCTTCCATTGCAAATTGGCAACTTCCCTCGAGGAGTGAAAGGTGTAATGACTTATTCAAGGTGACATAGCCAGTATGTATCAAGAGTGGAACTCAGGCCTTCTGAGCTCCAAGGTTGAGTCTCTATCCATAGTATGCCATGTTACCTCTCACTTATTATTAAAATCAAACAAAAACAAACAAAACTTAATCAATTGATAATTTGTCAAATGTCTGGTGTTATACAAATTGTTAAATACCAATTGTCCCACATTTCTGTGAAGTAGAGGAGCAGGGGAGCTGTCTTCTCCCTTCTTACCTCTTTGAAGCAGCTTAGTATTCATAATTTCACAGCTTCTTTATGTCTACAAACATTCTCATGTTTCCTCCATACTCAAAAGAACTCTCTTAATACATCTATCCTCCCTAGACATTGTCCCATAGCTTTCCTTCCTTTGTGGCTAAATTCTTGGAGAACGCTATTTATTATAGATACCCCATTTTCTTCTTACTCTCTGTGTAACTCTCCACAATCTGACTTCATTCAAGCAAAATTTCTCTTCCTAATCTTACTAATTATTTCTTAATTGAAAAATCTAATGACCTGTTCTCTATTCTCACATTTCTTGATCTCTCTGCAGTCTCTGATGCTGTTGATCACTATCCTCTTAATATTCTTTTCCTTAAGTTTTTATTATAATCTTCTGTGGTTCTCTTTTTATCTAACCATTCCCTCTCAGTCTCCTTTTCTGGATCTTCATTCAATATGGGCCTAATGTCTGTGGGGTCACTAAGGACTGTCTCCTGGATGCACTTATTCCTCTGTATTACTTTACTTATTCATAGTATCACCTCTCTTAGAATCATCTATTTTCTCTAGGCTGATAAATCTCAAATTTACTTATCTTGCTCTAAACTTGCCCCAAAGCTCCACTTTCCAATCTCCAACTGCCTACTGGGACATTTCAAATTTAATACCCCCTAGATATCATAACTAAAAATGTCCAAAACTGAACTCACTATATTTTCCCCAAAATCTTCACTTCTTCTTTACTTCCCTATTACTAGAGAGGGTATAATCAACCTGCCACTTGCTCTGGCTCTCAACCTAGATTCATCCTTGATTCCTCACTCTCTCTCACCTGTCATAATTCAATTATCACCAAGGCCTGTCAATTTTATCTTTATAAAATCTCTTGTATATTCCCCTTTCTCTCTTCCAACACTGCCACCACCCAAGCCTGGTGGAGGCCTCTATCACTTCATGCCAAGACTATTGCAATAGTTTTATGGTTGGTCTCCCTGCCTTAAATCTCTGCCTATCTAGTCCAAACTCCACTTAGAAACCAAAGTAATTTTCCAAAAGTGTAGGTGTGACAAAGTTTCATGCCCCATTCACCACCCTCATTCAATAAATTTCAATGACTCCCTATTACCTCCAGATTTAAATTTAAAATCTTCTATTTGGTCTTCAGAATCCATCATAATCTGCTATTCTACCTCCTCCATACACACACCTTTCTAGGCTTCTTCCACCATACATTTCACTATATTCTTTACCAGACAGTGACACTGGCCTCCTTGCCTTTCTTAAAACAAGACACTCCATTTCCCAAATGCAGGTATTTTTTCACTGATTGTCTCACATGCCTGGAATGTTCTCCCTCCTCATCTCTGCTTCCTGTATTTTCTGGCTTTTTTCAAGACCCAGGTATAATTCTATCTTCTACAGGTGGGAAAAGGAAACCTTTCCTACCTCACCTTAATTGAAATGTTTTTCTTTTTGTGAATATTTCTAATTTTTCTTGTATATAACTTGTTAATGCATAATGGTTTGCCTGTTTTCTCCCCCATTAGACTGTAAGCTCCTTGAGAGCAGGGAGTTAAAAATATAATTTAGTTAATTTATCCATTTATTCAACCATATTTAGTATAGTTCTTGGAAAATAGTTGGAACTTAACAATGTTTATTGACTGACTGTTTTGTTGTTGGTTTTATTTTTATGTTATAGTAGTTGGTGCACAGGCGAGCAAGGTGGCACAGTAGATAAAAGTACTGGCCCTGGAGTTAGGAGGACCTGATTTCTAATCTTGCCTCAGAAACTCTTCCACTGTGTGACCCTGGACAGGTCAATTAATCCTATTTGCCTTAGTTCCTCAATTATAAAATGATCTAGAGAAGGAAATGCATGGAGAAGGCAAATCATTCCAGTTTATTTGCCAAGAAAACTCCAAGTAAGGTTACGGAAAGTCAGGCACAAATGAATGACTCAACAACAATAAACCATTTGCATATTTTTTCTCCTTATTTTTCTTTGCATCAGTTCATATGTCTTCTCGTGCTTTCCTATCTTCAATATATTTATCACTTTTTATAGCACAGTGATATTCCAGTAAATTAATATATCACAACTTGTTTAAGTTTTCCCCAATGGATAAACATCTACATTACTTTTAGTTCTTTGCTGTCACACACAAAAAAATGCTGCTGTAGATATTTTCTCTCATATGAATCTTTCTTTTTTTCATTGGCCTACTTGAATATGGCTAGTAGTAGGATCTCTGGGTAAAGAAGTATGAACATTTGAGTCACTCCTCTTGCACACTTCGAAAATGTTTAAAGAAAGGTGGAACAATACCATAGCTCCAACAATGATGGATTAATTTCCCCATTTTTATATATCCCTTCCAGGCCTGGTTCTTCCTATTTTTGTGTGATTTTTGCAAACTTTGTAAGTATGAGATGAAGTCTCAGGGTTATTTTAATTTGCCCTTTTTTCATCATTAGTGATTTGGAGCATTCATCCATGGTTAATAGTTTGCAATTTTTCATTTGGGGATTTGCTGATATCTTTTGCTCATATATCTGCTGGGGGATGATTTTAATCATTCATTTTTATTAATTGTGTATATGCATATATATCCCCCACACATATATGTATATACATAAAGACATATAGTTAGAACCTTTTCAGATACATTAAGTAAAGAAATTTCTCCCACATATGCACTTTCTTTCTTTTCTTATTAGCATGAATTTTGTTCAATATTTTTCAATTGCATGCATTTACATTATCCATTTTATTTTATTATTAGTGGTTCAGTCCCTTGTTTGGTTAAGAATTCCTTCATTATCCATAGCTGTCAAAGCTGTCATCACTTTTACTTCTTTCTTTATAGTATGGTAACTCATCATCAAATTTCATATCCATTTTGAATTTATTATAGCATAGAATATATGATATGGATATAACCCTAACTTCTTCTAGATAATATTTGATTTTTCCTGGTAATCACTAGCAAAGAGAGATTTCTTTTTTAGGCAATGTATGCTTTGGGATTTATCAAACACTGAATTATTGGGTTCATTTTTTTCTAATTTATTTTGTAATACCTTTATGTTGACTTACTTTTTTTTCTCTTCATTTTGCAGAGGCAGCTAGATGTCTTAGTGGATAGAGTCTGGAGCTGTAGTCAGGAAGACCTTACTTCAAATCTAGCTTCCGATACTTACTAGCTATATAATTTTGGGCAAGTCACTTTACTTCTGTTTGTATTAATCCATTGGACAAGGAAATGGCAAACTACTCCAGTATATTTGCCAAGAAAACCTTATAGACAGTATAAACCATAGGGTCATGAAAAGTTGTAAACAACTGAATTACTAAACAACAACCAAATGACTTTGAATATCATTATTTTTGTTTTGTTTTAAATTTTTTGGAGGAGGGGAAGGAAAGGCAACAGGGATTAAGTGACTTGCCCAAGGTCACCCAGCTAGTGTCTGAAGTCAGATTTGACCTCAGGTCTTCCTGATTCCAGGGCTGGTGCTCTATTCATTGTGCCCCCTACTTGTCCCAAATATCATTATTTAAAAATAAAATTTGTAGTCAAATTTTGAAACTTTCACCTTAATTCTTAAATTTTTTTCTTTATCTCTTTTGATATTTTGGATATTGTGTTCCTTCACATTAATTTTGTCATACTTTTTTCCCTAACCTATATGAAATGTCTTTGTGGTAGCTTGAATGGGTTATCATCAAAGCTCTAAAGTAATTACAGTGTCATTATTACATTGACACAACCCCAACATGAGCACTGAACATACTTCCAGTTATTAAAATTCTTTATTTAAGGAAAATTTTGTAATTGTATCTATATAGGTATTGAGCATGTTTTCACAGATTGAATTCCAGACATTTACTTTATATGGCTGGCTGCCATCACTTTTTTCTTTTTTTAATCAATAATTATATGATCAAATGATCACTTTCTCCCATAGGATCCACATAGTTCTCTTTTAAAAAGTTAAATAAAATATAAAATCTTTCCTTTTTAAACTTTTTTTCACTTTTTGAAGAATTTATCAATAACTTATCAAGTACTCTTAGCAAAGACAGATCATCAGCAGATTACTGAAAGGTTTGACTTCACTTTCATATTTTCTACATGTTTCTGTGCCAAATTTGTAATCTATGAACTTTGTGTCAATTTTCTCCTTATCTCTATATGGTCAGTAGTAGAATCTCTTAACAGTTTCATTTCCACTTCCTGTTTTTTACTCCATTTAATTTTCCTGAAATATTCTCAAACTTTTCCTCCATTCTAGTTCATAGAGTTTCTCAAGACTATATTTCTTTCATATACCACAGCTACTCTGCCACCCATTTCCTCTCTTTAGAGCTACCATAACTTGCTTCCTAGTTAAAAAGTGCTAGCTTCCTCTCCACCTATAAAAGCTGCCTCATGCTGTACTACATCCAAATCTTAACAATAACAAAGCACTTTAAAATTTGCAAAAGGCTTTTGAAATATTATCTTATTTGACCCTCATAATACAGCTGTGATATGGGTAATATTATTATCTTTATTTTATAGGTAAGGAAACTGAGGGTAAAGGAAGTTAAGTGACTTGACTAGAGTCACACAGATGGAAATTATCTCAGAAAAGATATGGAATCAAGTCAAAAGAAATATTCTGAAGGTAAGTTCAGTGTATTGTCCTCTGTGCCATCCATTTGCCTCTTAGAATTCTCCCCACTTCAGTAGTAATTTTTACAATCACCTTTCTTCCCCACCATCTAAGTTCTACTATTATTTTAAAAATATATATTTTATTTTTCAATAAAACCAGATCTGAATTATTACTGTTGTTCTACAACTCAACCCCATTTGAAAATTCAAGAAAATAAAACCCATTATAAACATATATAATCAATGAAAACAAATTTTCACATTGGCCATGTGCATAATCAACAACAGAAATAAAATTACTTCATTAAGCATTCTGAGTCTTTCATGTCTCTATTTCAAGAGATGGGTAACATACTTCCTCATTAGTGTTCAGGAATCTTGCTTGGTCATTAAACTTATAAAAGTGACAGTAATCAAACACATTTATACATTATAACTTAATTATCAATTTCCTAATATTGAGAACCCCAAATTTTGCTATTCTTTTCTACTTCAAAGAAAAAAGTTACAGATATGTTTATATATCCTTAGGGCTATTGTTGATGTTTTTTGACAATTCCTTATTCTTCTCTCCCTTTTATACTTCATCTCCCTTTTCCCCTTATTCTTTGATTTGCCTTTTGGGTGAAATCTATTTCTATATTCTGGGTGTTTTCTTCCTTCTTTTGATGACTTCAGATAAGATTGAGGATCAAGTGTGATTCATTCTCCCAATTCCGTCATTCTGATTTGTATGGGTATCTACTTGTGCAACCTGATTATGTGAGGTTCCTTAATTCCTTAAACTTCCTTCTCTTCCCACACTCTCCCCACAATTTTCCTCTTCCCCATCTTTTTGTTCCTGCTAGTATTTTCCAATTATATATAAAGATAATTTTAAACATTCATTTTTATAAGATTTTGAGTTCTAATTTTTCTCCCCCCCCCCCGAAACTCCATGCTCCCCATGACAGAAAACAATCTGATATAGATTATACACATAAAATCATGTTAAACATATTTCCACATTGGTCATGTTGCAAAATAAGAAAAAGGGAAAAACTATGAAAAAGAAAACCAATAGCAACAACAGAGTGAAAATATATGCATTAGTCTGCATTCAGACACCATGGTTCTTTTTCTGGATGAGGATAACATTTTTCACCATGAGTCTTTTGGTATCTTACATCACTATGTCACTGAGAAAAGACAAGTATATCATAGTCAATCAATCCACAATGCTACTATTACTGTGTACAATGTTCTCCTAATTCTGCTCACTTCACCGAGCATAATTTTATTGAGTCTTTCCAGGTTTTTCTGAAATCTACATGCTCATAATTTCTTATAGAACAATAGCATTTCATTACAGTCATATAAAACAACTTTTTCAGCCATTCCCCACTTATTGGGCATTCTGTCATTTTCTAATATATTTGCCACCATGAATAGGGTGGCTATAAATAATTTTGCACATTGTATTTTTTATGGTCTCTTTGGGATACATACCTCATAGTAGTATTGCTAGTTTAAAGGGTATGCACAGTTTTATAGTCCTTTGGGAATAATTCCAAATTACTCTCCAGAATGGTTGATCAATTCATAACTCCACCAACAGTGCCTTAGTATTCCAATTCCCCACATCTTCTCCAATGTTTATTTCCTTTATGGTCATATTAGTCAATTTGATAGGTGTGATGTGGTATTTCAGTTATTTTAATTTGCATTTCTCCAGTCAAGAGTGATTTAGAGCATTTCTTCATATGACTGTAGATAGACCTAATTTTTTTTTTCATCTGAAAATTACCTGTTCATATCTTTTGATCATTTGTCAACGGTGGAATGACTTATATTCTTATAAATTTCGCTCAGTTCTTTATATATTTGAGAAATGAGGCCTTTATTAGAAACACTGACTATTGGGAAGGGGGGTTGGAGGGGGTGCAAAGTCAAGATGGTGAAGTAGAAAGAGGACTTCCATGGGGCTCTGGCTCCCACCTCCTCCAATTCATATAAAGGTGACTCTGAAGAAACTTTGGAACTACAGAACCCACCAAATGACACAGAGAAGCTAACCTCCTGCTGGGGACAACCCAGCAGGCTGGCATAAAGTGGCCAGCGCAGCAATTTGGGAGCCGACCCCAGCCCCACTCTAGCCGGAGGTTTTAGCCTCAGGCCTGGAATGACAAGCCACTGACTGGAGGGACTTCAGATCATCAGCAGCTGTGGCAGTTTCCAGAATTATCAACCCATAGATGCTAAGGATAAAGTGAAAGGTCAGTGCAGTGTGGACTTAGGGATTCTGTAGCCCAGGTGTTTGGTTGGTCTTTGCCCCAGGGGCAAGAAGCAACTGAGGTGCCACAGCCACTGCGTGGCAGCTTCAGCTACTGGCCTGCAGATTGTAGGGGGAACAAGCTACCAGTAACAGGGGTAATCACTCTTGCTTTAACCTGCTTGGATATGGATTGCTATATATAGTGGAGGTCCTGGGGAGTGCAATCAGCTTGCCAGAGCTAATGGAGGCTTCAGAGAGGGCACCCAACTAATACCTTCAGTAGCTGAGAAAACCCCAGTGTTTGGGATGAAGTTCCACTGTCCAGTGGTAGAGTCCTACTGTGGCAAACCCAAAAGTCAAGTAATTGAGTGGCAAGATGAGCAGGCAAAGGAAGGAAAGCAAACAGAGCAATACAATTTTACACTCCTATTTTAGGGACAAAAAGGATCAAAGCATGGAACAGGGGGAAGACAGTGAAATCAGAACTCCTGCACAAAAAGCTTCCAAGAAAAATATGAGCTGGTTACAGGCCATAGAGAACCTTAAGAAGGATTTTGAATAGCAAATAAGAAAACTGGAGGAAAAATTGAGGAAAGAAATGAGAATGATGCAAGAAAATTATGAAATGAGAGTCAACAATGTGACTGAAGAAAATAACACCTTAAGAAATAGACTAATGCAAATGGGAAAAAGCGGCGCAAAAATGCAATTAGGAGAAGAATGCCTTAAAAAGTTGAGTTTGCCAGATGGAAAAAGAATATCAAAACCTCACTAAAGAGAATCATTCCTTCAGAAGTAGATTGGAGCAAATGAAAGCTAGTGACTTTATGAGAAATCAAGATACTATTCAACACATCCAAACAAATGAAAAAAAATAGAAGTCAATGTAAAATATTTCATTGGGAAAAGCACTGACCTGGAAAATATATCCAGGAAAGATAATTTAAAAATTATTGGACTATTGATCAAAAAAAGAATATAGAAATCATCCTTCAAGAAATTCTCGAGGAAAATTCCCCTTATTTTTTAGAACCAGAGGGCAAAATAGAGGTTGAAAGAATCCATTGATCACCTGTTGAAAAAATCCCTAAAAGAAAACTCCTAGAATATTATAGCCAGGTTCCAGAATTCCCAGATCAAGGAGAAGTTATTACAAGTAGCCCAGAAGAAACAATTTGAATACTGTGGAAATGCAATCAGGATAACACAGGATATGGCAGTTTCTACAGTGAGGGATTGAAGGGCTTGGAATATGATATTCTGGATGTCAAAGGAGTTGGGATTAAAAGCAAGAATCACCTACCCAGCAAAACTGAATATCATGTTTCAGGGGAAAATATGGTCATTCGGTGGAACACAGGACTTTCAAGTGTTCTTGATGAAAAAACCAGAGTTGAATAGAAAATTTGACATTGAGATACAAGAAGCAAGAGAAGCATGAGAAGGTAAACAGGGAAAAGAAATCACAATGAACATATCAAAGTTGATCTATTTAATCTCTACATGGAAAAAAATAATTGTAACATGAAACTTTTGATGGTTTGATGTATGAGAATAGTTGAAGGGAATAAAAATGAGTGTATATATATATACATACATACATACATATATGTATGTATATATACACACACACATATATACGTCTATATAGGAGGGTATATAGGTATATGAATACATATGTTAATGTGCGTATATATGTGTACACGTATACATAGGGAGAGTGCACAGATCGAATTGATTACTAAGGGATGATACTTAAATTGAAATTAAGAGGTGAGAGAGGAATATAATGAGAGGAGATGGGGAGAGACAGAATGGGTAAACTATCTCATAGAAGAGACAATGGAAAATGGTCACAATTGAGGGGAAGAACAGGAAGGAAAATGGGAATGGGTCAACCTTACTGTCATTGAATTTGGCTTAGGGAGGAAATGATATACACACTAAATAGGGTATCTCACCCTACAAGAGATTAGGGGGGAAGGGGATGAAAAGGGGGATGATGAAAGGGAGGGCAAGCTGGGAGGGGGGAAGGAAATTGGAAACACCCACTTTTGAAAAGGGACAGGATCAAAGTAGAGAAGAGAACAAGTGGGAGTTGGAATGGGGGGGAGTGAAATATAGTCAGTCTTTTACAATATATCCACTATGGAAATGTTTTACATAGCTATACATGTACAACCTATATTGAATTGCTTAACTTCCCAGTAAGGGTGGGTGACAAGTGAGGAAGGGAATGAATTTGGAATTCAAAGCTTTAAAATCAAATGTTTAAATACAAATATATTATTAATATTATTTTACATGTAACTGGGAAATATGATATACAGGCACTGGGACATAGAAATCCTCCATGCCCTACTGGAAATTTGGAAGTAGTATGGGAGAAGGTATGGGAGAGCAGATTGGAGGAGGGGATATCCAGTGGGATCACTATTTTGGGGTGGTGGGTAGGGGGAAAAACGGGGAGCAAATTTGTCACTCAGAATCTTGTGGAAATGACTGATGTAAACTAGAAGTTAATAAAGCATTTGATTAAAAAATTTTAAAAATACCGACTTATAAAAATTGTTTCTTAGCTTTCTGCTTTCTTTGTAATTTTGCTTGCATTGGTTTTTTTGTTTCTGCAAAATCTTTTAAAATAATGTAATCAAAATTTCCATTTTTGTGTTTCATAATATTCTCTATTTCTTGCTTGGTCATAAATTTTTCCCTTCTCCATGTATCTGACAGGTAATCTTTCCTAATTTGCTTATGTTATCACGCTTAATATCTAAATCATGTACTCATTTTGGACATATCTTGGTATAGGATGTGATATGTTGATCTATACCTAGTTTCTGCTATTTTGTTTTCCAGTTTTCCCAGCAGTTTTTATCAAATAGTGAGTTCTTATCCCAGAAGCTGAAGTATTTGTGTTTTATCAAGCAGTAGATTATTATAGTCATTGACTACTAGGTCTTCTTTACCTCAGCTATTCCACTGATCCACCACTCTGTTTCTTAGTCAATACTAAATAGCTTGACGATTGCTGCTTTTTAATATAGTTTTAGATCTGGTATGTCTGGGCTACCTTCCTTTGCATTATTTTGCATTAATCCCCTTGATATACTTGAACTTTTATTCTTCCAGATGAATTTGTTATTTTTCTTTCTAGCTCTATAAAATTATTTTTGGTATTTTTATTGTTATGGTAGTGAATAAGTAAATTAATTTAGGTAGCATTATTGGCATATCCATGGACAATTGGCATTTTTACAATTTTTTAAATCTCATTCTATTCATGTGAAAAGTGTTTTGTAATTGTGTCTACAATGTCCCTGATTTGTTTTGGCAGGTGGACTCAAAAAATATTTCATATTGTCTACAACTATTTTAAATAGAATTTCTCTTTTTTTCTTTCTTCTTAGCTTTGTTGGTTATATATGGAAATGCTAATAATTTATTTAGGTTTGTTTTATATCCTTCAACTTTATTAAAATAGCTAATTGTTTCAAGTAATTTTTAAATTTTATCCTCTAAGTGTATCATCACATTATCTGCAAAGAGTAAAACTTTAGTTTCCTCATTGACTTTTATTTTTAAAATTTCTTTTTCTTTTCTTACTGTTAATGCTAACATTTTTACTAGAGTATTGAATAATAGTGTTGATACTGGTAATGCTTCCAGCTTATCTCCATTCCATATAATATTTGCAGATAGTTTTAGATAGATACTGCTTATCTTTTCTGAGGAAAATTCCATTTATTTTTATTCTCTCTTGTGTTTTTAATAAGAATGTATATTATATTTTGCAAAAAAAAAATTCTGCACCAATTACTATAACAATATTATTTCTCTTTGTTTTGTTATTGATATGGTTGATGATGCTAACATTTTTTCCAGTCCTGCATTCCTGGTATAAATCCCACCTGGTCATAGTATATTATTCTGGTGATAAATTTCTGCATTCTCTTTGTTAATATGTTATTTAATATTTTTGCATCAATATTCACAAGAGAAATTGGTCTATAATTTTCTTCTTTTGTGGTTCATCATGTTTAAGCAATATCACAATATTTATGTCAAAAAAGGGATTTGGTAAAGATGGCAGCTTAGAAGCAGGAAAACTCCCTGTGCTACCCCCATAACCACCTTAAATACCTGAAAGAAATTACTCTGAACAAACTTTAGGCCTATAGAACCCACAAAGTCACAGAGAGAAACAAATCTTCCATTGAAGACATCCTGGCAGGCAGGCAGGAAGGGTTCATGGAAGCATGCTGAGAGCCCAGCTCAGCCCCTCCTGAGCCTGTGGTTTTAGCCTCAGGAAGGCCTGACCATCCATGGCTAGAAGGATGTTGAGAGAGTAGATCACCAGCAGCTGTGGTGGATTCCAGAATTATCAACCCTTAAATGCCAAAGACAAAGTGAGAGGTCAGTGTAGACTTTGGAAACAGGGAGTCCAGGAGTGTGGTCCAGGCTCTGCCCCCAGTGGGAAAAGTGACTGAGTTGTGGTGGATGCCACACATGGCTGCTTCAGAGTGCCTGCCTGAAAATTGTAGGGGGACCAAGCAACCATTCTGAAGGGTAAGCGCTCTTGCTTTAAACTGGTTGGATCTGGATTGCTGTCTAGGGTGGAGGTCCTGGGATGTGTGGCCAGGTGCCAGAGCTAGTAAAGCTTCAGAGAGGGCAGCCAACTAACAGTTCTGGCAGCTGTGAAAACCGCACCAATTTGGGAAAAAGCTCTCCTCTCTGGAAGCAGAGTTCAACTGTGGCAAAAAGCTCAAAAATCAAAGAATTGAGTGGCAACATGAGCAAGCAAAGTAAGCACAGCAATTTGACTTTAGATACCTATTTTGGGGATAAAAAGCATCAAAGCATGAAACAGGAGGAAGACAGTGAAGTCACAACTCCTGCACTAAAAACTTCAAGAAAAATATGAACTGGCTACAGGCCACAGAGGAGCTTTAGGAGGATTTTGAAAACCAAAAAAATAAAAAAGTGGAGGAAAATTGGGAAGGGAAATGAGAATGCTGAAGAAAAATCATGAAGAGAGTCAACAATGTGACTGAAGAAAATAACACCTTAAAAATAGACTAACTCAAATGGCAAAAGAGGCTAAAAAAGGCAATGAGGAGAAGAATGCCTTAAAAAGCTGAATTTGCCTGATGGGGAAAGAATCTAAAAAGTTCACTGAAGAGAATAATTCCTTCAGTATTAGATTGGAGCAAATGGAAGCTAGTGACTTTATGAGAAATCAAGATACTATAAAATAGATCAGGACAAATGAAAAAAATAGAAAGTAATGTGAAATATCTCATTTAAAAAACCACTGACATAGAAAATAGATCCAGGAGAGATAATTTAAAAATTATTGGACTACCTGAAAGCCATTATCAAAAAAGAACCTAGAAATCATCCTTCAAGAATTGCTCAAAGAAAATTGCCCTGATGTTTTAGAACCAGAGGGCAAAAGAGAGGTTGAAAGAATCCACTGATCACCTCTTGAAAAAGATCCCCCCCAAAAACTCCTAGAAATATTATGGCCAGGTTCCAGAGTTCCCAAATCAAGGAGAAAATATTAAAACCAGCCAAGAAAAAAACAATTTGAATATTGTGGAAACACAATCAGGATAACACAGGATCTGGCATCTTCTTCATTGAGGTATTGAAGGGCTTGGAATATGATATTCTGAAGGTCAAAGGAGCTGGGATTAAAACCAAGAATCACCTATCCAGCAAAACTGAGCATCATGTTTCAGGGGAAAATATGGTCATTCAATGGAATAGAGGACTTTCAAGCATTTTTGATGAAATAAAAAACAGAGTTAAATAGAAAATTTGACATTCAGATACAAGAAGCAAGAGAAGCATGAGAAGGTAAACAGGGAAAAGAAATCATAAGGAACTTATCAAAGTCAAACTATTTACATTCCTACATGGAAAAATAATTTTAACTTATGAACCTTTCCTTAGTATGAGAATAGTTGAAGGGAATATAAATGTATTTGTATATGTATGTATACACATAACATGTATACATCTATACAGGAGGGTATATGGGTGTATGAATATATATGTGAGTGTATGTATATATGTGTACAGGTATACATAGACAGAAGGCACAGGACCAATTGAATAGGAAGGGATGACACTTAAAAGGTGAAATTAAGAGGTGAGAGAGGAATATAATGAGAGGAGATGGGGAGAGAACGAATGGGGTAAATTATCTCATATAGAAGAGTTAAGGGGAAACTGTTACAATGGAGGGGAAGAACAGGAAGGAAAAAGGAAATGGGTCAACCTTACTCTCATTGAATTTGCCTTCTATTTTTTCATTTGGTTGTATCTGTTTAATAGTATCTTGATTTCTCATAAAGTCACTAGCTTCCATTTGCTCCAATCTAATTCTGAGGGAATTATTCTCTTCAGTGATCTTTTGAGATTCTTTTTCCATCAGGCAAATTTGGCTTTTTAAGGCATTCTTCTCCTCATTGCCTTTTTGAGCCTCTTTTGCCATTTGAATTAGTGTATTTTTAAGGTGTTATTTTCTTCAGTTACTTTTTTTACTCTCTTTTCATGATTTTCCTGCATCATTCTCATTTCTCTTCCCAATTTTCCTGCACTTCTCTTATTTGGTTTTCAAAATCCTTCTTAAGCTCCTCGATGGCCTCTAACCAATTCATATTTTTCTTGGAAGCTTTTGGTGGAGGACTTCTGACTTCACTGTCTTCCCCCTTTTCCATATTTTGATCCTTTTTGTCCCCAAAATAGGAGTCTAAAGTTGGATTGCTGTGCTTGCTTTGCTTCCTTTGCTTTCTCATGTTGCCACTCAATTATTTGACTTTTGAGGTTTTTGCCACAGTAGAACTCTGCTTCCAGAGAGGAGAGCTTTATCCCAAATTGCTGGGGTTTTCATAGCTGCTGGAGCTATTAGTTAGCTGCCCTCTCTGATGCCTGCACATGTTCTGGCTCACTGGTCATGCACTCCAGGACCTCTACCTTAGAAATCCAGATCCAAGCAGGTTAAAGCAAGAGTGATTATCCCTCAGAATTGTTGCTTGGTCCCCCAACAATCTACAGGCCAGGAGCTCTGAAGCAGCCATGTGGCTGCTGCTTCCATGCCTCAGCCACTTCTCCCTCTGGTGGCAAAACCAGATCAGCACTCCTGGACCCCCTGTTCTCACAAAATCCACACTGACCTCTCACTTTGTCTTTGGCATTTATGGGTTGATAATTCTGGAAACCACCAGAGCTGCTGTTGATCTACTCTCCTGCTGTCCCTGTAGCCACACCTGGTTGGGCCTCCCTGAGGCTCAAACTGTGGTCTCACAAGGAGCTGTGCTCCCCTTCCAGAGTGTTGTGCTGGACCCTTCCTGCCAGCCTGCTGGGCTGTCTTCTGCAGGAGGTTTGTTTATCTCTGTCCTTTGTTTTTGGTTCTGTATCCCTAAAGTTTGTTTATAGTCATTTTTAAAATATTTGAGGTGATTATTGGGGGGAGCAGAGAGAGAGTTCTCTTGCTTCTATACCACCATCTTGGTTCTGCCCCCCTGTTTCTATATTTTGATCCTCTCTGTCCCCGAAAATGGTTCTATAGTCTGATTGTGCTTCCTCTGTTTGCTCATTTTGCCAACCAAATACTTGAGTTTTGAGCTCCTTACCATGGTAGAACTTTGCTTCCAGAGTGAAGATAGCTGTGTCCCAAATTGCTGGGGTTTTTGCAGTTGTCAGAACTGTTATCAGAGTTATGAGGAGGATGCCCTCTCTCCAGCCACCACAAGCTATGTCACACTAGTATTCCTCACCCCAGGACCACCACCCAAGGCCACAACCCAGATCCAAGTAGGTCAAAGCAAGAGTGATTACCCTTGTTCACTTGGTACCCCTATGATCTGCAAACCAGGAATTTTGGAGGGAACCACATGACAACAGTTGCACCCGCCATGCCTCTGCCACTTCTTGCCCAGGGGTCAGGTACTTTTCTCTGCTTTTCTCTCTCCCTGGATCAACAGCGTTCCTCAATAGCATTTTATTTTCTCTTTGGCATTTATGGGTTGAGAAATCTGGAGAAAACCACAGCTGCTGGTGATTCACTCTCCTGAAGACTGTTCAGGCTGGTCTTGCTGCTGATTGGGGCCACCCCAGGTCTGGGCCGGCATGGCTCACTCAGGACTACACTTGACTCCCAGTCCTGTGTGATACACCCTTTCTGCTGGCCTGTTAGGTTGCCTTTAGCAGGAGATTTGTTTCTCTCTGTCACTTTGTGGGTTCTGTATCTCTCAAAATTGTTTAGTCATTTTTTTTTTTTGCAGGTATTGGAGATGGTTGGATCAGGAACTCCAACAAGTTCCTGCTTTTATTCTGACATTTTGGCTCCACCTCTAAAATTCTATTCATCTTAACTTCTGTCTTGTTTATTTTGTGATTTGATTTATCATGTTCTGAGGAGGGTTGGTTTGAGATTCCACTCTAGTATAGTTTTGCTTTTTATTTCTTCCTTTAACTCAATTTCTCTAAGAGTTTGGATGCTTTATCATTTGGTGTATATATGACTAGTATTAGTATTACTTAACTATCTATGGTACCTTTTAGCAAGTTGTGGTTTCCTTTCTTATCTCTTTTAATTAGGTCTTTTTTTGCTTTTGCTTTATCTGATATTAGGACTGCTATACCTGCTTTTCCCCCCCTTCAACTGAAGCATAATAGATTCTGCTTCAGCCTTTTACTTTTACTCTGTTTGTGTCTCTTTTTCAAATATGTTTATTATAAACAACATATTGAAGGTTTACAGTTTTGCATCCATTCTGCTATATGCTTCCATTTTATGGGACTGTTCATCCCATTCACATTCACAGTTATTGCTGTGATTATTAACTGTGCATTTCCTTCCAGCCTATTTTCTCTCTCTTGATACTTTTTCCTCTTTCTTCCTTTAACCTGTCCATCCTCACCAGTGTTTTGTTTCTGACCACCACCACCCTCAATCTGCCCTCCATTCCATCAGCGCCCTCCCCTGACCTTTTCTTTCTATTCCCTCCTATTTCCCTATTGGGAAAGTTAAATTTCTATATCAACTGAGAGTGTTCCCTCTTTGAGTCAAATCTGATAAGAAAAGGTTCAAACAATACCCATCTCTTCTCTTCTTTCCCTCCACTGTAATAGGCTTTTGTTTTCTTCTTTTGATATAATTTACTCTATTTTGCTTCCCCCTTTCCTTTTCTCCCAGTAGAATCATTTTCTAACTCAATTTTTTATATCATCACATCAAAGTAAATTTATTCCCACACCCTCTATCTAAGTATATTTCCTTTAAACTGTCCTAATCAAGATAGTTCTCAAGATTTACAAGTATCACCTTCCCATGTAAAAAGGATATAAACATTTTAATCTTATTGAATAAGAAGTTGTTGTTGTTTCCCTGTTTACCTTTTTATGTTCCTCTTGAGTCTTGTTTCTAAGGAACAAATTTTCTGTCCAGCTCTCATTTTTTTCATTGGGAAATTTTGAAAGTCACTTATTTCATTAAATATTCATCTTTTTTCCCTGTAAGATAATCTCATTGTGGCTGGGTAGTTGATTCTTGGTTATGATGCCAACTGCTTTGCCTTCTGCAATATCATATTCCAAGACCTCCAATCCTTTAATGTAGAAGATGCTAAATCCTGTGTTATCCTAACTCCTGTTCCTTAATATTTGAATTGTTTCTTTCTGGATGCTTGCAGTAGTTACTCCTTTATCTGATAATTCTGGAATTTGGCTACAAAATTCCTTGGACTTTTCATTTTGGAATCTGAGGAGGGGATCTATGAATTCTTTCAATGACTATTTTAACCCTCTGCTTTTAGGACATCAGGAAAATTTTCCTCGATTATTTCTTGAAAAATGATGTCCAGGTTCTTTTTCTTATCATAGCTGTCAGGTGGTCCAATAATCCTTAAATTATATTTCCTGGATCAACTTTGTAGGGCAGTTATTTTTCCTATGAGATATTTTACATTTTCTTCTATTTTTTTCTTTTTTTTTAATTTTGTTGGACTAATTCTTGATGTCTCATAGAATAATTTGTTTCTACTTGCTCAACTTTAATTTTTAAGAAATTATTTTCTTCAGTTAGCTTTTTTACCTCCCTTTCCATTTACACAATTCTACTCTTTTTGGGGGGGAGGTGTTGGAGGGGGGAAGGTAGAGCAATTGGGTTTAAGTGACTTACCCAAGGTCACACAGCTAGTAAGTGTTAAGTGTCTGAGGCTGGATTTGAACTCAAGTGCTCCTGATTTCAGGGCTGGTGCTCTATTCACTGTGTCACCTAGCCACCCTGGAAAATTCTACTCTTTAAGGAGTTGTTTCTGTCAATTCATGTGCTTCCTTTTCCAAGTTGTTGACTCCCTTTTCATAATTTTCTTGAATTACTATCCTTTTTTCCCAATTTTTCTCCTACCTGTCTTACTAGTGTTTAAAATCCTTTTTGAGGAGTGGCCAGGTAGCACAGCAAGTAAGAGAACCAGCTCCAGTGTCAGGATGACCTGGGGATCGAAGCTGGGCTCAGACACTTAGCACCCACCCAGAAACACCTGGCCGTGTAACCTTGAGCAAGTTACTTAACCCCAATTGCTTAGGGGTGGCCAGGTGTCTCAGTGAGTAAGAGCACTGGTTCCAGTGTCACGATGACCTGGGGATCAAATCCGGGCTCAGATACTTAGCACCACACCCAGAAATAACTGGCCATGTAACCTTGAGCAAGTTACTACAGCCACCATGGTCTTGTAATGAAGCCATGATATGAATCACACTCGTCACATTGGTGCTATTGCCCCTTATTGTCATGGATACAGCTCACTGTTTAGTCACTCTTATTTGTATCAAGGCTCGAACTCACTAAAGTAGGTCTCCTAGTGGAGGCCCTGGAATGCATTTCTAGTTTCCCTCCTTCAGTTGAATAAAGAAAGCTTTTTGCTTGTAACCGTCAGCTCTTTGGTTTTATTTTATTTTTTGTTTTATTTTATTTTTCAGTCAACTGTTAGAGTATTGCCTCTGTGAGATCTTTGGCATTTTTCAGAGTTAGTAGTCATTACATAACAACTGTGGCACTTTGGTCATTTATTTTCAGTGTTTGACAACTGAGCATCCCTGGGTTTTGACTGATGTTCCCAGGGATTTTGGTTTCTTGAAGAAGTGGGTCAGTAGGTTTTTTTCATTTTTTAATTTACCCTCTAGTTCTAAATATCTGGACAATTTTCTTTCAAAATTTCTTTGAGTGTGAATTCTAGGCTCTGTTTTAAGTTATGACATTCAGAAAATAATAACTAACAGCTAACATTTATACAGTGCTTTTTATGTTCCAGGAACTGTTCTAAGCACTTTATAATTATTCTATCATTTGATCCTTACAATATTCCTAGTAACATCAGCATTTTACAGAGCAAAGGTTAAATAATTTTCCCAGGGACACACAATTTATAAGTATCTCAGGCTATATTTGAACTCAAGTGTTCCTGATTCTAGGCTTGGTACTTTATCCATTATGTCATACAATCTAATGATTCTTAATTCTTTTTTCTCTTTGATATGTTTTTCGGGATAGCTGTTATTGCTATGAGATACCTTACACCTTCTATTTTTTTAGCCTTTTGGCTTTGTTTTAAAATTTCTTGCTGCCTCAGGGAGTCATTGGCTTCTATTTCATCTATCCTAATTTTCAGGGAATTTGTTGCTTGGGCTTTTGTTTTTTAACCTCTTCTTCAAAGCTGTTAAATCCCTTTCCAATTCTTTCTTCCAATTCAATTCTTCTCTTAATCACTTTCCAATCTTTTTCATCAAGCCCCCTCATTCAATTAGTAAAGCATCTAAAAATCTTTAAAAATTCCCAGACCTCTTTCTTCATGTCTTCCAGGAATTCCAGTTGAGTTTATTCCCTGTAGTTTTTCCTTGAACCATTGCTCATAGATATTTTGGAGTTGTTCTCTTTGTCTGTGTTTCTGTTTTGAGCATCCTTGCCACCATAAGAGCTCATTATGGCAGGGCTATTTTTATTGTTGTTGTTGCTTGTTTGATCATTCTTTTAGTTTACTTCTTGCTTCTGTTGCTTTGTTCTTGGAATGTTTAGTGTTGTTTTATTCCGGGGTTTTAGGAACAGTCTGGGGACCTGGAAGCTTATGGTGCTCCCAAAGTTGTGTGATCCATGGAGAAGTCTAAATTTTTTATCTCTAGACTGAATTCTACAAGTTTCTGACTTGGGTTTATTTCTGTGTAAGAGTAGATTCCAGCTATATCAGCCAGTTGGATCGTGCTGTTATTAAGAGATGCAGAATTCTAGGCTTCTCTTTGGTCAGGGATTCATACCTGAGTTATTCTTCTGAAATCTCAGCCAGATGTTGAGAGAGAGCAACCTTGTTCTGGACTTGGGATATGAGTCACACTACTGCTGCTGCTGTTGCTGCTGAAAGAAGGTTTCTAAACTTCCTCCTTTCTTCATACACTCCCCACATGTTTCTTCCTCCAGAACACCACCCCACTCCAGAAATCCCTTCTCAATTCACCCTGCATTTGTGTGCTGAATTTGGATGGTAGGAGACAAAGCTGCCAGTTTGTATCTTCTCCTCTCAGTGCCTTCGGTATGGATTTAAAATTTCTCTTTCCTTGGTCCATAGCTTCACCCTAGGATGGTGCTGGAGTTCTCCCTTTCCAGTTTAGACCAAGTCCAATCTAGTCCTTAATATCTGAACACGTCTCTTTTTGTCTCCCTAGGCTGTTTGGCTAGATAAAGGACTCCCTGTGATGTGTGTTTATATATATATATATATATATATAGTCTTAAAATAAATTTCAGGAGTATATAAAAAAGAGCTCCATATTGCTTCCTGCCATTCTGCCATCTTGGTTTTTACTTCCATTCTTTTTTTTTTTTTAGCAGGCATAGTTCAATTTATTTGTTTATTAGAAATATATATCTATGTGGTTGCCACAGCAGCTGCCTGGGTCCTCTGGACAGACACTGGAGTGTGAGTCTTCACAAGATGGTTGGTGAATTTCTGATAAGGAGACTTAGTGAACACAGTCTCCTTCCATAGGTCTGGGGTTAGATAGCTGTATGTTTTGGCAATGGCGTCAAAGGTAGCTTTAGCAAAGTTGCCTGGAGTGGCAGTACAGCCTCTTGCAGAAGTGTAGCAGTCATGAATTCCAGCCATCATCAGGAGCTTGTTAGGCACAGGAGCTGAGACAATGCCAGTACCTCTAGGGATGGGAATCAGGCTCACCAGAACTGACCCACATTGCCCAGTGACCTTGCAGGGTACTGTGTGAGGTTTACCAATCTTGTTTCCCCGGTAGCCATGTCTCACAGGAAAGATGGACACCTTGGCCAGAATAATAGCACCACAAATAGCTGTGGCCACTTCCATGTAGCACTTGACACCCAGACCAACATGGCTATTGTAGTCACCAATGGCCACAAAAACCTTAAACCTGGTACGTTGTCCAACTCTAGTTTGTTTCTGAACAGGCATGATCTTCAGAACCTCATCTTTCAATGAAGATCCCAGGAAGAAATCTATGATCTCAGACTCCTTGATAGGAAGCAAGAAAAGATAGATCTCTTCCAAAGACTTGATCTTAATGTCCTTGACTAGCCAGCCCAGCTTAGTGGCAGGAACCCATTCCTTGTCTTCAGCCTTTCCTTCCTGAGACCCGCGGCCACAGCCACAGCCTCAACCACAGCCCGGAGCTCAACCTCAGACCTCTGGGGCCTCCTGCACCTCTTTCAGCACCAGTGTTGTCTGCCATTTGGTGTTCACTAGAAGTAGAAGCCCATTCTTATTTTTTAATGCTGAATTTAAATATTACCTCTTCCATGAATGACATAACTCTCTCTGGGTACATAAAGTAATTAATTTAGACTTCCTATGAACCACCATAACACTTAAACCCCTACACTATTCACTTAGCATGTGTATATTTCTTTGTATAATTCCATTATTCCTTCATTTATCTAATCTCTCTTGTTTCCTCAGGTAAGTAAGACAAAGGCAGGGGCTACATTTTATACCTTGTTAGTCTTCCAATGATTAACTCCCCAGGAACATAGTCAATAATAAACAAATACTTGCTGATTGAATGTCCAATTGATTTCTTTCCTTTTCTGATTCTTTAAAACATATATTAGATATAAAATAAAATGTAGGACTGAGGTAGACATCTGACTAATGGGGAGTGGAGAGGAAACATAAATAACCTCAGTTTTTGGCATATACTTTATTTTTCTGTACCTTATTTTCATCTCTAATGAAAGCTATGCCACAGAGTTTTAAACACTAACCATATATCAGAACCTTGAGATCTTACCAGTGTGGGTATTTCCTTTGACAAATAAATTGCAACATATTTATGGCTGCTCACCTTGTGCAAGTTTTGTTCATATCTTTCTATAGGCTACTACAGGGTGATATATACCCAACATAAGTCAACCCTGTTCTCTTTCACTTGATTGGCACAATGGTATCAGTGGGGTACATGTGCTATCTAACACTATTCTTTTATTTACCATATAGCCAGCCCAGATTAATTTTTGTTCATACATTTTAAAAATTATACTCTTTCTACCATTTCTCCTTTTAAATTCCTTGTTTATTAGGGCGGCCAGGTAGCACAGCGAGTAAGAGCACTGTCTCCAGTGTTGAGAAGACCTGGAGATCGAATCCCGGGCTCAGACACTTAGCACCCACCTAGAAACACCTGGCCGTGTAACCTCGAGCAAGTTACTTAACCCCACTTGCTTAGGGGCAGACAGGTGGCTCAGCAAGTACGAGCACCGGCTCCAGTGTCAGGATAACCTGGATCAAATCCGGGCTTAGATACTCAGCACCACAACCAGAAATAACTGGCCGTGTAGCCTTGAGCAAGTTACTTAACCCCGATTGCTTTAAAATAAATAAATGAAAATAATAAATTCCTTGTTTATAATACATTATAAGCAGCTTGTACCTAGCATAAGCCTCCTCTTTGCCCTTGGAATGATTTTCAAATTTAATTCTTCAGTCTATAGTGTTTCATGATTAACAGTCCATAGTCTGGCAAAACAAAAACAAAACAAACAAAAAACTCAAAACAAAACAAAAATAGAAACAAAAAATAATGTAGTTGGATAAATTTTTATGTGGCCTGTATGGTTTGTTTGTCAGGGTGAAATATACAAAGAAACCCCACATGACTACACATATAATGGAAGAGCTGGGAATTTCATGATTTCAGGAGGCAAATGAATTAGCTTACAAAGGTTGGCTTAGTCTATTCAGGGTAATTAACTTAATTACAGTAATCATCATCATTGACAAATATTTATTGAGTGTCTATTATATGCAAGGAACTAAACAGGGCTCTGGGGACACAAATCTGGACCAGGTCCTTAAGGGTTTTGTGATTTAATTCAGTTTGGTTCCTTCTCATCCCTTTGACTGAAAAGCAGTTGATTCTATGGTTTAAGAGTTGGCATAGCTTTTGTTAGCAAATTAGACCTGTAAAACTAGATATGTCATGATTCTATTACTTGATAATCTAAGGAAACATGGAGAAGCATCATTTTATTTCTCTGCCTCCATAGGATTTTATGATTTATAGGTGGAAGTTATTCTAGAAGATCTGTAACTACTGATCCTGTTGCACCACAAAATTCATATAGAGAAAGAATCACCACATCACTCCCAAATCAACATTGTGAGACAAATATGATTGGTGTAAGAGAGACCTCTGGGGGAAACTCAGAAGACTCTATGTGGTCTAGAAAAAGGTACACTGCAAGGCTGTGAAGTCATTGCTGAACAGGTCATCACAAAGGGAAAGGGAATCATGAGATATAGTAGGTAGAAACTCACCTGAGATATAAACATTGGTTTCAGGGGCAGAGAAGGAAATGAACATCTGTTAGCTTCCTATTAAGTCTAGCCAGCTGTTTGCATCTACCATTAAAACTAATCAGTTGTTTCTGTCTGCTTAATTAGTAGAAGTACTACAAGAAAACTTTGAATTTCTGCATCATGAAGCAAAGTGCTAGTCACTTTTCCCCACATACAGCTCTAGAATTTAGAGGTTTTCATGTCTGTATGTCTCACATGAATGTGGGTTTATTGATTTAAAGCTAGAGGAGACCTCAGAGAACCTCTTGTCCAATCCTCTCATTTTACAGATGAGTAAACTGAGGCCCATAGAAAACATAATTGAGATTTACTTCCTTTCTAGCTTCAGTCATATTGGGAATGCTACCATGATTTTCTGCTTTATTCTAAATTGTTTGATAATTTATAAACCTCTATGGAACATAAGGGTAACCTATGAGTAAACTTATCTACAATATATAATAGTGAATAAAATTAAAAGAACCAATTGATATCATACTCATTTCAATAAAATCAATGTATTTGGTTCAATCAATTGCCGAGAGTTAAATGTTTACAGAATATAGGGGTTAGGCATTGTCTTTTATGACTTGGAAAACATGATTATTTCAGCACTATCTTCTCTTTTGGCTGATATAACTCTAGAGAGTGAACCATTTTTACATTTCTCATCTTGATGCAGAAGATTCCCATTGAACAACTTACCACTTTAATAGATTATCTACTCTATTTGACTTTTAATCAGAAAAAAATACCTGTAACTTCAGTGACATCTGGAAAATGCCTATAACTCTGGAGTTATTTTAAAACATTACAAATAATTTTTGCCCTTGACTTCATTTCATAATTTTATACCAAGCTAGTCAAAACCTGTCCTTTAAAAACATTCCCTGTTTTGGAAGGGAATGGTGTTTTTTTTTTACTTTTTAGGGTTTTGGGGGAAATGCAGCATTTGTCTATGACAAACTGTGTGCTTATGCCAGTGACAGTAAATGTTTAATACATAAAATCTGGCTTCTAAAGGACCCCCTGTCACATCTCACACTTATTTATTGAAGTGGACTAGGAAGCAGCTGCTGAAGTGGGGACTTTTATTTTTCAACTTTTACTTTGACCTTTAACCACTCTTAATAGATTTACAAAGGTCATTTAACTTCTGGCCTTAAATGTTACCTTTATTAACTTGAAGGTTTTTCTAGGAATTCATCTGTTATTCGGGAGAGGAAAATTGCTTTGTATGGCATTTCCTCTGGTTCTCTAGATTTATCATTAATTTCTATAATGTCAGTTTCAAGTGAGAAGATAATAATACATAATTAAACACGTAAAAGAGAATGTGTTCTGTCTTTAAAAAATATCATGATCACTACCAAGGTATTCCTATGATTTTGCTTTTTTGTTTGTTTATTTTTAAATGACCTTAGTTTTGTATTGTTTTTATAATGAACTTGAAAAGGAAACATTCTATAAAAGATATAATTTTTGAAAACCAAGGGAAGAAAAGTTAAACCAAAATCACAAAATCATGCTTACTGATACAAAAACACACACACGTGCATGTTTGTGTGTATTTATGTGTATGTGTTTGGGTGTATGCATGTGTTTGTGTATAGGCATATGTGTATTTATGTATGAATATATGTATATGTGTGCTTATGTATATATACATACCTACATATACATATACATAATCAGCAGAGATCTAAAGTGTGTGCCTGAGCATAGACCAGCTATAGCAACCTGGGAGGAGAAAAAATCGTTTCTAGAAAACCTTCTAGTTTCCAATGCAAACAAAAGAAGGGTATACAATTGATAAGGAAATAGAACTAGCCTGATTAGATCAATTCTATTAAAAGCTATGAACGACAAGACACAATTCAATAGAAGTAATCAGCAAGCTCAGGTTTACTCAGTAATCCACTGGAGGTCTTTGTCAAAATCTTTTGACAATCTAATTAAATGCAGACAGTTATGCAGGGCCTCGATATTTACCTTTGTGAAATGAATCAACCCATCTTCCAGTTTCTGCATTCATATTTTCCCCTCTGCCATGTCATAGTGACCTTACTACTAACATTTACAAATGAGTATTCATCACAACCACTTCAGAGCCAGAGAGCAAATAAAATACCTCTTTTTGGAAGTGTTTTAAGAGAGGTTATACATCCTGTAAAAATGTTCTCCGAAGTCATCATTACCATAAGGTTCATTTAAAGCTTTGATTTAGGAATATTGCCTCATGGAGATAATAGATTTATGTTTATGACACAAAAGAATATTTATCTTGACAACAAAGAGAACCAGAAGAGGAAATAGAAATGTTATGCTGTGATCTTGATTTTTAGCACCACTTTTTTTTTGGAAAATAAAAATACATTATAGCAATATAGAATAAGGTAAGATGTAAAACACCCATTGTATATTGGTTCTACTTTTTTTTTTAAAAAAAGGAAACTGGCCCAACTCATTCTTACAAGCTCCTGCCTTCCTTGATTCTTCACACCTCTCCCCATGACTACCCCATCATAAAAAACAAGACAAACAAAAGAAAAATTTTTCTTGCTACATGGATCCAAAATAACCTACTTTTTTTTTTTCTGATAATCCATTTTAATATTCCCAACTAGGCCAAGCAGTCCAAGTAGGACAGCCGTTCACTTCTCACTGAGGATTTTAAGGAATCAGGTGGCTGGATTTTTAGTCTTTTCAAGGAAATCCCAGAGTGTGCAACATTTAAATAAAGCAGGCAATCAGAATCAGGCTAGAGCACTTGTATGCAGTTCCTTAAAATGATATTGCTGCATTCACGGCAACCTATTTTGAAGACACATCTTTGGAAATTCAAAATCCTGTTGAGAATGGGTGAGAAGAGTTGGGGATGCTAATAATATTGCTGTTTTTAGGAGGCTGATGTGTCAGCATCCTCTCTGCATTGATTCCCCAGGGTAGCCATGGCAATAAAGCAAAGGCAGCATCCTCGAGACATTGACGTCCACGAGGTAAAACATTCAATCAAAAAAATGTGTAAGTTCTGATACTGAGGGGATAATTTGTTTCTGTATTTGAATCATAAGGGTTTTTTTTGTTTTTGGCTTTGTTTTGTTTTTTAAAGATCCCAGAAAGGAGCAAAAAAGAGGTGGGGAGTATTGATACATTGTGATTTGAAAAACTGGTAAAGAATTCCATGGAAAATCTGTGTTCTTTGAGGCTATTGGAATATTCTGACTCTCCACTTTTCAAAGAAGACTAAGGGAAGTAGTAGTTATCTCTGGCTTACATTAGTGCCACCATTACATGGTAGTGAAGCCCCGTGTCACCACTGAGGCCACTGCTGTGCTGTTTTAAGAAGGGTGAATTTGAAATAGGAATAGGAGACCTGCTCTATTATGTCTACTCTACACCAAAGAGATATAACATGTCCCTAGGAAGTTGGATCAATTTTAGGATCTTGGTTATTTTAAAAAAAAGTACAGAATTTCTGAGTTGCAAGAACTCAGTAACCATCTACTCAAATACACGATACCAAAAATAAATAAAATATACTTATGGAAAATAACCTGTCCAGAAGCTCTTCAAATTTTTCTTGAAGACCTCAAATAAAGAGGAAACTTTTACTTCCTTGATATTCCCATTTCTTTGTGATATATCTCTTGTTTGGATTTTTTCCCCTTAACACCCACCCTAAATTTGCAACCACAGTGTGCCTTTGATGAATCAGTTATCCTTCTGGTAATGTCTCTGGCTACTTAAAGCCCTCCAAAGCTTGCCTTGCAGGCACCAATTCATTTGACTCCAAGAACCCTATATAGCTACCCCATCATCGTCATCATCACCATCATCTTCATCGTCATCTCTATCTGTATGTCTTTCTCTTCTAGTCACACATAGACTCTTTATGCTGTCCCAGTAGTTTCCTGGAACAGCTCTAGTCACAGATGATCCACTGTGAGCAAAGATAATATAGCTTAACTCATTCTTTAATGATTAAAACACTTCCAACCCATCACACCACCTCCACCCTCCCCATTCCAGTGATTCTGAGCTACCAGTGGTCTTTGTTCCAACTCTGCTCTAGATCTTCTACTGTTTTTTCTGGAATGCATGCTCTATAGGTAATGAAATAGATTTCATTTCAAAACAGTTTTGCTTCTGTCTTCCATCTTCTTGAACTCACTGAGTCCTGGCTCTCTCTTAATGACACAACTTTCTTGGCTATAGTTTCCAACACTGGTTGCCCTTTGTTTCATACTCTTTGACTTATGATGAAGGACTCCATATTTCCTATTGCCACTTCCAACATCTCCCTCTATCACCACAATCAGTAGTCTCTCTTACTTTAAGGTTTATCCAATCCATATTTATTACCCAATAAAGTTTTTTGTAACTCTCATTTGCAGATTGCAAAAACACTTTCTTTCCTTCCTCTTTGAGTTCCATGCTTGGGTCACATCTTTCTCTGCTCTGCCTCATTCAAGGGGACTTCAATATACATATTGACTCGCCTTCAAATTGTCTTAGCACTCAGTACCTCAACACAATCATGTTCAATGACCTAGCCCTCTATTCCACTATAGCTACACATAGAGATGGCCATATAATCAGTTTTTACCATCATGCATAAATGGTCCATATCCATGTTCGTCAATATCATAATCTGCTGTTATTTCACCTATTCCTCTTCCTTGTGACTCCAAATCCTGTTCATTACCCTTGCCCTGACCCCCGATATTTTCACACCTCAGTTTTTGTTTTGTTGATGTTGTTGTTGCTGTTGCTGTTTTTTTTTCCTTCAATCACCCTTGTCCTGGCTCTAATCTCTTACTTTCCTGATCATGATCCCCTGGAGAACCAGTTCAAATCTATACTATCTTTCCTCCTGAGCCCTTCACTTTATCCTTTAAAAGATCTTTCTTTTATAAAATATATATATACATATATATATATTTGTTTGTTTTTCGTTTTCAACATTAACTTCCATAAGATTTTGAGTTCTAAACTTTCTCCTCCTTCCCCCTTTCCCTTCCTCAGTGACAGCATTCAATCAGATATTGGCTATTTAATATCAAACATATTTCTACATTAGTCATGTTGTAAATAAGAATTAGAAACAAAGGGGAAAACCACAAGAAAGAAGAAACAGAAAAGGAGAGAGAAAATAGCATGTTTTAATCTGCATTCAGATACCATAGTTCTTTCTCTGGAGGTAGATAGCATTTTCCATCATGAGTCTTTTGAAATTATCTTAGATTATTGCATTGCTTTTAAGAGCTAAGTCTATTAAAGGTGATCATCATAAAATGTTGCTGTTACTGTATACAAAATTCTTCTGGTTCTTCTCTCCTCACTCAGCATCAGTATAAGTCTCTCCAGGTCATTATGAAGTCCATCTCCTCATCATTTCTTATAGCACAATAGTATTCCATTACATTCATATGCCACAACTTGTTCAGTCATTCTCCAGTTGAAGGGTATCCCCTCGATTTCCAACTTTGCCAACACAAAAAGAGTTATTGTAAATATTTTTTTTGCACTCTGGGTCCTTTTCCCTTTTTTATGATCTCTTTGAGATATAGATCTAGAAAAGGTTTACCTGGATCAAAGGGTAGGAACAGTTTTATAGACCTTTAGGCAAAGTTCCATATTGTTCTCCAGAATGGTTGCATCATTTCACAACTCTACCAACAATACATTAGTGTTCCAAATTTCCCACATCTCCAACATTCATCATTTTCCTGTTTTGTCATGTTAGCCAATCTGACAGGTGTGATGTGGTACCACAGAGTTATTTAATTTGCATTTTTCTAATCAATAGTGATCTAGAGCATTTTTTAATATGACTATAGATAGCTTTAATTACCTTACCTGAAAACTGCCTGTTCAAAGATCTTTCTTAGCCAAACTCCAGCCTTCAATTATTCCCACCATCTGCTACCTATCCTCCTAATCATGTGATGGTGAAAGAAGATGAATAAACCCAATGCTGATTGGGTCTACTACAAGTTTATGCCTCATTATTTCAACTGGGCACTAACTGTGCCAAGGCTATCCTTTTTCATTTTTCTAATTGAAGCACTATCCCACTCACCATGCTAGCTTTTCCAAACAGTTTTAGCCCTCCTCAAACCTCTAATTGTTACTCCTTTCCCACCCACCTGAGTAGAGAATTTTATCCATATTTCACTGAAAGTTTGAGGCCATTCACAGAGAGCTCTCTTCTCTTCTATAAATCACCTCACTTCTCTCAGATGCTTTCTTCCACTATCTCCTTTTTCCTATTGGTCTTACTCTAATCTTCAACTGCTACCTGTCTACTGGCTGCTTCTTTGCAGCCTACAAACATGCCAATGTCCCCTCCAGCCTCAAGATTTCCCCTCCTTTTTTGGCTAAACTTCATGAAAAAGCCGTACGTATTAGCTACCTCCAATTGCTTTTCTCTCACTATCTTCGTAACTTTACAGTCTGGCTTCCCAGCCTCATTATTTAACTTAAATGCCTCTCTTCAATGTTACTAATGATTCCTTAATTGCAAAATCTAATGGCTTTCCCCACCAATAATCAGTCTTCCTAACTTCTCTACTGCTTTTAACACTGCCAATCACCTCATTTCCTTGGTACTCTCCTATCTCTAGGCTTTCTTGACAGTGCTCTTTCTTGATTCTCTTCCTATATGTCTCATTTCCTTTTTCTCGATCTTTGTCCAGGTCATGGCTGCTAATGGTGGGTGTTCCACATGTCTCTGACCTAGAAGAAGTAGAAAGGAAGAAGGAACAGCTTTTTAAACATGTACTGTGCCAGGCATTGCACTAAGTGCTTTACAATTATTGTCTTATTTCATCATGGCCCCTCTTCTCCCTCAATTCTATTTAAATCCATGATATCATCATCTCCAGTGGTTTCAACTATAATCTCTATGCTGATGACTAAGATCTATTTGTTTAGCCTTAACTTCTTTCCTGATTTCTAGTCTGAAATGTTCAACTGCCTATTAGACATCTTGAACTGAATATCCTGTAGACATATTAAATTCATTAGGATCAAAACTGAACTCTTTATCCCAAAACCCAAAATTTTTCCTAACTTTCTTATAATTGTCAAGTGTAATGCCATCCTTCCAGACATACTGTCTCTCAATATCAATGTTGTCCTCTCCTCATCTTCTTTCACCATCCCCAGTGTGCGCTTATACAGTTGTCAAGTCATATGGAATTTTACCTTTAACATCCTCTAAAGCCTCTTTTTTTTCTCCTCCTACATAGTAACCATTCTGATAGACACCCTCATCACCTCATACTGGAAATATTGCAATAGTCTACTGGATCTTATTCTTCTCAAGTCTCTCCATACTCCAGTTCATCCTCCACTCATCTATCAAAGTGATCTAACTAATGTTCAGGTCTGACAATGCCATATTTCACCTTTGCTTGATACAATTCAATGACTTTATATTATCTCCAGAATCAAATAAGGAAAACTCTTTTTTAAGGCCTTTATAACCTGGCATATTCCTCTCCTTCCAGTTTTCTTATACCTTAATTATCTTCTATGTACTCTTTGATCCAATAACATTGGTCTTCTTGCTGTTGCTCATACACAGCACTCTATCTCTCCTGTCCCTGAGCACTCCCTAGCTAGAATGTTCTCCCTCCTTATCTCTAATTCCTAGGTTCCCTGGCTTCATTCATGTCGTCAGCTCTAAAAAGCTACTCCAAGTCCTCCTTTAGTCAACTGCAAGTCATGTCATCTTTTCCCTAATGTGATGGTCCTCTTTGAAAATAAAAGATAAACACAATCTGTGAGTAGACCAAGCTGCCTGAATGGGGACCCAGCTAGTTAGGTAACTCAGCTTGTCTTCTCCCTCTCCCTCTCCTCCTCTCCAAAGGAAGTTAAATTTTGATGGCCAGAAGCTGCCCACTTAACTTGGGGTTTACTGACTAGATTCCTTTCTTCCTTCCTTCCTCTCTCCCTCCCTCCCTCACTCCTTCCCTTCCTCCCTTCCTTCCTTCCTTCCTTCCTCCCTTCCTCCCTTCCTCCCTTCCTTCCTTCCTCCCTTCCTCCCTTCCTTCCTTCCTTTTCACAAAACCTAAAACCCAGTTGACTCTGAAGATCATACATTGAACCACAATAGGTCCCTACCTAAATTCCACTTAATGTTTGCATTTTGGACCCACATGCCTTAGCAATCATGACTGTTTCTCTTTGGAACAACAACCCTGATGGTCTTCCCCTCACGACTTAATTATTTTTTTTTCTAATTAAAGGGTCCATCCTTTGACATTTCTTTTTTTTTTTTTTCCTAAGCAATCGGGGTTAAGTAACTTGCTCAAGGTTACACGGCCAGTTATTGTTTCTGGGTGTGGTGTTGAGTATCTGAGCCCGGATTTGGTCCAGGTCATTCCAACACTGGAGCCAGTGCTCTTACTCGCTGAGCCACCTGGCCATCCCTAAGCAATTGGGGTTAAATAACTTGCTCAAGGTTACACGGCCAGGTGTTTCTGGGTGGGTGCTGAGTGTCTGAGCCCGGGATTTGATCTCCAGGTCTTCTCAACACTGGAGCCGGTGCTCTTACTCACTGTGCTACCTGGCTGCCCCTCTTTGACACTTCTTAAAGAGGTCTACTCACCGAATGGGCCTTACCTCACTTTAAGCGAGTACATGAAAAAAAAGGGCCTTAGCTAAAAAGGGCCAGGGTCTCCTATTGCATCCTGGGCAATCTCCAGTCATCCTGATGAATATCTCCTCAATGGATCCAGATGGCTCTGGAGGAGAAAGTGAGGCAAAACCCTCCATCACTCAAATCAAAGTCAACTACTAGTAATGTCATCATTTCCCCAATGCCATGGTCTTCAAAAATGAAGGACAAACACAACTTTTTTTTTTTTTGCTTTTTAGAGGGCAATTGGGATTAAATGACTTGCCCAAGGTCACATGGCTAGTTTTTGTGTTAAGTGTCTGAGGCTGGATTTGAACTCAGGTCCCCCTGACTCCAGGGTCAGTGCTCTATTCACTGTGCCACCTAGCCATCCTGACAAACACAATCTCAATGCCATCACTCTGAGACCACTCCCATTTTATCCTTCATATAAATTTATACACAATTATCTCCATGTTGTCATGTCATTTTATGTGAGTTTCTTGATAGCACAGACGATTTTTCTTTGTTTGTTTTGAATATATATCTTTCTATAGACATATAGATAATATATTTGTGTGTTTATGAATACATATATAAGGATGTGTGTTTATATATGCATAGATGACTGTAGGTGAATATACATATATGCATGTGTATATATGTATGTATGTGTGTTTGTATGTATCCATACATGCAAACATAGGTGTTCTCTTCCTTGGACTTCTTAACCATAACGAAGTAAGGAGATGGGAATGGGGAACAGAAAATGACAAGTTGTAGTAGTGAGCATGTGGCAAACAGCCTGTGCTTATCCCAGCAGCTTGAGAGAAGAGCCCCTAACTGTCTTCTTCTTTCTTTGTTTTTATTTATGAATAAAGATCAGAGACTCTTAATCCAAAGAATAGTCATTCACAGTCTTGAGAGTTATCCCATAAGTCCCTCTGAATTTTGGAGCTCCCAATTTTAAGAGTGGTCAGTTGCCTTCAGGAAGGAGATGGTTTCCTAAACTGCATGTTTGTGGGGAAAAGTGGATCACAAAGATGCTTACCTTGTAGTTGGAGGATTGAGGCCAAAGTCTGAGAGTCTAAGAATGAACCTCACAAGTCATCCATGATTTCTCTGATTTGTTTGGAAAGTGCATGAAAGGAAAATATGTGTTCATTGGTCACACACACACAGGTGTTTTTGCTTTCTCAATGGAGTTATTAAGTGTGATGGGCTATCTGAATGCTTTATGGAACTATCTGGGCCCTGATGATACCTTTGTGCCATATGAATTTCCTGTGGCAATATTATGTACTAAGTGACTATTTAAGTTTTTTTTGGTGGGGAGGTTATTACCTAGACACCAACCATGCCTGAGATATATTTTGAAGATGTTCATAGAAAAATCAAGACAAGGTCATAAAGAATCAAAGAGAGAAAGTGAATCCTTTGGGTCAGGCCCACAGAACTGAATGCCTTTCATGTGGGTTGAGAGACCTTGGGAGGTCTTGGAACATGGGGTGCACAAACATTTTTAAGTATATCAGATGTCCATGGTGCTGAACAAGGCACCAGTGATGCACATATGAAAGAGTTTGTAATCTAGTAAAGGAAAGAAGACAAGTACAGAAATAAAAAATGCAAGATAGGGATGCATGATAACCCTAAAAAAGGTTAGAAGCATGGGTTGTTGTGGGTAGAAAACTCACCAAAGACCCAGGAAGACCTTGATTCAAGTCTTACCTTTGACACATTTTGTCTTTATGACTCTCAACATCTGCCGTTAACTCGTTGGGCTGTGTGTGTGACTCTCTAAGCCTACAATTTGTAATGAAAATGATAACGGGTTGGTAGAGGAAATTTACTCATCTTCCAGTTTCCTGTACTAATAAAATCACAGGTATAATCCCTTACCATATCTTGGAAAACAGGTGCAATCATTCATTTAGGAATAGGGAACAGGGCTGGCTTAATGGAAGAGGTGACAATTACATTTTATTTTGAAAAAAAAAGTAATAGTATTTTGGCAGATGAACATGGGACAAATAGTGTTTCACATGAAAGGACTAATTGGAACACAAAGTATAAAGGAAGCAGAGCATGGGATATATTAGGTGAGTACCTAGAAGTCAAATTTGGCTGAAGCATAAGGATCAATAGGAGATAGGCTCCGAAAAGTTGGGCTGGAACCTGGGGAAGAAGGATCTTAAATGCTCAGGCAGGTGAGTAGAGGATTGATTGGAGAGATGAAAGATATTCAAGGCAGGGTAAAGATCTATTGCAATAGTCCAGGAGAGAGGTGATAAGAACCCATACATGTTCAAGAGGAGATAAGGCAAAGTGAGAGAAACAGACACACGGACAGACAGACACAGAGATACAGATGCAGAGACAAAGAGAGCAAAAGAGAGACAGAGAAAGATTGAGGCAGAGACAGATTTTTTGAATCTAGAAATCACAAAATTTGGCAAAAGATTGAAAATGTGTTCTGAGTGTGTGAGGTGTCCTTGACAACACCAAATTTGTAAACTCAAATGAGGAGGAGGAAGATGCCTATACTCTAAATAATAATAAGATGTTTTGGGAAAGGGGAATGTTTGTTTCATTTAAACAGATGGAATACATGGAGCTGTGCTTTTTTTTCCCTAGTCCACATCTCTCTATCCTTTCACAAGGTCAGAATAGAGGGTATTTTTTTAATCTAAGTATATTAGATCTACAATATTCCATTGATTTATATTTAGCAGCCCTATCAAAAAAGGAAAGAAAAGTAAACTTGGAGCCTTGCATGTTCCTGTCATTACTGATTTCCTTTCTGTATTCACAAATCTTCCTTTAAATACTTTTTCCCCCATGATTCAAAGTAAAGTTCACTAACAGTTTGTCGTTGCATTCTCTTCCTTTCTTTTTATTTAGAAAATGGAGCCATTTGCCCTTTTCCAATCATCTTTTATTAGTCCATTTTTCAAAGATGAATGACAATGTCTTAACAATCATACCAGCCAATTCTTCAAGTCCCTTTGTATGTTTTTTTTTACTTCCAGCAACCTAATATGTATATATAGTTCCATTTACATAGTAGGTAGTTAATAAATCTTTATTGAATTTAATATAATTTATTCAGGCTTACTAACTTGAATTACAGAAGGCAGCAAGATGTCTCCTTTTGAGGTTGAACTACCTGGTACCCATTTTTGTTCTGCTTATGAAAATCATTTTCCATGGTGGTAGGAAAAAAAAACTGAACCACAAGCTTAGAGGGGCCAAATAGTAGACTTTTTAAAATTAATAACATCATTGCCAAGCAAATGGGTTTTTTTAAATTTAACAGGTATCACCTAAAAAAAAATGTTCTACAAACCAGACCTCCCTCTAAACCTTTCCCCCACCCCCAGGCATACAGGTAAATCAAACATGTGAAATCATCATTCTTTATTGCTTGCCCTGGGTGGGTGAGAAAGTGATTATTTGGAAAGCTGAAATAACACATCATAAGTTTGGTTTTGTGAGAAATGTTCTATGGCACCCATGGAGAAAATGAAATTCAACTTGTAATTAAGTCCCCAAACTGAGTAATATCTTTCTACTACTAATTATAGGAAGCAAATTTGTATCTGCCTAAAACCAAAATTTTATTATATGCATAAGAATTGTATACAAGAATACATCTGCATAGTATGTGGAATGCTAGACTTAGAGTTAGGAAGAACCGGTTTCAAATTCCATCTCTGCTATGTAGGAGCAGTGAAACCATGACCTTCAAGAAATTGCATGAAAATATAAATTATAGTTGGGTTATGATCTTTGTAGGTGGAAAAAATATCACCTCCCAAGTTATATCACAGTTCCTTGGACAACTTCTATAAATGTTTTTTTTTAATTTTATCAAAATGGAAATGCCTTCCATTGATGATTTTAATAACTCTTGTTTGTCTTAGAAGATAATTTTCATGCATTATGATAGTGTCCAAATTACTGACCTAGTGTATAACCATTTGGTTATAGATATCCTCACTTAGCTAGACTGATCCTCAGGCAACACAGTCAAATACTGTGTTTATCCTTAAAATCTTTTCAGTTTTATTGGAACAGGCAAAGATCATGTTTCTTAGGCAGAAACTTTAACAATACAAGCTTACTTGATGTGGCAGTGATTCAAGGGCTGAGATCTTAGACAATGGTTAACCCTCCACATTCCTTTTACATGAATATCTCTGACTGGGAAGAAGTGTGAATTTTATGCAAAGATCATAGTATCATAGATCTAAAGATGGAAGAGACATCACAGGACTTCTAGTTCACTCCTTTTGTTTTATAAAATTATAAAATCAACTGAGGCCTAAAAATATTAAGTGACTTATTGAGAATGTAAATTTCATGTTTGCATAATCAGGAGTTTTGAATTCAGGTCTTCTAATATGAAAGGCAGTGCTTTTTTCACTTGTGGGGGTGACCACTGACTCCCCCATCCACTATTCAGGTATTGGTCTATGACTTCACCAACAGAGAATGTTTTATTGTTTTGGGATCCAGAAGGTAATTTTGCATAGCCCCTCACTTTAAACACAGACACAGACAGAAACACAGATGCCTATACACACACACACACTCATACACATACACACACACACACCACTACCAAGGTTGTGTTTTATAAATAAATTGGAGAACAGACATTATATTCAGTGGAGAAAAAATAAAGACTTTTTCAATAATTGTTAAAAAAAAAGAGGGGGGAAGAGGTTTTATTAGTATCATTTCTCATACTATACTTCAAAAAGAGAGTGGTCAATGAAATAGATTAATTACACAGCATATAGAAGCAAACACGTTATTGTAGTGTTTAAGAAACCCAAAGACATCAGGTAGTAGGAAATGAATTCACTATTTGAGTAAAACTGGGAAAATTAGACAGCACTGTAGGTTTAGATCATCAATGGATGCCACATACCAAGATAAGCTCTAAATGAATACATTGACTAGATCTAAATGATCACAAAATAAATTAGTGTAAGACCAACAAATTTTTCATATTTATAGATAAGGGAGAATTCCATGTCTTGATAAGTGAGAGAAAAGATGACACGATAAAATGGGATATCAATACAGATATTAGATTGAGTGGGGCCCCAATTGAAGAAAAGTCACAATACATAGTAAGAAGTGAAAAGTCTCTTTCCCTTTTCTCAAGATGGTGGAGAAAAAGTCCCCAAAGGAATCAAAAGAATAGAAGGTCAAAAAGGAAAAAAAAGGAGAACAAAAAGGAAGATGTGGCTGAAGAGGTGATGGAAAAGCCTCAAAAGTATTGCAATTAGAACCCATTCCTGGCCCGAGGGATTGATAGTTACTCCAGGTCTGCAATGTATTCCCAGAGAACCATGTATTATTGGAACTACCAAAAATCTGGATTGAAAGGAAAAAGAAAGAGAAGGTGCCTGCTACTATCTTAAAGTCAGTTGTGGTGATAAGAATGGAGGAACCCATGTGATAAAGGTTCACAAAATGCTTATGTATTACCCCACTGAGGATGTGCCTAGAAAGCTGGTAAGTCATGGCAAAAAGCACTTCATCCAGTATGTGAGGAGACTTTGAGTGAGCATCATGTCGGGGCACCATTCTGATCATGCTCATTGGCCACCACAGGGACAATTGAGTGGTTTTCTTGAAGGAGCTGTATAGTGGCTTGGTACTGGTCACTGGACCTCTGACCATCAACCATATTCCTCTAAGACCCATTAAAAATTTGTCATTGTCACCTCTACCAGGGTTAACCTTTTAGCTGTAAAAATTCAAAATCATCTTACTGATGCTTACTTCAAGAAGAAGAAACTCTGTAAATCTAGACACCAAGGAGAGATTTTTGACACAGAAAAAGAGAAATATGAGATTACAGAGCAGAGCAAGGCTTATTAGAAAACAGCAGTGTCTCAGACCCTGCCCCAAATCAAGAAAATTCCTTGGCTCTGTGGCTACCTGCATTCTGTATTCTCTCTCTCTCCAATGGAGTTTGTCCTCACAAACTGGTATTTTAAATGCCTTGCAGAGAATTCTTATTAAAATATCTGGAATAGCAAAAAAAAGTGAAAAGTCATTGATGTAAACTCTGTGAAAGGTGGAAGCACAAATATTGTTATCTATTAAAAATCATTAGATACTGAATCATAACTCAGATATTGACTCATAACTGAGATACTATGAGTGACACAGGGGTTGGTATATGACCAGTACCCAACTTTGAGTGCCCAGTAACACTGGGTAAATGCTTGAATGTCTAGGTTCAATACTAAGCACAAACTGAAATATTAGCCAAAATATTAAAAAAGCACAAAAAAACAACATACAAACATAAAAATGTCCACCAATCCATAGTGAAGTACCCTATGACTTCTCACTTTGTCTGATTTCTATAATTAACATGGGGATTTTTGGGGTGGTTTGTGAGGATTCACAGAATCATCTGGCAGCCAACCCAGATTGCCCCTGTTTATAAGTAATTATAATGACTGATTAAACTCCTATCATCAATCTGGAGCTTTTAGCCTCCTTTATTGGTATCAAATTCACTCCATGGAGGAGGTACTAAGTTCCTCAGCTAGGGTAATTCCAGACCTCACAGGTTGAAAAGAACTTTGGGATCCAGAAGGTAGTTTTACATAGCCCCTCACTATGTGGGGTATGGACTTTCTTTTGACTCTGTTTCATCTCCAGTTCTTAGTGTGATACCCAGAGCTTAATATATATTTAAGAGATGTTTTTGACTGAATATTTATGTATATATGAGTATGTATGTATACATACATACATACACACATATATTTTCAGAAAGGCAACTGACACTTCGGGGAAATCTATGCAACAATCTTCTCTTATAAGGGCTCATATCTAAGTATATAAGAAGTTGCTATGAATTGATGACTGGGGCACTCCATAATTGATAAATCATCATAGCAACAGTCACATGATTTTCAAAGGGAGAAATACAAGGTATAAAAACCCACATAAAAATGTTAGAAATCACCAATAATTAGATAAAGATATATTTAAGTAATTTTGAGTTTCTACCTCACATCCATTGGATTGGCAAAGATAAAAAAGAAGAAAATATTGAATGTTGAAGGGATTGGGGGAAAACAGGTAAATACATATTATTATTATAATTATGGATTTCTTCATACATTCTGGAAAATTTAGAACTTTGTCTCCAAATTTACTAAACTGTCCAAATCATTTGAGTGGGCTATTCTACTACTAGGCCTATAACTGAAAGAAATCAAAGAAAGAAAAAAAAAGAAGTCATATATGTACAAAATTATTTGTAGCAACATTTTTTGTGGTAGTTAAATGTTGGAAACTAAGGAAGTGTACTACTGAGAAACAGCTAAATATATTGTTCTATATGATGTAATGGAATAGTTTTGCCTTAAATAAAAAAATATATATGGTTTCAGAGGAAACTGGGAAAATTTCTAATAACTGATTTAGAGAGATAAGAAGTGAACAGGGAGAAGAGATCATATAAGAACAGCATCAGAGAGGAGAAAAAATAACTTTTTTTTTCTTTTAAATTTATTTATTTTTAGTTTGAAAAAAAAAATAACTCAATGACTTTTTAATCTTTTTTTATATAATGAAAGAGCATGGGTCCAAAGAGTAAACATGTAACATGTCATTAAACTTTTGTCAGAGAGGTAATTAATTTAAAATCCATCAACAGGTAATTACAGACAAGGTCAGTGTGACAAATTGTTTTGCTGGACTATGTATTTCTGTATCAACAATTTTATGTATGTGTATATGTATGTGTGTATTCATTCATTCATTCATTCATTTACTATACTTGGTGGAAGTGGGAAGTAGTCAGGAGAGATTACTAAAATAAAAAATTAAATAAATATTTGAGATAACTGGGAGGTGTAGGAAGGGACATACAGGGAGAAATTTGTAATATGAAAAATAATAAAAATATTTTGTAAATAACCTTTAGCTTCTCAGGGAAACCTACAAATGTCCAAATTCATAATAATAAAAATGAGTCACAGTAATAATTACTTTATCACAGTTAGGTTAATAATATTTCAATATTTTGATGGATCTGTGATCTCATAGATATGGGTACCTTCTCCAGTTATGGAGATCATAACTGTCCCATGCTGTGAGGCTCTTGTTCAAATCCTTCCATAAATCCCCAATAGCAGCATGCCTAATGTGCTGAAGAATGACCTCTAGATTACTTGACATTCAATGGGAATTAATGGAGCCCATGGTCATTCCAGGCAAGTTTTTCTTGGTAATATTCTTCAGCCTACTAGTGCTCAGTGTGAATATATCCATTGTCCACTTGTAAACTGCTTTTCTTCATACATTGTGGCATTCCTTGGTTCATGGTCATATAGTGTGATGATAGTAATAATAATAGTATGACAATTTACAAGTTGCTACCATATACTTGTCACATGTGCTTTGATTCTCTCAAAAAAATCTTGTGAACAAGAAAGTACAAATATTATAACTCCCAAAGACCTTTCTAGTTTAAAATTCCAAGATATAGTTTAATTCCTAGAAAAGAAAACTGATGGGTGGGATGGATTCAAGATGGCAGAGTAGAAGCAGGACCTCCCCCCTGCTCCTGCTTCCACCTACCCCAGTCCATGTAAAAAGGAGACTCTAAACAAATTTTGGAGCTGCAGAACCCACAAAATAACAAAGAGAAGCTAACCTCCTGCTGAGGACAACCCCACAGGCCAGCAAATTCAGCCAGCACAGCACTCTGAGAGCCAAGGACAGCCCCACACCAAGGCTTTAGCCCCAGGGCAGATCTGACTGGCCACTGGCTGGAGGGACTCCAGATCAGCAGCAACTGTGGCCGTTTCCAGATTTATCAACACATAGATGGGAAGGACAAAGTGAGAGTTCAGTGCAGTCTGGACTTTGGGACCCAGTAAGTGGGAGTGCATGACTTTTGCCCCCAGGGAAGAAGCCACTAGAAGCCTGCACAGCCAGCCAGCGCCACATGGAAGCTTCAGCTCTTGACCTGCAGAGTGTAGGGGTACCAAGCACTAGTCTGAGGGGTATTCGCTCCTGCTTTAACCTGGTTTGATCTGGATTGCAGTCTAGTGTGGAGGTCCTGGGGTGTGTGTCCAGCTTGCCAGAGCTTGTGGAGACTTCAGAGAGGGCACCCATCTAATACCACCGGCAGCTGAGAAAACCACAGCATTTAGGATGAAAGCTCCCCTATCTGGTGGCAGAGTCCCAATGTGGCAAAAAGCCAAGGGGTCAAGTGACTGAGGGGTGACATGACCAGGCAAAGGAAACAAAGCAGACAGAAGATTCCAACATTAGACTCCTTTTTTGGGCACAAAAGAGCAAAGCATGGAACAAAAGGAAGACGGTGAAATCAGAACTGCACCAAAAGCTTCTAAGAAAAATACGAGCTGGTTAAAGGCCATAGAGGACCTTAAGAAGCAGATAAGAGAAGTGGAGGAAAAATTGGGAAGAGAAATGAAAACAATGCAAGAAAATTACGAAATGAGAGTCAACAACCTGACTGAGGAAAATAACACCTTAAAAATAGACTAACTCAAATGGCAAAAGAGGCTCAAAAAGGCAATGAGGAGAAGAATGCCTTAAGCCGAATTCCAGATGGAAGAAGAATCTCAAAAGCTCAATGAGGAGAATCATTGCTTCAGAATTAGATTGGAGCAAATGGAAGTTAATGACTTTATGAGAAATCAAGATGCTGTTAAACAGATTCAAACCAATGAAAGAATAGAAGGCAATGTGAAATATCTCATGGGAAAAACCACTGACCTGGAAAATAGATCCAGGAGAGATAATTTAAAAATTGTTGGACTACCTGAAAGCCATGATCAAAGTAAGAATCTAGAAATCATCCTCCAGGAAGTTCTCAAAGAAGACTGCCCTGATGTTTTAGAACCAGAGAGCAAAATAGAGATTGAAAGAATCCACCAATTACCTCCTGAAAAAGATCCCAAAAAGAAATCTCCTAGGAATATTATAGCCAGGTTCCAGGATTCTCAGAATAAGGAGAGAATATTACAAACAGCCAGAAAGAAACAATTTGAATATTATGGAAACACAATCAGGATAACCCAGGATCTTGCAGCTTCTACACAGAGGGATCGAAGAGCTTGGAATATCATATTCCAGGCGTCAAAGGAGCTGGGATTAAATCCAAGAGTTACCTATCCAGCAAAACTGAGTACCATGTTTCAGGGGAAAATATGGTCATTCAGTGGAATAGAGAACTTTCAAGCATTCTTGCTGAAAAAACCAGACTTGAATAGAAAGTTTGACATTCAGATACAAGAAGCAAGAGAAGCATGAGAAGGTAAACAGGGAAAAGAAATCATAAGGAGCTTATCAAAGTTGAACTATTAACATTCCTACGTGGAAAAACAATAATTTAACTGATGAAACTTTTCTCAGTACTTGAAGGGAATAGAAATATATACATGTCTATATATGAGGGTATAGGGGCATATGAATACATATGTGAATGTGTATATATGTTTACAGGTATACATAGATAGAGGGCACAGGACCAATTTAACAGGAAGGGATGATACTTAAAAGGTGAAATTAAGAGGTGAGCGAGGAATATAGTGAGAGGAGATGGGGAGAGACAGAATGGGGTAAACTATCATATAGAAGAGGCAAGGGGAAATGGTTACAATGGAGGGGAAGAATAGGAAGGCAAAGGGAATGGGTCAATCTTATTCCCATTGTATTTGGCTTGAGGAGGGAATGAAATACACACTAAATAGGGTATCTCACCCTCCAGGAAAGTAGAGGGGGAAGGGGATAAGAGGGGGGATTATGGAAGAGAGGGCAGGCTGTGGGGGAGGGAAGTTGGAAGCACCCACTTTTGAAAAGGGGCGGGATCAAAGTAGGGAATAGAACAAGTGGGAGGTGGGATAGGAGGGAGGGAAATATAGTCAGTCTTTTACCATATATCTACTGTTATTGTTTTGCATTAGCCACACATGTATAACCTGTGCTGAACTGCTTATCTTCCCATTAAGGGTGGGTGACAAAGGATGATGGGAATGAATCTGGAATTCAAAATTTTGCAATCAAATACTCAAATATATATACATATATATATATATATACACTACTATTAATACTATTTTACATGTAATTGGGAAATAAGATATACAGGCACTGGGGCATAGAGATCCACTGGAAAAGTCAAAAGGGGTATGGGAGAAAATATGGGAGAGAGCCGATTGGATGAGAGGATATCCTGTTGGACTTCTATTTTGGGGCGGTGGGTAGGGGAAAAACGGGGAGAAAATTTGTAACTCAAACTATGGTGCAAATGAATGATGTAAATCAGAAGTTAATAAAGCATTTAAAAAAAAGAAAACTGAGGATGAGAAGTTAAATGAGTTGTTCATGGTCTCACAACTAGTAAATATTAAAGGTACACCATTAATAACACTATTTCAGTGGGAAAAAAGCATTATAAGTTCCAACTCAGGATACCAATGTCTGACTTTTGAACATAGCGCTCCTCTAAAAAAAGTCAGAGCTTCTCAATTTTTTATCAAATTAAGCAGAAACTCTTTCACCTAGTATTGAAAACCTGCCATGAGTAGGCCACAGACCTGTCTTTCTGGTCTTAACTCCCACTTTTCCTTTAAGAATAATCTACACTTAAGTCTAACTGGACTTGATGCTATGACACAAATATACCCTAGCTCCTCACTTTTGCTGGAAACATCCTTCCTCTTTTCTTCCTTATCTGCACCATCCCTCAAGAATCAATTTCCACTGCCTCTGTGAAGCCTTATTTGATTCTGTGAACTAGATTTGAGTACTTTCTCCTCTAATCACCATAGCATTTTGGGAAAACATGCAGCTATAATAGGAGATGAAGCTCTTGGAAACTCCATTGTCTCTCAAGATGTATGTTTTAATTGCACTCAAGCTAATTAATAGAAGTTTAGGTGGACAAAGAATTTCATTCTTTCCATGCTTTAAGAGAAAGTGTTACTGTTTCTCTGCTGAATACTAAAGGAAGTATTGTATGAGTGTCTGGATGTAGGCATGCACACACAAGTATAAGTGTATATGTTCTTGTTCATAGGACTTATTTATGTATTGATTTATTTATAAAGAATTGTTCCCACACAACTAAAAATATCTTCCCTGCACCAGGTTGAGTGGCTCCACAGGTCTGTTGCAGATCTAGATCTCAGATTCTGTGATTGGTCTTAAAAAATGACTGGGGGGGGAGGGTGTTAATCAGTTATGTAAATGTATTCGAAATGAGGAAACCTAATTATCATAGATTTCAAGTGGCATTATAGATTACAGAGTTAATGGCTATTAAAAAAAAAAACCCACTAAACTGATTTTTTTCCATTTGATCCGGAAATTTTATTCAGCAGAAAGTCAGCCTGTCAAAGACTTTATCTTGGTATCTCTTGTGCCTATCAGTACCTATCACATAGTAGGTGCTTAACAAATGTTTGTTAAACTAAATTTAATTAGAAACTGCTGCCTTTATATTCTTTGAACCAGAAAATTTCCCTGGCAGGAAACAATCCATGTGCTAGCTAAAAGACAATTGAAGGGCACACATTTATCATAAAGTAGCAATCAGGGCTGCACCTTAAATCTTGCGATACGGCAGAGCACTGGGTGTAATTATGAAAATTGCACCCCTGTTGTGTTTTATTGATTAATATTTTTTGGCTTAGCCCCATATAGTCATGCATTTTGTAATTTGCATATCAAAAGAATGTCTGTACTTAGAAATATAATCTCATGCCCTAAATTTTCCAGGGCAAGCATGGGTTTATTCATATTGGCTAATACAAGTGAGATCAGGTATGCAGTTACATATTTTGTAAACTTGTGTATGCTATGCTTGAGGGCTCCGAAAGGTGTTTTTTTTTTTGTTTTGTTTTGCTTTTTGGGGGGAGTCTAATATTTCTAGCCCATCTGGCCTTTTAGAAAGCATAAGTTCTGCCCAGAGCTCATGGAAGCAAATATTGAATAGCCATACTTGTTCACTGGAACATAAGAGCAGATAAGATGAAATAGTTCATAATAAATCTCAACTCACTTTCATTAGACTTCAGAATGAATTTTTAAATTTTATTATGTGTTTCCCCCAGATGCTAGTTCTTTCCTTGCCCTCAGGGAGCTTACATTATAATGGAAGAAGACAGGTCATGAAAGGGCATGAAAAACTGGGTACAAGAGTATGGTACCCAAGTGGAGGTAAGATCGAAAATTAATCCAAAGGAGGCGACTAGGTGGCACAATAAATAGAGCACCGGCCCTGGAGTCAAGAGGACCTGATTTCAAATACGGCCTCAGACACTTAATAAAAAAAAAACAACTAGCTTTGTGACCTTGGGCAAGTCACTTAACCCCAACTGCCCTACCTTCCCCCCTCCAAAAAGGAAAAAAAAATGAAAATTAATCCAGAATCATGGTGAAGTAAACCTGGTTAGTGTGGTTACTTCCTCAAATACAGGTTATAGGGAGGAATTCAGCAATCTGATCAAGAGGTCTTAGGAGTAGAGGTACTGGCAGAAGGTGGAGAGATTGTCTGGACACTCTTGGACTGAACTGGATTGGGGAACTGTGGGAATCTTTTTATGTACCCTGAGTAAAATTAATATTATTCCATCATTTAATAATCAGCATTCATCTGTAATCCATCCTATTCTCCATTTTTCTTTTTTTCAGAATTTATTTATTTTTAGTTGTCAATATTCATTTCCACAAGATTTTGAGTTCCATATTTCCTCCTCATTTCACCTCTACCCCCCACCCCAAGATGGCAAGCATACTGATTACTCCCCACCAGTCTGCCCTCTCATATATACCCCCATTCTCTCCTTTCCCCTTCCCTGTAATTATCCCACATTTTTCAAATCCCATTTCTCAATCTCACTTAAAATACCATCTAGCCTAATCCAACTAAAGATGTGATTAAATACTTTTATTACTTCTAGCCCCCATTACCCCATGTGGGGTTTTCTTGGCAAAGATACTGGAGTGGTTTGCCATTTCCTTCTCCAACTCATTTTACAGATGAGGAAACTGAGGCAAATAGGGTTAAATGAATTGCCCAGGGTCATATTACTAGTAAGTGTCTGAAGACAGATTTGAACACTTTGAAGTCTTTTTGACTCTGGACCTAGAACTCTATTCATTATACCACTTAGCAGCCACAGCTTGCTAAAAGTTGTAATTTTTGACCCTCGTTTTATTTACTTGTAAACAAAGAACCTGTTTGGAAGGCTCTACCCAAGGGACAGGCTCTCCTGTCCTGTTCTTCTCAAAGTTAAAGATGATTTGATCTTCAAGTGGAAATCTAACTGAGGCAGAGTGGAGATCCTGATTGGGGTGGTTCTGATTTTCTGGCCAAGGTTACTAGAGGCACCTGAGGCCCGTGAAACAATTGGCATTTCTAAATTGTCAGGGGCATGAGTAGGTGCACGTGATGGACAACCCACTTCCCCCAGCTGCAGTTAATTTTTAGGTTTTTCAATTACCCCACCCCACTTCCTTTCAGGTTTCAATAGGATCTCAGTAAATACCGATCTTTTCAGTCCCAACTGAGGTGAGTCCATTTTATTAACAGTTATATATGTCACTGTTAATAAACTGTTGTCATGCTCTGTAGAAAATGTTCCCTCAGGTTTCCACAGTGTCATTTTACTAGTCATAGCATATTGACTGTTTATTAGTATAAGTCAAATGATACTGGGGGTGCTAAAGATTGTCAAAGAAAAAGATTACTTTTTATCTATTTCATTTGTATCTTTTATATAGGAACATACATGAATGTTATTTCCTACTAGAACATAATCTCTTTGAGGGTGGGGATTGTTTTCCTTTTACCTTTGCATCCTCAGTGAATTGCACAGTAGCAGACCCCAAACAGCCACTTCAAAACTTTGTTGACTGATTTATTAATGTGCTAGAAACATACCTTGCAAACTAACTACGCAATTGAATTTCTTGCAAAAAGGCCTGACAGAACCAGCAGAATTCCCCTCTAGTTCCTCTTCTGTAACTTTTCCCAGCATCTCACTCTATGTTGGGAATTGATGGCAAGGCTTTGTAGCAACGCATAATTGACCCGAGCAGAACTATCTTCCTTCTACATTCTCAATAAGGAAATGGGAGGTCTAAGTATTTGTACTTCCTCAGTTTGGGCGGCTAAATTTTAGGTTTCATAAGGACAGACTTATATAGCCAGAATATATGTGATATAAAGAAAAACAGCTATATGTTTGTGTTGTCAATAATTTTAAATGATATTTTATTTAGATCGACTAAACTATTGATAATTCGCCACAAATAATTTGTAATTTTGTATTTATATTTCATTCTCTATAAGACATATTCACAATTTATTTTTATATCCATTTTCTTTATCGTTATTTTATTTGTTTTTAAAACATGTGTAAATTGCCATTATGGTAAAGATTCCCTGACATATGTGAAAAGAAATAAACTTCCATCATAATCTAGATCATTTTAAAATTCAAAAAAGAAAAAATGTTTGAAACATGAGTATGTTTTTATTTTTGTTAACTTGGTTTATTCAGGTGAATGCTTTAATTATCTTGTTTGCCTTATACTAATAAATAAAGTTAATATGGAAATATAAAGATTCCCTCTTCCCCCTTATTCCAACTCAACTCATCATCCCTAAATTTCCTTACTCAGATTGTTGAATTCCTCCCCAGAATCTCCATTTGAAGGAATGACCACACAAGCCAGGCTCACTTCCAAACTGTTTCCATGACTCTGGACTAGTTCTATCCCTTGCCTCCACATGGGTACTACTATCCTCATGTCTCCAGCTTTTTTCTCCTTTTTCTGAGCTATGATATGAGCAAAAGTCTGTTTCTTTCTCCAAAGGGGTGATGTGACCCATTGGCAGGGATGTGCTGAAGTCAATTCAAATTAGCTCTTGAGAGCCAATTGTTAAGTTTTCAGTGTGAGTATATACAGCTTAGAAATCAGCAAATTCTACAAATCAGGGTTTGATTTACTATTTTGTTGATTAGTATCTAGAGCTTAAAAAGTAATGGAGAAAATGTTAATGCAGTAGAGTAAAATTGTGTCTGTTTCTAGAAAGTTGATTATTAAACATTTATCTGCATATCTCTGCCTAAAATGAGATCTTAATATTCCATTCTCCTACTAAGGTACAATAACAATAACAAGCATTTGTTGAAAATGTACTACTCTATGCTAAGTAATGTATTAGAAGCTTGGGGAAATAGAAGTTTAGGTAGTAAGATATCTTTGCCCACATAGAATGGTATAGGCAGCTAGACTGTATAATGGATAGAAATGTGAAGTTAAAATCAGGAAGACATGAAAACAAATCTTACCTTTAGCATTTACTGGCTATGTGATCATGGGAAAATCACTTCAGTACTATCTGCCTCAGTTTCTTCATCTGTAATAAGGGGGCAATAATAGCACCTGCTTCCCAGGAGTTGTTACAATGATCAAATGAGATAGTATTTACAAAGTACTTTGTAATCTTTAAAGACCTGTGTCAGTGTTAACTGGTAAAGTATAAGGCAACGTAAGTTTCATAGATTCTTTTCTAAAGAGGAGAGGAGATAGAAGGTGGATAGTGAATGGGAAATAGTCTGTTTGGGACTGAGTTTCCATGTCATAAAAATGAGGGTGTTGGACTAAATTATTTCTGTGTTCTCTTCCAGTCCTAAATCCATAATCAAATATCAGTTGCACCTCAACAAAAATTTATTGAACACGTATGTCAGGCACTGTGCTAAACACTAAGAATATAAAAAAGGTAAAAAAAAAAAAGGACAACCCCCCCCCCAACAAAACAGACAACAGTAGCAAAAATGATCCTTACTCTCATGGAGAATACATTTAATATATTAGACAATATGCAAACAACTATGTATAGACAAGATACATAGAGTGTAAATGGGAACTAACATTATAAGGAAGGAATTAGCAGTGATGGTAGTGTTGGGGACTGGAAAAGTTCTCTTGGAGAAAGTTGTACAAAAGGGATATTGTTAGATGAAGACGTGAGACTGTTGATGATGAAGTGGAGCATTATGAGTTTTGAGGTGGGAGTGATATTTCGTCCAAGAATTATTAATAAGAGGAATAAACAAACAAAAAAACACCCTCTCTAAAACCAACAGATAGTAATGACCTCAATGTTCAAAAAGAATTCTTAAATATATTATAGCACATTAAAGTTAAGAATACTATAATGCTATCAGACAAAGGAACTATAAAGAATTATGAGAAAGACATTTATGAAAAAAATAAAGTGAAAAAGCAAAACTAGAAAAACAATGTACAATAAATTATAACCACAAACATGAATAGTGAATGGAAATGAATGTGCAAACAAATCTGAAGGAAAGAGAATGACTGATAAGTTGCAATATTTTATTAATTGATGATCATTGATTTAAATTCAAAAGTTATGCCATACTAAGCAGTTGTGCTCATTTTAATATTGTTATTACAAAAAGCAATAAGATGAAACCACACCTCGTTGAGCCCTACTTTTCACATCTTCAAAAAGGAATAATAATCCTTATGCCACCTATCTCACACTGCTATTATGAGGAAAGTGCTTTATGTACTTTAATGGGCTATATAAATAAGTCATTGTTATGATTCAATAAACACTAAGGGTATTTGTCTCCATTTAGTTCATAGTTAATAATACTATCATCTTGCTTACTCTTGCCCTCTGTAATAACATGCTTGTTTCCGATTCACATAGTTTTTAGAAGATTGACAGTATACTTTCACATTTGGACTCCTGGCCTTTGCTCAATCTATATGAAACTGCCTATCCTCATAGTTGTCTCCTTACTGGAATCTAGACCAATCCACAGTTCCCTAAGTTAAGGTTATAATATTGTAGATCTAGAAGGTATAAGACACAGTGAAAGTGAATGTGGTTCAATATCAGAAGGTAGATATTTTAAGTAAAATTACTAATGCTAGCTTATTTTCAAGAGAGTAGAAACATGGAAAATATATAGTTTAATAATAAATTCTCCATTTGGTTATGATTAATCAAGGCTTTATTGTAGCAGTCTAAAGGACTCGGCAATATACAAATATGTATATATATGTATATATATATATATATATATAATTGTTCATGAGCCCCACTTTCAGCAACTTGGTAGGGAGCAAAGGTATAATTAATGAGGGAAAAGAACTGAGATGGGTAAAATTTTTAAGTATTAAAATAATATTTTTACTTATAGCTATTATACTGTATAGCTATATACTGAGGTGGTAAGGACTGCCCCCCACATGTGGTATGGGAATGTCAATGTCTTACTCCAAGGGAAGCATAATAGACATTTCTAGCCTCTTTTCTTCCCAGTTCTCTCCAAGGGAAACTTTATTTCCTAAAATAGGAGGTTGGGCCCAGATACCACCACTCTCTTCTCTTTAGAGAAAAGAAATACCAGGCTAGAAATACATACATGCATGCACACACACAGAGACATACACATACATTTCCTTAAATATTATTAGTACAGGAGATATGATTTTTAGTTTCTAGCTAACTTCTGGTTACTGTTTCGTTAATTGGATAAACAACTGGAAACCTAGTCTTAAAAGTCAAGGTTTGGCCCCTTTCCCAGCAAATACCAATTCCATAATGTAAGCCCATAGCAGGTTACAAGGAAACCATTTTATTAAAATCATAACAAAAACAGAAATCAGAATAAAAAGTATACAAAGGAGTATACATACATACATATATATGTATATATCTGAAAATATAAAGTGATTAAGTTCTCCTTTGAGAGTAAGTTCAACCAAGATAAAGAATCCTAGGACTCACCAAAAGGGAATTTCCTTGAAGTCTTTAGTGTAGTAAGCCAGGGAGAGGAACAGGATGAAGATTGCTAGCTCTTCTCACATTTTATTCTTGCCAGAATCTTATTCTTCAGGAACTTAAAGTGGGTTTGACATTTTTCCATTTCTTTCTCCAAGCTAGAAGTCAGAAGTAGCTAAAGTAACTATGGGGCTGGGAGTAACTTGAAGCCTGAAGAGAAATCCAAGAAGACTGACGAGACTGAAGCTCTTTCTCACTCTTTCCAAGTCCTCCTGACCTCTCATGCAGTTGCAAGGCATTCATTTCCACCAATAAAGAGAAAATCCCATACCAATGGGCTTTAGGACTGGGGTTACACTGATATAATCAAAGCCTTTGATTTGAATGGAAATGAGTTAGTAAAGATGACTATGAAAAATGAATATCAATATAATATGCACAGAAGAAAATAATAAGAAGTACAAAAAGGAACACAAATAGTGTGATTTTGTTACTACATTGTTAAATTGTATAAATCTACAGATATGTGATTTTCAGATTTGAACTAACTTCTGATTACTGTTACATTAATTGGGAAAGGAATGCATATGTGCATGTATGTATACACATATACATGTATTCTGTAAAATGAGTCAGACTGAATGACCTCTCCCCCTATATACACATATATCCACATATGCAGTTGTATGAACATATATATTTTAAAACTTTATGTACAGAAAACTGACAAATTCTTATATCATCAATTTTTTCTTTTGTATTGAAATATATTTGTAGGGGCAGCTAGGTGGTGCAGTGAATAGAGCACCAGACCTGGAGTCAGGAGGACCTGAGTTCAAATCCAGCCTCAGACACTTAACATAAAAAACTAGCTGTATGACCTTGGGTAAGTCACTTAACTCCAGTTGCCCTCCAAAAAGCAAAAAAAAATAAACCAAAATATATTTATTTGCAGGTGATTAAGTATGCTATAAAAATTAAATTGTAAATAATTAAAGACAACCCACTCTATGAACTCTGTGGCATGGAAGGGCAGCTTCCAGATTAATGAAGCCATGGGCAGAGATGCCATTTGGGAGATAGGAACATCCAGCATAGACTATGTCACGGTGAAGGTGTTGGAGTATACATATACATATATATCTATATGTGTATATATATATATATACACATACGTATGTATGTATGTATAGTCCAGAATAAGTTCAGAATGCTAGTTCATTCTAAGAAATGCTTCCATTGAAATTGAACTATCTACTGTTATCGTAGGACCCACATATACCCACCATATACTGAAGAGAGAAGCCAAACAGACATTCTATATGTGTCTGAGTCTGGGAATTGATTCTACTCGATATGTAGGTACTAAATGATTCTGTGAGTTTTCAGGAAACCTTACATGAATCTCTTTGGAGGAAAATGGAGGTCAATGGAAAAAACTTTCTGCTGCCTCATTTCCAAGGACTCACATGCAAATAATTTCAATATTCGCTACTGTCTGAAATAAACCTGTTTTGTTTTTAAGGATCTTGTTAGACTGAGCACTTGCAGTTGGGTTCAGGCTCCTGTGAGGAGGCTCCTCCTGTAAGGAGGAGAAAAACTAGTCATATTCTGATATCCCCTCCCCTGAGGAGGGAAAATTCTTGATTGGGACACAATCTATATGAAGTTTTATTAAGATCAAGACTCAAAAATTGAATCTGGTTGGCTTTGTTAGATATCAGGCTATGACAAAAGTATCATGAACATATTTTTTAAAAGGAGATGTCTTTCATTAAAAAATGAAAATAATGGATGTATGAGAATTTATACTACCATAAGAACCAAACACATTTATCTCTCTCTCTCTCTCTCTCTCTCTCTCTCTCTCTCTCTCTCTCTCTTTCTCTAATGTGTCTGTCTGTCTATCTAATTGGTCTATCTGACTATCTATTTATTTTTTTGCTTTTTTTTTTGGAAGGCAATTAGGGTTAAGTGACTTGCCCAAAGTCACATGGCTAGTAAGTGTGTTAAGTGTCTGAGGCCAGATTTGAACTCAGGTCCTCCTGACTTCAGGGCCTCTATTCACTGTGCCACCTAGCCACTCCTGTCTATTTATTAAGAATGGCATTGTCATTATACAAATAAAGTCAGATCTAAATAATTGAAGTATTACTTATTGTTCATGTATAGGTAAAGCCAATACAATTTTAAGAAATAACAATTTTACCTACCTATTTATTCAATGTCACCACAATTAAATTACTAAAAAAGTATCTTACTGAATTAGAAAAAAATAACAAAATTCATTTGGAAGAACAAAAGGTCAGGAATTTCAAAGAAACCAGGGGGAGGGTAGGAAGAGATATAATGGAAGCAGATTCAGCAGCATCAGACCTTAAGCAATATTATAAGGTAAGAACATATTTGAAGTGTAAAATGGATAATTTTGATTATTTTTGATTAAAATTTTTCTCGTATAGATAAAACCTATCTAGTCAAGAATATAAGGAATGCAGAAAATTGGGGGGAAACTTTCATAGACAATATCTCAGAGTGAGATTGGGTTAGAATATTACTGTGGTGTAGGAAACAAGTTGATTGATTTGTTTTTGTTTTTTGGGTGTGTTTTTGTTTGTTTGTTTTTGCTTTTGTTTGCTTTTTGGAGGAGGGAAGGTAGGGCAATTGGGGTTAAGTGACTTGCCAAGGTCACATGGCTAGTTTTGTGTTAAGTGTCTGAGGTTGGATTTGAACTCAGGTCCTTCTGATTCTGGGCTGGTACTCTATTCACTGTGCCATGAGTTGATTGATTTAGAAAAAAAAAATGTGGAAATACTTGGGCTTATGAAGGAAGATGCTATCCATATACAGAGAAAAAGATGACAAGTAGAAATAAGCATAACACTTACATAAGTCTTACAAATTTTTGTGTGAGTGTATATGTGTATACATAAGTATGTTTATAGATATGTGTCTATATGTGTGTGTTTCTATCCTTAATTGTAGCCTTCTTTTAAGACAGGAAAGGGGGACTGGAAGAGGGAAAAATAAAGTAAAAAGTGTACAACAGGGAGCAAAAGAAAACCACCAAGGAATAAAGCAGGGCAACTTTGAAAACAATGTGCAGTATTTATTATAAAAGTTTTCTTGAAATGGAAACTTATTGCTTTATATTTGTACATGGTAATGTTAGTTTTTTTTTCTTTTCTCATTTTGTATTTAAGTTTAAAATAAATTTTAAAACTCCCCCCAAATTGCATTATCTCCAATTTAGAACAAAGTCAGTCATCTTGGTTCAGGGATACCAATGGAGATCCGCCACTTCTGCATTAATGATGGAAAGTATTAAAAGACAGAAACAAAATTTTCTGCCAACATTTCTACTTGGAAAATAAAAACCTCTGAAGTATTACCTTCAATACTGTCAACAACAGCACCAGTCATATCACCCTATAATTCAGTTCATATCAACACCCCAAAAGCTTCTTTATGTCCTAAGACATAATTTTATCTCCTGATCTTTGATTTGATAGTCATATAGTAACGAATACCAATAAAATTAATATATATTTTTAAAAATCTCCAACAACCC
>NW_027187391.1:62340776-62349901 GCF_028583685.1 Petaurus breviceps papuanus
TATGTGTGTGTGTGTGTGTGTGTGTGTGTGTGTGTGTGTGTGTATGTGTACATATGTGTGTGTATGTCTTTAAATTTAAATATATGTATATATATGTATATATATATGTATGTATGTATATTATCCCATTATCTGTGTTTCCATTTAAGTAAATAGCTTCTTGGCAATAAACTATTCATCATATTTCTTTATGTCCTTAAATTTAAATGCCCTAGTCAAATTCCCCTCAGTGCCTCTTTCTTCCCAACCAATAAGCACACTTATCTCTGTTTCCCCTAGTCATGCTGGGAACCATGCAACTAAAACAGATGGAGAGCTGCAATAGAATCACAAAATTAAAACAGAGACAGTGATTTAAGAGAAAAAATGGAAATTTGTAACATGACACATGATAATTCTTTTTCTCTCCCTAAACAGAGGCACTAAGAAGCAACCCACAGAGGCCATGCAATTACTATCAACTCCACAGATTTTCCAAAGTTGCAAACAACACATCACTCATCATGTTCTCGGGGTCTTTTTAATCACTGAGATTTATTTCTTGCTCATCGATAGCCCAAACTGAGCATGCAGATTTGTGCATACTGTGGCTTTATAGAGTGCTAAAATGACACTTAAGATAAAAATAGAGCACTAGGGTTTTCCTATTATTCAGTGATTCTATTTCCTCAGTTCTCAAGACTTCGGTTTCCTTGTCAAGCACCAAAAAAATTTGTTTCCTCTGAAGATTTTTTAAGTATCTCTCCATTGATAGACTTGTGAGATAGGGAACCATCACTATCAAACCCTCATTATGAGTTCAATTTCCATCCATGCTACACACTTTCATATTAATAGAATTTTCCTGAAAAATATTTCTGAGTGCATCAAAAGTTCAAGATCAAACCCCATGAGATTTTTTCTTCTATTTTCTTTTAACACAAATGTGAATATTTGTCACTTCTAAATATGTTTTTACCTCAAAATGATATTTAAAACACAGCAACCTTTTCATGATTTTCAAGTCATATGAGGCAACTATCCGACTATAATGAAAGAATGATTCAACAGCAATCCAAATGGAATCTCTTAATCATCTCCAACTCTATTACAAAGGTGAAAGGAGAATATTTTTCCCCTAGATAGCTGTCATGTACTGAAACATACAATTTAATTCTTGACTTGTTAAGGGGATGTTGCTTCCCACTACTAAGAGCTGAAGTGGATTTCAAACTTTATATACTTTTTGTTCAGTTTTTACTCATGTTTGCTCTCTTTCCTGGAATGTACACCCCTCCACCCCCTTCAATCTCTGTCTGTTGAAGTATTATCCTTCCTTCAAAAATGTCAGTTCCTGAAATCATACATACCTTTTCTCCAACCTAGTTAAAAGTAATCCCCCCTGCCTCAAGTTTTCAAGGCACTTTTCTTGGAATCTCTTCATGGCACAAACCACATTCTTCCTTTTCATTATAGGCAGTCCTGTGCAAGCCTCTCCCCTTCCCTGGACCCATAATGTTGTAATCTCCTTAGGATCTCTCAGGCTTTCTGCTGTCTTCACTTCTATACAACCAGAACAATTGTAGGTTTGTTTTTTTTTTTAAAGCACTTGGGGTTAAGTAACTTGCTCAAGGTTACACGGCCAGGTGTTTCTGGGTGGGTACTAGGTGTCTGAGCCCAGATTCAATCCCCAGGTCATCCCAACACTGGAGCCGGTGCTCTTACTCAATGTGCTACCTGTCCGCCCCACAATTGTAGGTTTTTGATTGAACAAACAAGCATTCATCAAGTGCCTGCTATATCATGGGCACTATACTAGGTGATGGGAATAGAAAAAAGAAAAACAAAGGAGACAATCTTTACCCTTTTCCATACTAATTACACATTTGTACTTTTTAAAATTCTTCCTCTGAGGCCAATCTTTGACACCATCTGCTCTACCTTCTTCCCCACAACTAAAACTGATTTGTCCCTCCTCTAATTTCTTATAGACCTTCCTGAGATTGCCTGTAGGGAACAGTAGCTAGGAAATTTTATAATTGGAACAAATAGCAGATTTCTCCTCTTTTGAAAGGAAGATGGACAGAGACCCTTGTAGCAGCAAGCACCCCAAGCATCCCCAGGGTTTGCTGCCAACACAGGTTCTTGGATCTGCTTTGATAAAGGAAAGCAACTCAAAATGGGTTAACAAGTTTACTTTAATCAGTCAAACATATATCATTTACCTAGTTCAGGGGAAAAAGGTCAGCATCTCAAACTTCAGAGTATAATGACAGAATTATCAAGACAGAGAAGCAGATCAAGTAGAGAGTTTTCCAAACTGTCCAACCATTACATCCATACCATATCAATATCTGGGTTTTTCAAAGGGGGGGGGGGCGGTGCTCAACAACTGGCTTCCCAGAGTTTCATCTGATCAAATCACAGAACACTTCTCGAAGGGAGCCCCAAAACAAAGCTACACATCAGGGCTTATATAGCCTTCTCCTGGCTCAGAGAATGTAACAACCTTATTGACCCACTGGCCATTCAAAAAGTATCTACTGAAAAACAAGCCTCCCACCCCAGGCTCCAGGTGCACTTTAGCCTAGGGGCAGGGAAGATCTTTAAAATTTACATTCCCATTACAACCCCCAAACTCTGTCAAGAAGGGCAGGGAGTGGGAGAGAAGTAGAACACTATAAGTGTTCTATAGAACTTATAGAACACTAAAAGTGTCCTGTCACTTTCACTCTAATAAGCATTTATAAATACTTGTTAAGGGCCTTCTCAGTGCCAGGCAGTGTCCTAGGCATTAAGGATGAGACAAAAAATCAAACAGTTCTTGATTTTGTGGACTTTGAATTCTGCAGGAGGACATATAACTTAAAATCAATACAATTTAAATTGGATTTACCTAATTAATAGTAATATCTAAACTTAAATGAATAACCTAGTCAAAACAAATACATCATAATTTCAGGAAATGCAAAACACTAGCAAGACTACAAGTCAACTAATCAGATATGGCAAGTGAAAGATAGGGAAGAATTGAATCCAAGTTACTTGGAGGATGAGAAAATTACTTGTGAGAAAATGTTAGTGAGTTGCCCAGGGTCACACAGCAAATAAGTGTCTATGTAGGATGTCTAAATATAGCTCTGACTCTAAATCTATCCTTCTACCCACTAAGCCATGCTATCTCCCCTTCTGACTCCAAATGCTAGGCTCATTTTACTACTCAACATTATTTCCTCTTCCCAACCTATCCTCTACACAGGAGGTTAATTGAGGTATGAAATTGAGGCTCCCAAAATCTATAACTACTTCATGTCAAAATCCTCAAAAATTATACTTTTCTTTTGCCCACAGAGTAAAATACCAACTTCTGCAATAGGCTCTTAAAGTCTTTCACAATCTTTTTTTTCCTCCAAATTGTCTTTACTGGTTGATGTCCCATAATTCCTCCTTATGCACTTTACACTTGTTTCACTGTACTTGGAATTTTGTCATTTGCTTCCATGGGTGTATACATTTGTGTGTGTATATAGGATTCCTCCCCTTTGTGGAAATCACTTCCTCTTACCTTTTAGAATTCTGAGCTTCCTTTGCTCCTCAGCTAAAGTTTCATCTCCTACATAAGACTTTACTGATGTCCTCAATAACTGTCACTAGCCTCACCTCCTCATTGTCTTATGTTTATTTTGAATCCATTTTGCCTTTTTAATCTACATAAGAGTTATTTGTGTTCTGTATAATGTAACTTGATGAAGTAAGGACTTAATTTTTGGGTACTTTGGCTCTCTAGATTTTTTAGACTTGAAAGAAAGATTAAGTAGTAGGTAACTTCAGAGACTAATTTTAATACCAATGTCATGAGTCTAAATAGTCCTTCTTCCCATATATCACAAGCTGGATTAAAGGGGACATCAGTAATCACTCTATAGTGGCTATGGAGAAGGTAACTTTTTCACATAGGGTTCAGAAAATATTTATTTAAAAAAATAAGTACCTAATATGTCATCTTCCTAGTCTACCTTAATTAAATTCCTATTTTAAGATTTATGTGTCTATTATAGGGTTTTATAGATGTTAAGATTGTGGTTTTGAGTAACATGGAGGACCTTGAAAATAGTGGGGTATCTAGCCTACAGGGAAAGGTATCTATGGGATCTTCATTATTAGATGTCTCTGATTTCTCCCCACCTTTTCCCACTCTTAATAGCAATAAAAATCCCAGAATAAATGTACCAGAGACCTCCAAGAATCCTAAAGATATTCCTGGATTATTCTTAGGCAATATTTAGGCATCTGTAATGCCTCAGGCCAAACTAATCTTATCTACTGTAAAAAGAAAACAAACAAAACCCCAAACACATTAAATAGTGCCTTGTTATCATCCTTTGGTGCAGAATATATAGGCATTCAATGTAGCTTATTGTAAAAATGACTTTTCTATTTGCTACAAATTTATCCTATCGTGTTAGAAAAATATTTATCCAAGTTTCAAGTTATGATGTCCTATTTTTCTCTTAAACAACCCTTTCTTAATTTTGGTGTTGTAATTGTATCATAGTGCTATATCTGCTTTAACTGACATAGCTCTTTGGTATAACATTGAAAAACAAAGAAAAAGTACAATTATTTAGTCTGTAAGTACCAAAAGGACATTTATTTCTGGTATTAAAATTAAGGCTATAGAGAAATGTTGCATATTTTATTCCAATTCCCACCCCAACCCCAAATAATCCTAGGGAGCCATTTAGTTATATGTTTGTGAGGGAAAAAGACAAAACACAATATCACTTTAAGTGAAATATAAGGTAAGTCAATCAAAGTCCTAGAGAAAGAAATTCAAGGAAATAAATACTGACCATCATTGGGGGATTATGACCTTCAATCATTCTCATTGCCTCCTCAGGAGTTCAGATTTTCTTTGCTCTTTATTGCCACTTTCAGATTCTCCCCCTTCTTCCATTACTCAGTAACCTCTCTTCCTTTAAGTTTATGCTAGTCATATATTTGTCTAATCAAAATCCTGGTAGCCAGACTTCTGGGTCACTCCCCTTCCCTCCTCATTGAGTTTGAAACCTGATTTAAATTTTCCTCTTTCCCAACTCCTGTGCTCACAATAGCAGATTTTAACATATTTATTAATTCTCCCTCAAATACTCTAACTATCCAGTTCCTACACCAATTTAACCTCCCACAAGCTACTCCTCCACCTCATCTCAGCCATACACAAAGATGATCAAACCCTTTACCTTGCCACCACGCACAAATGTACCATTTCTGTATTCAAGAATTTTGCCAGCCACAATCTATTGACTTTTCACCATTCCCTCTGCTTAATTCTACTCTTCAACCACACTATGACATCTAATGTCTTTTTTTTTTTTAAGCAATTGGGGTTAAGTTACTTGCTCAAGGTTACACGGCCAGTTATTTCTGTGTGTGGTGCCAAGTATCAGAGTCCGGATTTGATCTCATGTCATCCAGATTCTGGGGCCAGTGCTCTTACTCACTGAACAACCTGGCCACCCTGATATCTAATGTCTTGACCATTCAATTCTCTTCCAGGCCATTTCCCCTGCACTAACCCCTCTTCTTTTCGCTTTATGATGAACCAATTCAGCTCTATGCTGCCCTCCTCTCTTGAATCCCATATACCCCTTTTCATAGCACTGATTATGCCAGACTGAGCATTATCCTTGGATCTCATCTACCATTCATCACCTTTTCTCCTACATACTTGCTGCTAAATGAAGGTAGGGAAAAACATGCAACCTTTCTAACTGGGTGACTACAAATATTGTGTTACACAAACTCAACCGGGCTCTCTCTGCTTCTAGGCTTATTATACTTCCCTTATCAACTTACTATCATGCTATTTTCAGTAGCTCTTTTAATCCTTCCTCAAACTTCCCATGGTTCCCCTTCCCACCACTCTCTCAGCTGAAAACCTTGCCTCATATTCTCTGAAAAAAAAATTAAGAACATGCACTATGAACTCTTCCTTTTCCCCTCTTCCTCATCTCCAATCACTCAGAAGTTTTCTGAACTTTATGCTCTTTCATCTTTGCCTCACATAATGTGTTCTCATTCTGTGACTAAGGCTACTTACTTATGCAATATATACCATTCCATCTCCTCTCTTCAAGATTGACCCACATTCATCCCCACAATTATACTAATGTTCAAACTCTCCCAGTTTAATGTCTCATTTCTTACCACTTATATGTAGGCTTATGTCTCCTCAATCATGGGGAAAAATTTAAATTTAAAAGAATTCACTTGATCCTTCCATTTCCACAAATTCTGGAAAAAGCTATCTATTGGAGCCAAGACATCAGAGAGAAGCCAAGTAGTTGCCTGAGCTTTCCCTAGTTTCCCTCGGAAACAACATTAAATCAAACCTCTCAAATAATCCTGGAGCAACAGAATCCACAAAAAGAAGAAAAAAAATTTCCAGCTTAATATAACTTAGAAGAACTGCAGGAAAGCTCTGTTTCACTTGGGTAAAAGGGAGAAGAACCCAATGGAGATAGTGCCCAGGCAAGCAAACAAGAGGCTCTTAGCCACAAGACAGATCAACAACTTAGACCCTTTGATCCTGGTTCAGCAGTCTAGGGGCACAGCAGGACAGCTGTGAGGCCTCTAGTCCAGTACATCAGGCAAACTGCCAATTCCAGAAGCAGGGTACAGCAAGCACAACTGGGCCAGGTCACCCCAGTGCAGTGGGCAAACTTCCAGACTCAGAGGCCCCAACGCAGAAAGCCAGTGACAAGACCCCTGGTCCCCAGCACAAAAAACTTGGGACAGTACCCCCTGTACCCAAGGAACAGAGCTCAACTTTAAAAAAAATGAGCAAAAACAAACAAACAAACAAAAAAGAATCCTGGCCACAGAGATCTACTATGACAACAGGTAAGATGAAAATTCAAACTCTGAAGAGGGCAACAATGTGAAAATGCCTACATTTGAAGCCTCAAAGGGGAATATGAATTGGTCCCAAGCCCAAAAAAAGTCTCTTGGAAGAGATCAGAAAGGATTTTAAAAATCAAATAAGAGAGGTAGAAGAAAAATGGGCAAAAGAAATGAGAGTTATGCAAGAGAATTATTTAAAAAAAGTGAACAACTTGGAAAAGGAACACACAAATTAACAGAAGAAAACAACTTTTTTTAAAAAAGTAGAATTGGCCAAATGGAGGGAAAAATTCACTGTAGAAAACATCTCTTTTAAAAGTAGAATTGTACAAATGGAAGAGTAGGTACAAAAGTGAACTGAAAAAAAGTATTCCTTAAAAAATTAGGATTGGGTAAGTGGAAGCTAATGACTCTATGAGCCATCAAGAATCAATCAAACAAAATTAAAAAAATTTTTAAAAATAGAAGAAATGTAAAATACATCATTGGAAAAAATAATTTATCTGGAAAATAGTTCCAGGAGAGATAATTTAATAGTTATTTGAACTATCAAAAGCCATGAACAAATATAAAGGAGCCTGGAAAGCATCTTTCAAGAAATTATGAAGGAAAATTGACTTGATATCCTAAAACCAGTGGGTAAGAGAGTAATTGAAAGAATCCACTGATCTCCTTATGAAAAAGATCCAAAAATGAAAACTCTAAGGAATATTGTGACCAAATTACAGAATCATCAGGTGAAAGAGAGAGTCCTGATTTTAGACAAAGCAAAAGTAAAAGTAGATTTAATTTAAAGAAGCAATTAAGGAAATGACTTCTTGATAAAAAGTACATAGACAATGAAGTAATATCAATATTAAACATTTTAGCATCCAAATTTTTAGAGGAGAAGTTAAGTGAGTTATAGAAAGAAATAGACAACAAAACTATACTAGCACAGGACCTCTCCCTCACCTCAGAACTAGATAAATCTAGCCACAGAATAAATAAGAATTAAGTTAAGGAGCAGAATACAATTTTAGAAAAGTTAGATATAGAAGACTTTTGGAGAAAACTGAATGAGGATAGAAAAGAATATGCCTTTTTTTTTCCAGTGGTACAATTGAATTGTATGTCAATGTAGGTTCCATGTACTCATGATCCAAAGCAGAAAGATTAAATCCCTACTTTTCATACTATGATGCAATAAAAAAAAATACATGTAATAAAGGACCATGGAAAGATAGATTAAAAATTACTTGGAAACTAAATAATCTAATCCTAAAGAATGAGTGGGTCAAACAACAAATTATAGAAACAATAAATAATTTAATCAAAGAGAATGACAATAATGAGACAAAATACAAAAGATATAGGATTCAACCAAATCAGTACTTCAGGAAAATTAAATATTTCTAAATGCTTACATGAATAAAATGTAAAAGTTTATTAATGAATTGGGCATGTAATATTTTTAAAAGGCTAGAAAAATAACAAATCAAACATCCTCAATTAAACACCAAATTAGAAATTCTGAAATACAAAAGAGAAAAATATTGAACTGATAGATAAAGCTAAAAATCAGGGTTTTTTTGGGAGGGGGACTGATTTAATAGATAAAACTTTGATTAGTTTAATTTAAAAGAAGAAAGAAGAAAAGCAAATTACCAGTATCAGAAATGAAAAGGATGAATTCACTAATAATAAAGAGGAAATTATAGCAATAATTAGCAGCTATTTTACCCAAATGTATGCCAATAAATCTGACAATATAAGTGAAATAGATGAACATTTACAAAAATATAAATTGCCCAGATTAACAGAAGAGGAAATAAGATACAAAAATAACCCCACTTCAGAAAAAGAAACTGAACAAACCATCAAGGAACTCCCTAAGAAAAACCTCCAGGGCCAGATGAAATTACAAGTGAATTCTAGCAAACATTTCAAGAACAATCAATTCGAACACTACATAAACTGTTTGGGAAAATAGTTAAAAGAGTTCTACCAAATTCATTTCATGATGCAGGTATGGTGCCAATATCTAACCTAGGAAGAGCTAAAAGAGAAAAAGGAAATTATAAACCAAATTCCCAATAAGTAATGAGGCAAAGATTTAAAATAAAATATTTGCAGAGAAATTATGGCAATTTATCACCAGAATGATACACTATGTCCAGGTATTTGTTTTTTTTTAAAACCAGGATTGTAGGGTGTATCAGCAATGCCATATTCACAATGCCTATAGAGATTACAAATAT
>NW_027187391.1:62349911-62356453 GCF_028583685.1 Petaurus breviceps papuanus
ACGCTAGCTTGGCTTCCGCTTCCTCTTGCTCCGCCCCTTCCTGCTACGTCAGCAAGTCCAACGGGGCATGGAAGATCTTTCAATCCCATAACCCTTACATAGGGCTAATTCAAAATTAGAAAAACTGTGAGTATAATTGATCCATATCAATAACAAAAACTAACAGAAATCATATGATTATCTCAATCAATGGAGAAAAAGCTTTTTGACAAAATACAGTACCCATTCCCATGAATAACACTAGAGAGCATAGAAATAAATGCAGTTTTCCTTAAAATGATAAGTAGTATCTCTCTAAAATCACCATCAAACATTATCAGTAAGGGTGATAAGCTAGAAACCTTCTCACTGAGATCAATGGTGAAACATGGATGCTCACTGCCACACAATTATTCAACATTGTGCTAGAAATTTTAGTTTTAGCAATAAGAGAAGAAAAATAAATTGAAAAATTAGAATAGACAATGTGGAAACAAAATTATCACCCTTTGCAGATGATATGATGGTACACTTTGAGAATCCTAAAGAATCAACTAAAAACTACTTGAAACAATCAACAATTTTAGCCAAGTCATAGGACATAAAATAAACCCACATATATCATCAGTATTTCTATATATTACCACCAAAGCTCAGTAGCAAGAAATAAAGAAATTTCATTTAAGGGGCGGCTAGGTGATACAGTGAATAGAGCATTGGCCCTGGAGTCAGGAGGACCTGGGTTCAGATCTGAACTCAGGCACTTAACACAAAAACTAGCTGTGTGACCTTGGGCAAGTCACTTAACCCCAATTACCCTACCTTCTCCCACTCCAAAAAGAAAATTTTAAAAAAGAAATGGAGTGGTGGATCAATGAAATAGATGAGATATAGAAGACTCAGTAGTAAATGACTATGGTAGTCAACTGTTTGATAAACCCAAAGACTCCAGTTTCTGGAATAAGAACTCACTATTTGACAAAAGTTGCTAGAAAACAGTATGGCAGAAACTAGGCATAGACCTATATTTTCTATAGACCTATATAGAAATATATTTTTCTATATATTTGAAAAATTATAAATATATTTTTCTATATATGTTTTCTATAGACCTATATATATTTTCTATAGACCTATTTTTCTAGCAAAAGTTGCTAGAAAACAGTATGGCAGAAACTAGGCATAGGTCACACTATATTCCAAGCTAACTAAGGTCAAAATGGTTACACAATTTAGACATAAATGCCAATGCAGTAAGCAAATTAAGAGAGCATAGAGTAGTTTACTTGTCAGATCTATGGAGAAGCAAAGAATTTATGACAAAACTAGAAATAGAGATCACTATGAAATCCAAAATATGTAATTTTGATTACATTAAATTAAAATAAGTTTTGCAGAAACAAAAGAAATGTAAGCAAAATTAGAAGGAAAACAGAATGATGGAAAACAATTTTTACAGCCAGTGTTTCTGACAAAGGCCTGATTTCTAAAATATATAGAGAAATGAATTAAATTTATAAAAATATAAGCCATTCCCCAATTGATAAATGGTCAAAGCATATGAACAGGCAGTTTTCAGATGAAGAAATTAAAGTTATCTGTAGTCATATGAAAAAAATGCTCTAAATCACTACTGATTAGAGAAATGAAAATCAAAACAGTTCTGAGTTGCCATATGTAAAGCCAAGCATGAGCAGCTTTCCAGAGGACTGCTTATGTGAATAGCTTCAAGTTCCTGATTCCATAGTATAATGAACTCTCTATCCAATAACAAACTAAAACAAAACATTGATGGAAACCAAACTACAGCATTAACAATGTTATAGCATTACAAGTCATCATTAAAGCAGCCACATAGTTTTGACCAAAGTTCTCACATAGTTTTAAGCAAAAGACACCATTCAGTAAGAACTTAACCCAATCATCCTTAAGGAGGATTGGACACAAAGTACAACCATTCAGTAAGAACTTAACTCAATAATCCTTAATGGCTACAAAGAACAAAGGTCAAGTTTCTCTCCCCCCCCCCCCCACCCCAGTCACATTGTCTTAATCTCTCAGTCAAAAAGTCTTCTTTCTTCTTGATTGGAGATTAGTTTCCAATCATCCTTAACTCAATCATCTTTAAGAGGTATAAGCTACAGAGTACAAAGTTCTCCCACCCCTAGTTCACAGTAAATCATGATCTTCTCAGTCAGACTATAAAATTGTGCATAACCTTTGATAATGCAATAACCCTTCCAAGTATATATCTTAAAAAGGTCATAAAAAGGGGAAAAAGACTCACATGTACAAAAATATTTGTAGCAGATCTTTTTTGTAGTGGCAAAGAATTGGAAATTGAGGGGAAGCCCATCAGTTGGGGAATGGCTGAACAAGTTGTTGGATATGAATATAATGGAATACTATTGTGTTATAAGAAATGAGGAGCATGTGGATTTCAAGAAAACATGGGAGTACTTAAATGAATTGATACTGAGTGAAATGAGCAGAACCAAAAGAACACTTTATACAGGAACAATAACACCGCAATGATCAACTAAGATTGAATTAGCTCTTCTCAGTAATAGAATGATCCAAGACAGTTTACAAAAGACTCATGATAGAAAATGCTATCCGCAGCCAGAGAAAGAACTATGGAGTCTGAGTGAGGATAGAAACATATTATTTTCACTTTTTGATGGCTTTTTGCCTTTGTTCTGTTTCTTCTTTCACAACATGACTAATGTGGAAATATGTTGCCATGATTTCACATGTATAACCTATATCAGATTGCTTGCCATCTTGCAGAGAGGGGAAGAAAGGGAAGGAGTGAGAAACATTTGGGACTTGAAATGTTATAAAAATGATTCTTCAAAAGTATCTTTACATGTAATTGGAAAAAGCAAATCACTATGTACTAAGAAAAGAAGAGGGAAGAAGAGAAGAAAAGAAAAGAAAAGAAAAGAACGGGAAAGAAAAGAAAAGAAAAGAAAAGAAAAGAAAAGAAAAGAAAAGAAAAGAAAAGAAAAGAAAAGAAAAGAAAAGAAAAGAAAGAGCTATTCACAACAGGTACTCCCATTTATTCTCCTCTTAACTGACAACCTCTTACAGCCAGGCTTCCAACCTTATCCTTTTACCATAACTGTTCTCTCCAAAGACGCTAATGATTCCTTGGTTATAAAATCCAATAGCTATTTCTCAATTATCATTTTGTTCACCTTTCAGCTGCCTTTGCCACTGTTGATTACTCTCTCCTCTTTGATACTCTCTCTTCTTTTTAGGTTTTCAGGTCACCACACTCTTTTTTCTCTTCCTACATTTCTGTCCATTCCTTCTCAGTCTCCTTTGCTGAATTCTCTTTCAGATCACAAACTCTAGCCATTGGTGTATCTCAGGCTTCTGTCTCCTAGGTCTTCTTCCCTTTCCCTCTTTACTTGATGATTTCATTAACTTCCATGGATTTAAGTTTAAGATAAGACTCTTCTCAGAATTCTCAGATCTACCAATCTTGCTCCAACCTCTCTGCTGACCTCCAGTCTCATACTCTGACTGCCTTTCACACATCTCAAACTAGGAGTTGAGTAGACATTTTAAACTCAATATGTCTAAAACAGATCTTTCCCCCTAAATTCTCTCCACCTCCTACCTTCCTCCTTGATGTTGAAGGAAACACCATCCTCCCAGTCTAAAGGTCATAACCTAGGAGTCATCCTAAATTCATCATTACCTCTTACCTCTAATATCAAATCTATTGCCAAAGTGTGTTGATGTCATCTTTGCAACAGCTTCTCTCCTCTGACACTGCTCTCATTCTAGTCTAAGCCCTTATCACCTCACCTATGAATTATTGCAAAAAACTTGTTGGTAGGTTTGCCTGCCTCAATTCTTTGCTCACTCCATTCCATTTTTATTCAGCCACTAAAGTGATTTTCCTAAAGCACAGATGTAATCATATTACCCCTCTACTCAATAAACTCCCAGACTTCCTACCATCTTGTAAAGTCAAGCACAAATAGCTTTCCAGAGGACTGCTGCTGTGAACAGATTTAAGGTTCTGATCATATAGTGTAGTGAAATCTCTATTTATTCAGCAGTAAACTAAAGCAAAACATTCACAGAAACCAAAGTGCAGTATTCACAATGTTATAACATAACAGCTTATCACTAAAGTTGACACATAGTTTTCACCAAAGTGGCCACATAATTTTAAATAAAATATATAAATCAGCAAGTCCTTAACTCAATAATCCTTAAGGAGAAAGCCTCCTTAAGTGACACAAAGTACAAAGGTCAAAGTTCTCCTCCCCTAGGTCACATGGTCTTAATCTCTGAGTCAAAAAATCTTCTTTATCGGAAATTAGTTTCCAATCATCCTTAACTCAAACGCACTTAAGATGTATAAAGTACAGAGTACAAAGTTCTCCCACCCTGTAATGGAAATGCAGATTTAAAGATCTTCCCTGCCCCTAGGCTAACGTGCACCTGGAGCCTGGGGTGGGAGGCTTGTTTTTCAGTAGATACTTTTTGATTGGCCAGTGGGTCAATAAGGTTGTTACATTCTCTGAGCCAGGAGAAGGCTATATAAGCCCTGATGTGTAGCTTTGTTTTGGGACTCACTTTGAGAAGTGTTTTGTGATTTGATCTGAATTCTGGGAAGCCGTTGTTGAGAGTCCCCCGGCTTTGAAAAACCCAGAATGTGGAAACCCAGATGTTGACTGGGTATGGATGTAATGGTTGGACAGTTTGGAAATCTGTCTACTTGATGTTTCTGTCTTGATAATTATGCCTGTATATTTTGAGGTTCAGGGTGCTGACCTTTTTGCCCTGAACAAGGTAAACGATATATGGTCTGACTGATTAAAGTAAGCTTGTTAACCCATTTTGAGTTGCTTTCCTTTAACAAAGCAGATCCAAGAACCTGTGGTAGCTGCAAACCCTGAGGACGCTTGGGGTGCTTGCTGCTACACACCCCTAGTTCACAGTAAATCATGATCTTCTCAGTCAGAATTAAGTACCCAAGGAGAGGTCTTTTCATCTTGACTCCAGGCTGGCTCTCAGATTCCATGGTTCCTCTTCCATGGTTCCACCTTTGCCTGAATTTATCCAACTGTGACCTGGATTCAAAGGTAGGCAGCTCTCAGCTCCTTATCCATCTCCTTGCCCAGCTCCATATTGAAGATCACAGTGTCCAGTCCACCTCAAGTCCTTCACAGTTTCTGTTTCTTAACAGAGTCACAATAACGTTCATAAACATTGCCAACACCATCATCAATTTATTATCTGCCTGTGAAATCAACACAGATACACCCACACGGTCTGAGAACTCAACGCACATCATCAGTATAGTCTCAGCACTTTTGAAATCCTCATTCAGGGCTTCTGTAAATAGACAACAGGAAAATCCTCTTTCAGCACTTCCAGTAAGGTCCCAAGGATACTGTACAAAGTATCACAATCAAAAATCAACACAGACAGAACAGACAAACAGAGCACCAGGCTCCACAACCGAATATATCCCCTTCTTAGTTCTGCTATCTCCCAGCTTGGGCTTCTCCTTATATATGGGCATTAGCTCCTCCCTGTTCCACCCCTTCCTTTTGCATTAGCAAGTTCCTCCCACTGTGGGTTTCAAAAGTTCTGTTTCTTATCTTTTATTTATATTTTTCTTTTTATATTTTTTATTATTTTTTTCCTCCATATTTTGAGTTACAAATTGTCTCCCTATTTTCCCCTACCCACTGGCCCAAAATAGAAATCCCACAAGATATCCCCTCCTCCAATCTTCTCTCTCCTATATTTTCTTCCATACCCATTTCGACTTTTCCAGTGGATCTCTATGCCCCAGTGCCTGTATAACTTATTTCCCAATTATATGTAAAATAGTATTAATAATAGTATATACATTTAAGTATTTTATTTTAAAACTTGAACTCCAGATTCATTCCCTTCCTCCTTGTCTCCCACCCTTACTGGGAAGATAAGCAGTTCAGTATAGGTTGTACATATGTCGCTAATGCAAAACAATAACATAGTAGATATATGGTAAAAGACTGACTATATTTCACTCCCTCCTATCCCACCTCCCACTTGTTCTATTCTCTACTTTGGTCCCATCCCTTTTCAAAAGTGGGTGCTCCCAACGTCCCTCCCCCCCCAGCCTGCCCTCTCTTCCATCATCCCCTCCCACCCTACTCTCCTGGAGGGTGAGATACCCTATTTAGTGTGTATTTCATACCCTGCTCAAGCCAAATTCAGTGGGAATAAGGTTGATCCATCACCTTTTGCCTTCCAATTCTTCCCCTCCATTGTAACCATTTTCCCTTGACTCTTCTATACGAGATTGTTTACCCCATTCTGTCTCTCCCCATCACCTCTCATTAGATTCCTCTCTCACCTCTTAATATCACCTTTTAAGTATCATCCCTTCCTGTTAAATTGGTCCTGTGCCCCCTATTTATGTATACCTGTAAACATGTATACACACATTCACATATGTATTCATATGTCCATATACCCTCATACATACACACATACATATATATATATATATATATATATATATATATATATATATATATATA
>NW_027187391.1:62356463-62379993 GCF_028583685.1 Petaurus breviceps papuanus
TATATATATATATATATATATATATATATATATATATATATATATATTTCTAATCCCTTCAACTACTGAGAAAAGTTTCACCAGTTACAATTATTGATTTTCCATGTAGGAATGGTAATAGTTCAACTTTAATAAGTTCCTTATGATTTCTTTTCCCTGTTTACCTTCTCATGCTTCCCTTGCTTCTTGTACCTGAATGTCAAATTTTCTATTCAACTCTGGTTTTTTCAGCAAGAATGCTTGAAAGTCCTCTATTCCACTGAATGACCATATTTTTCCCAGAAACATGATATTCAGTTTTGCTGGGTAGGTGACTCTTGGTTTTAATCCCAGCTCCTTTGACCTCTGTAATATCATATCCCACAGTATAGAAGCTTCCAGATCCTGCGTTATCCTGATTGTGTTTCCACAATATTCAAATTGTTTCTTCTTGGCTGCTTGTAATATTTTCTCCTTAATCTTGGAATTCTGGAACGTGGCTATAATATTCCTAGGAGTTTTCTTTTTGGGATCTTTTTCAGGAGGTCTTTGGTGGATTCTTTCAACCTCTATTTTGCCCTCTGGTTCTGAAACATCAGGGCAGTTTTCTTTGAGAACTCCCTGGAGGATAATTTCTAGGTGCTTACTTTGATCATGGCTTTCAAGTAGTCCAATAATTTTTAAATTATCTCTCCTGGATCTATTTTCCAGGTCAGTGGTTTTTCCCATGAGATATTTCACATTGCCTTCTATTCTTTCATTTGTTTGGATCTGTTTAACAGCATCTTGATTTCTCATAAAGTCATTAGCTTCCATTTGCTCCAATCTAATTCTGAAGCAATGTTTCTTCTCATTGAGCTTTTGAGATTCTTTTTCCATCTGGCAAATTCTTTTTGCCAGATGGAAATGCTTTTTAAGGCATTCTTCTCCTCATTGCCTTTTTGAGCCTCTTTTGCCATTTGAGTTAGTCTATTTTTTAAGGTGTTATTTTCCTCAGTCAGGCTGTTGACTCTCATTTTGTAATTTTCTTGCATTGTTCTCATTTCTCTTCCCAATTTTTCCTCCACTTCTCTTATCTGCTTCTTAAGGTGCTCTATGGCCTGTAACCAGCTCTTATTTTCCTTTGAAGCTTTTGGCGCAGGAGTTTTGACATCCCTGTCTTCCTCCTGTTCCATGCTTTGCTCTTTTGTGCCCAAAATAGGAGTCTAATTTTGGAATCTTCTGTCTGCTTTGTTTCCTTTGCCTGGTCATGTCGCCCCTCAGTCACTTGACCCCTGGGCTTTTTGCCACAGTAGGACTCTGCCACCAGACAGGGGAGCTTTCATCCCAAATGCTGGGGTTTTCTCAGCTACCAGAGGTATTAGATGGGTGCCCTCTCTGAGGTCTCTACAAGCTCTGGCAAGCTGGACCCACACCCCAGGACCTCCACACTAGACTGCAATCCAGATCCAAGCAGGTTAAAGCAAGAGCAATTATCCCTCAGACTGGAGCTTGGTCCCCTTACACTCTGCAGGCAAGGAGCTGAAGCTTCTTTGTGGCACTGGCTGGCTGTGCTGGTGTCTCAGAGGCTTCTCGCCCCAGGGGCAAAAGCCATGCACTCCCACTTACTGGGTCCCAAAGTACAGACTGCACTGAACTCTCACTTTGTCCTTTGAATCTATGTGTTGATAAATCTGGAAATGGCCACAGCTGCTGATGATTTTGAGTCCCTCTGGCTGGCGGCTGGTCAAGTCTTCCCTGGGGCTAAAGCCTTGGCCTGGGGCTGGGCTAGGCTCCCAGAGTGCTGAGTTGGCCGATTCCTGCCAGCCTGCAGGCTGTCCTCAGCGGGAGGTTAGCTTCTTTGTGTCATTTAGTAGGTTCTGCAGCTCCAAAGTTTGTTTATAGTCCCCTTTTTACATGGATTGGGGAATGTGGAAGCCAGAGCCACGGGGAGGTCCTGTTTCTACTCCACTATCTTGACTCTGCAGAAGTTCTCTTTCTTATCAAAGCCTAGATACAATCAGGGCAATACTCAAAAGTAACTTGAACTGAAACAAGGTGCTAATTAAATAGCTGAAACAAGGCACTGAGTACTTCTTTGCTTGCCATTATACATCTCCAGGGTGAAATACAAATGTTCTGTTTTGCATTCAAAGTCCTTCATAACCTACACCCCACTGTAAAGCTAAGTACTATCAGCTTTCTAGAGGACAGCTGTTTTGAGCAGCCTTCAAGGCTCTGACTACATAGTATAGTGAACTTTCTGTTTATTCAATAACAGATCAGAGCAAAACATTCATAGAAAATCAAGGTACAGCATTCACAATGTTACAACTTATCACAGAAAATCTAAGTACAGTATTCATCATGTCTCAACTCAACAACTTATCACTAAAATGGCCACATAGTTTTCACCAAAGTGGTCACATAGTTTTCAACAAAGTACAATCATTCAGTAACCCAATCATTTAGTAACTCGATCATTCAATCATTCTTAGGAGTATTACCTTCTTAAAGGTCCCAAAGTACAAAAGCCAAAGTTCTCCACCCATGTGGTGCAATTAAGTTACAACTTCAACCATCATTACTCATTACCCTCTTAAGGGATAGTGGAAAATACAAAAGCCATCCACCTGTATGTCACAAGTAAATTACAATTTCATCAGTCACTACTCAGTACGCACAGAGAGGTCTTTTCATCTTGACTTGGGGCAGGCTTTCAGCTCCCATGATTCCTCTTCCATGGTCACAGCTCCTGCCCAGATCTAACTAACTGCCACTTGAGTTCAAAGACAGACAGCTCCCAGATCCTTGTCCAGCTCTCTGTGCAGTTTCTGCTCCACATTGGGGCTCCCAGTGTCTAGTACATCTCAAGTCCTTCACAGTCTCTGTTCCTGGGAAGACAAGGCTTAACAAAGCCACAAGTACATTCATATGCATTTACAAAGTCACAACAACATTTGTACAAAGTATCAGCACCACAATCATGCTTCCTCAGTCTTCTGCAGCTGCGGCTGACCCTTGGAAATACTCAGCAGCCCCAGCTGGCCCTTGGAAATCCTCGGCAGCTCCAGCTGGCCCTTGTAAGTCTTCAGCACCATAAGTTCTGTTCTCAAAATCAAAATCACTTTTTCTAGCCTCCACGTGGCTTGCTCCAAGAAATTCTGTCTCAGTTCTCAATGCTCATTCCTCTGCTCAGTTCTTCTCAATTCTCAGTTCAGCCTTCAGTCAAGTAGCAGCTGCCCTGCATCCATGATGCTTACCCCAGGAAATTCTGACTGTCCAGCTTGTGCTCTTCCTTATATATGGTATAAATCCTCCCTGTTCAGCCCCTTCCTGTTATGTCAGCAACAGGTGTTCATACCTTCTGTTTCTTTAACAGAGGCTTGATATAATTAGCTTGACACTAAGTGCTAAGTACCTGTTAGCTTTCCAATACAAAGGGATATTCAGATTTCATTACCTTTACACCCTTCTGCCATTCCAATCTTCTTAGACCTTACTTCTTGATATGTATTATTTGAACCAGTGACACTGTCCTCCTGTCCATGTTACTACTTTGACTACTGACCACCCTGGCATCCTTTAAGCCCCAACTAAAATCCATTTTTCTTCAGGAAGCCTTCCTTAATCCCTCTTAATTCTGGTGCCTTCCCTTGGTTAAGTATTTCCTATTTATACCATATATAGCTCGTTTTGTATATATTTGTTTACGTGGTGTTTCCTCCATTATATTGTAAGATCTTTAAGGGCATGACTGTATTTTGCCTCTTTTTGCATGCCTAGACCTTAGTACAGTGCCTGGCATATAAGGGGGCACTTAAATAAATATAAATTTATTGATTGAAATGTTTTGTTGTTTTCGTTGTTCAGTTAATTCAGTCATGTCTGACTTTTTGTCTCCCTATTTGGGCATTTCTTGGCAAAGATACTGAAATAGTTTGTCATTTTCTTTGCCAGTTCACTTTATAGATGTGGAACTGAGGCAAATAAAGTTAAGTAGTTTGCCCAGGGTTACACAGCTAGTGAGTATCTGAGGCCAACTTTGAACTGAGGAAGAGAAGTATCCCTGACTTCAGGTCTGGTACTCTATCCACTGAAATATCTAGCTTCTCTTGAAATAGATACATTTTCTAAATAACATAAGGGAATTAAAAATATGTAACTAGAGGCTCTTAAGATATGATGACTTTTACTCTATGGAATTCAAGCTATGTTTAATATCCAGTGTCCTATATTGATTAGGTGAATGATAAAGATGCATATTAATGACATTTGACACATGATTGTCAGAGGCATAGGGTTACAGAGCATAGTATGTTATACATATGGAGCACACCCTGATGGAAATTCAATCATTATATATAACCCTAAGAAAACACCAAGAATATACTCACTGATATATTGGTTGTATTGAAGTGCCCATAGCAATTAAAATTCTGGAAAACATATATGAACATAATTTAAAGTGCCATTGATAAGTTGCAAAAATAGCAATACTCCAACAGCACAAGTACAGGAAAGAGAAAAGGATGGCTGAGCAAAAGTATAATAGAGACCTGAATGTCATAGCTAACCACAAGTTAAAAATATATATATGTACTAGCAGCATGGTGCTATTGAGAAAGAAAGCCAATTTGATTCTGGAAATCATCATTATCATTATATATAAAAATTTAAGATTGAATTTTAAAGAGATATCACCATGCCAAATACTCAATCTCTAAGCTATGTGAAATAGGAGGCTTTTATGCATAGACACCTAGAAGAATAAGTCATAACTATGTAGAACATGATGAGGAATCTTTCATTCATGTCATCCTCTTTGCCACTGGACCATGTAAGCTCTCCCATTAGAATGTAAACACCTTGTGGGTAGGGATTGTTTGTTTAAGTATCCTAAATATCTTGCATAGTGTTTTTCATATATCAAGAATTTAACAAATAATTCTTGATTGATTAATTATCCTGAAAGTGTTTCAATGAACCTACACAATTCTGATAAACTTATATGGCAAATATTTAATTATTGATTTTAGAAAAGCATTTATTTCACATGCCTATGGAATAAAATGGAAAACATTAAATATAATGAGTAATGGCAATACAGTGACATCCATAGATTGTTTCTAATCTGATCTCAATGAAAACATGATATTGAGTTAATAATAATTACAATTATATGACCAAATTTAAAAAAATCATTTTTCACACAAATAAAGTCATAACTAGACAACTAAAAAATATTAATTGCTCAAGGGTAGGCAGGGCCAATGTAATAAAAATTATTATTTTACCTAGATTAATATACTTATTCAGTGACATATCAATTAAACTATCAAAAGTTATTTTATAGGGCTAGAAATATTACAGCAAAATTCTTCTGGAAGAACAAAAGGTCAAGAATATTGAGAGAATTATGAAAAAAAAAAAGTGGAGGAAGGTGGTCTAGCCATACTAGATCTCAAACTCTAACATGGTAATTATCAAAACAATCTGGCGTTGTCTTAGAAAGAAAGGGGTAGATTGGTGGAATAGATTAGGTAAACAATACATTGCAGTAAATAACCATAGTAATCTAGTGCTTAATAAACCCCCCCAAAACAAGATTTTGGGACACAAAAATAACCTCTTAGCTGACAAAAGCTGCTGGGAAAATTGTTGCAATAACCTGTATAATATCTGCCATTGTTTATCCCCATTTTGTGTCAAGTGCTGAGATGTATGCTTTCCTCTATCAATTGAAATAGACCAATCCTAATTAGAATATTGTGTCTAGTTTTTGGCTTCTGCCTTATTCATCTACAGTATTTGATACTGTTGATTACCTTCCCTTGGAAGCTCATTCCTATCTGGATTTTCATGATACTGATGATTCCTCAGTTGCCTTTTCCTCAGATGTCTAACAACCTATGATATGTGGATATTACTAAGTCTTGTCCTGGGATCTCTCCTGTCATCTGTGTTCTTCTATCTTAGTAATCATATTTATCAGATCAGATAGGTTCAATTATCATTAGTCTATTGGTAAAAATTACTGGGTTGGATGAGTAATGACAGTATATGACAGGGACATTTCTGTGATGTCCTTATAATGTCAGGAGAAAAGGAAGGCCTTTAACATGCTGTGTGGATCTTCTGTGATGAGGAAATATATAATATTTGCATAGAATGGGTAGACATGGATAGGTTATAATCTTTATACTGAAAGTGTCATCCAACCTTTAAAATATTTGATTGTATAGATGAACCACAAATCTCTACATCAAGCCCCTTTCTCTTTCCTGAACTCCAGTCTTGTACTATTCACTGCCTTTTATACAAGTTCATTGGTATGTTTCTCTATGTTAAAAACAGAATTCAGTATTTTCCCTCCTAAGCATACCCTTCCTCCAAATTTTGCTATTTCTGTTGTAAGATCATTTTCCCTTCCCCTTAGCTTCACTATCTCAGTCATCCTTGATTCTCATCACCCACATACCCTGTAGACATACTGTTGCCAAGACTTAACAATTCTATTTCTAGAACATCTCTCACCTCTTTCCCTTTCTCTGTACTTACAAAGCCACCAATAGAGTTCAAGGTTTCATAGCCTCTTGCTTGGATTATTGTGACAGAAAATTTTTAGCTCTTGCCTCTCACAATTTAGACTCCTCTTTTCAATCCATTTAAAGTACAAAGGAGGAAAAAATAACCTTAGTCTCTAAGTCTAACCTTGTCACTCCTCTGTTAAAAACTTCAGTTTTAACCTCCTGTTCTAGGTTAAAATACAAGATCCTCAGCTTGACTTTTAAAGCCTTTCACAATCTGGCTCTGGCTTATCCTTCTTGCCATATTTCCCATTATGACTCTTCACATTTTCTGCTTTTCAGTCAAACTTGCCTATTTTCTATTTCCAGAATCCCTTCTCTAACTCTGTGACTTTGAATTCTGTCCTTAGTGGAGAAAGATATACTAGCTCTTCATCTCTGTCTCCTAAGGGAAGTTTTTCCTGATATTATGATTTGGTAGTGCTTTCCTCCTTCCTTTTCAAATTCAAACACACACACACACATACACACATGTGTTCATATTTTTTTTTCTCCATCTAGAATGCAAATTTTAGGAAGGCAAGAAACTTTGATTTTCTGTATTTGTTTGTTTTTATCTAAAGGACTTGACATATATTGTTCCAAAATTTTGAATCAAATTAAAATGGTCATTTTTTTTGCTTTCCTTCTAATCTTTGTTGTATTTTTAAAAATTATTTATTTACTTTTAGTTTACAGCATTCAGTTCCACAATCCCTTGAGTTCCAAATTTTCTCCCCCTCCCCTCCCTCTCTCCCTTCTCCCCCACCATAATGGCATGTGATCTGATATAGCTTCTACAAATATCTTCATACTAAAACATTAGTCAAATTGAAAAGAAAAATTCTAAACAATGGAATGAACAATGAGAAAGAAGGAACAAAATAAAACAAAACAAAAAAGAGAGAGCACAAGTAATTTGTTTCAATCTGCATTCAGTCTCTGTAGTTCTTTCTCTGGATGTGGATAACCCTCTCCATTGTGAGTCCCTTGGAGTTATCTTATAACCTTGCATTGCTGCGAGCAGTCAGGTCTATCAAAGTTAGTCATCACAGATACAATGTGTCTGTAATTGTGTACCAAGTTCTTCTGGTTCTGCTCTCCCCACTCAGTATCAGTTCATGTAAGTCTCTCCATGTTATTATGAAGTCTATCTGCTTCTCATTTCTTACAGCACAACAGTATTCTATTACATTCATATACCACAAATTGTTCAGTCATTGCCAATTGATAGGCATACTCTTGATTTCCAATTCTTTGCCACCATAAAAAGAGCTGCTATAAATATTTTTGTATATACTTCTATGATCTCTTTGGGATTCAGCACTATAAGCGGTATTGCTGGGTCAAAGGGTATTCACATTTTTATAACTCTTTGGGTTTAGTTCCAAATTGCTCTCCAGAATGATTGGATCAATTCACAAATCTACCAACAATGCATTTGTGTTCCAATTTTCCCACATATTCTCCAGCATTTACCATTTTCCTGTTTTGTCATGTTAGTCAATCTGACTGGTGAGATATGCTATCTTAGAGTTGTTTTGACTTGCATTTCTCTAATCAATAGTTATTTAGAGAATTTTTCATATGCTTATACATATCTTTAATTTCTTCCTCTGAAAACTGCCTATTCATATCCTTTGATGAATCATCAAAATATTGTCCTGAAACAGAAATGAAATAGAATTGAAGATAGTCTTTAAAAAAGTATAACCAAAAAGGTATGCAAATATAGTAAAAGAGCTAAATAACAACAATAATAACTAAACACATATAGCAGCTACTATTTGCCAGACACTGTATTAAACTTTCACGATTATTATCTCATTTGATCCTCACAAAAGCCTTGAATGTAGGTGCCATCATTACCCCAATTTCACAGATGAGGAAACTGAAGCATAAAAAGGTTAAGTTACTTGCTTAGGGTCACACGTAGATAGTAAGCATCTGTGGTAGGATTTAAATTCAGGTCCTCCTCACTCCAGGCCCCATATTTTATCCATTGTACAACCAAGACTCAACTTTAAGACTCTCAAAGCACTCTCCTATCACATCAAATATTTTGCAGATAAATCTGAATCTTTCCCATATTAAATGATTTGTCCAAGGTGAGACAACAAATATGTTTAAGAGATTTACCCTAGGGCTCTTTGGTTCTTGTGTTCAAACTGCTTTCTACCTTAATCTGAAATTCTTTTCATATGGAAAAAGGTTAACAAATTGGGAGAGGGATGGGTCTTCTAGAAAAAGACAATGTTAAAAAGTTAAGTTACTCTTTTCAGTTATATGATGGAATTTTATGATAAAGTTACTTACTAAGTCTCATTTTCTTAAGAAGACTGATGAAATGGAAATAGACTCAGAATTAAAATGAAAGATTTTAGTGGGTCACAAAGAAAAATATCTAAGTCAGAGTGATAAAATACTGAAATGAGTTACCAAAATAGATTATAAGGTCTTTATCCCTGGACACCTTCAAAGAAAAAAAGAAATGATTTTGTGTGGTTAAGAAATCTGCCTATTTTTGATAGAGTATTGGGCTCAAAGTTCTCTCAGGTCTCTTCCAGAAATATTATTCCAACCAAGTAAGACCCCAAACATCTGTTAGAATAGTGGAAAATGAAATTTATCATCTGCATTTTTTCCCTTTTTAAACAATACCAGACATTCAGCTGTTACAAAATACCACAAAACATCGACTATTTAGGTTTTAAAATAGTCTGCCAAAAGTGGATCAACTTCTTTCCTAAGTGTTAACATAGCATTTGTAGGTCCCTAAACAAAAATTCAAGCTCAAATCTACTTCTTAGCAGCAGTAGCTTGCAAAAACAGGTGAGGAAGATATAAGTATTCAGCAGTGAGAAGGAAGCAGATGTATTACATGAAGAACATTGACAAAAATGAGCTATTGTGTTCTGAATTACTTCTGTGCAAAACTTTCAAATGAAGTATTTTATAGAAGCTTGTTTGTGTATTTGTGACATTCTGTGGGGCTTTTTTTCTTGTTTTTTAGTTTTTATAAAGACATTATTGTGCCAATGGAAGAAAGAAACTTTCAATAACCTAAAGTCCGTTTTACAAATCTCTGAAACAAAAATCAGTTCTGATTTTTGTTATAATTAAAGGGACCAAAATAGGATAAAATCCTCAAGCATGGTAGCTCTAAAATAGTTTAAAAATGAAAATCTGATGTTCCCTTTTATAGATTATATGATGACAAAGAAGGATGGGAGTATCTTGAGGGTGATTAAACTTTTCAATATGATCCATAACTAACATGCATCAGAAAGGGCTTTTCCCCAAGGTCACAACATCAAGATTTTTTTTTGTCCTTATACAAATTGCTGATACACTCTTTGGGAGGCAGACCACTTCCTCTCCTGGTGCAGCCACACTTATGCTACTTCCTATCTCTTTCCCAAAGGAATTTGATACAGAAGAATTCCAAGTTTTGCCTTAGGTCTTAAACAAAATGTAAATTAAATGTGAAAGAAACACACACACACACACACACACACACACACACACACACACTGTAGTAAGAAGGAAGAAAGAAAATTAAATGCTTCCTTTGTTCTATGGGACTCAAAGATTTAGTAATCCACTCCTGCAGGGCTAACCTGGACTCTTTTTTATCTCTAGATACTGAGGCCTGTATAGCATTGACAATGTTCATAACTATTATTCAGTTCATTCAGAATTATAAAGGTTATCTTTAATGAAACTGAATGGTGCCAAAATTATATGGTGACAAACTAATTTAGAAAATTAAAAAAAAATCTCTTATCCTCTCTCTTTTTGCTACAATTTTTGCTACCTTTCCAATTCAAAAACTATTTTTTTTACTTTCTAACAAACAATAATAATTAAGTTGGTTTTCTTTGTTTTGTGACAATATAATCATTCTATTTACTCTGAGCAATAACACTACTCCTTCCATTCTTTTTTGTAATCATATTGTAATCAATGTAGCTCAAAACTCTTTTCAACATTCCATATCATTCATAGTCCCTTAGCACTAATGCCGCAAATAAAACTTTTTGTATTTATGTTTTCACCTGAACCTGCTTTCATTTTCTGTCTTTAAGAAAATCTAAGTTGACAAATGAAAACTCTGAGGATATTTCTAACCTGAGATGATTTCTATTTTGTTCATCATCAGAATCGTTTTGAATTAACACATTTTTGTTTTGGGGATACATGTAGGACAGTTCAGCTACTCTGTGCTCCTAACCAGGAGTCCAGTGGAGATTTCTGAGCTATTGTTTCTTATCATCCCTTATAGTTCCAAGCTGAGGACAGCTTAAAGTACATCAGGTTTAAGAATGACATGAAATGTATGATCAATGAGGTGAAGGAATCTAGGATTCTAGTGAGAGCATTGTTGAAATAGATAGCCATGAGGTAAAAGGTGAGTCTTGAGAGAAATGAAGTGAAAAGAATCTTGACCAAAAGGGAAAATGAGGAGGTTTTATGTGACTGGCTGTTTTTAAGAAAATGAAGGGCATTCCCCCTACTTTTCAGGTGAATGGAATTTATACCACATCATATAAGGATTCATTATCTCATTGAAGACAAGATGAAAATAATCATTGCTTCAAAAATTTGAAGGATTGTCATGAAGAAGGATAATTTCATTTCGTTTAACCCCACTGGGAAGAACTTGGATAAATGGTTAGAATGTACATGGAGACAGATTTTGACTTTTTATGAAGTGAAGCTTTCTAAACATCAGTATCATCCCAAAATTAATTGATTGCCTTGGGAGTAGTGGGGGGAGGCAGTGAGGAGGGAGAATCCAGTGAGCTCCCTGTCAATGGGGTGGTTTAAGTCTTACTTGGATAAATATTTAAGAGTATTAAGTAGATTGGCCTTATGAATTGTAATAAAATGTGTAAGTCCTTTGTCCAATATTTATCATTAGTATGTATCCAGCCTACATTTATTAATGTAGGGATTGGTCTACATAACCACCATGTCCTATTCCAAGTCTAAGATTCAATGGGAAAGAAAAATGCTTGAACTCTGTAACATGATTGTTTAAAGGAGATATGGCAACAAACAATACCATAGCTATAGAAAAAACAATGAGTTTTTTTTTTTAGTTTTTTAAGAATTTATATTAAATAAACTGATTTCAGAGCAGCTAGGTGTGAGGAGTCAGGAAGACTCATGTTAATTCATCAAATCTGGCCTCAAACACTAGCCATGTGATCCTGGACAAATCACTTAACTCTGTTTGCTCAGTTTCCTCAGCTGTAAAGTGAGCTGGAGAAGGAAATGCCAAACCAGTTCAATATCTTTGCCAAGAAAACACCAAATGGGGCCATGAAGAATTAGATGCAACTGAAAAATAACTGAATGACAACAAAATCTGCATAATTTGGGAAGAGCAGTAATTAAGAAATCAAATCAAATTGATTGATAAATGTGTTCTTGTTTGAGTTTAATACTTGCTTTATGGTGTCATGTTTGAGCAAGATTCCTTTAAGTTGCTTCAAAACACACTAGGCAAAGGAAGAGAGAGAGCTTTTCGATTCCAAAGAAGAGAACCAGAAGACCTCTTGACTAAGAACAACCCCAGGACGAAGAGAGAGAGAGATAACATATCATTAGGAAGAGGTTATAGTGAATCACTTAGTTAACAGTTCTTTTCTATCAAAAACTTAGAGAAAGTGAGGAAATATATTTACACACATAACAAATGTAGATGTAACTACAAGAGGAAATTAGTGATGTTCCTTTCCTTGAAACTAAAAAAAAAATAAGGAAAATACAACCTAGATTTTATTTTCACACATTTGTGGACTCACCTAGAATAAAGCTGCTTTCAAAGCCTGGATGCCATAAAGATTGTGTGGAAAAGTTTAAATATATTGGGTTTGTTTAATAAGAAACTAAAGACATCATGTTAGAGTTAGCAAGGCACCTAACTGGTCTTAAGGTTTTATTTATTTATATCTTGCAGAAGAAAACAAAAATAGCTCATGGTGATATAGCACATTGTTACTTAAAAAGTGGTTTACAAATATTTCATTTAAGCATAACTTTGCGAGACAAGTTTTCTGCAAGTACAACATTAGTATTTCACAGAGTTGTGATTTTCTCAAGTTAGGTACTATGGACACTGGCTACAGTCTTTATTGGCTTGTTGTTGCTGAAAAATTCACCCTTTAGCTAACTAGGTGATGAATCTTTCCATGCTAAGGCTGGTACCCAGCTTACTATGGATCACCAGAATTCATGCTTCTCTAGAATAGGTTTTGAGAGATTACTTCAATCTTTGCAGCAAGAATGTATTCAAGTACAAGTTATTATCCTTATTTTATAGATTAGGAAAGATAGAAGTATATGGGTTAAGTGAATTACCAAAGATCACTCATTTACTAGGTGATAGATATGCTATATGAGTCTATGTTTTTGGTCCATGACATAATAATATCTCTTATACTATATGCTTTTTAAAATAGCTTGTAGAACTCACCCATAAAACTGAAGCAGATAGCGGAATGGATTAGAAACTAGAGTCCAATAGCACATTGTTTAAGAGACACAGTAGAAACAGAATGACACAGAGATAGTTAAAATAAAGGTATGAAACATAAGTTATTATACTTCAGCTGAAGCAAAAGAGGCAGGAATAGTATCATGATCTCAGACCAAACAAAAATAGACCTAATTAAAAGAGACATTCAGAGAAATCTTTTATTAAGTGTTTCCATAGACAATGCAGTACTATCAAATTTTTTTGGCAAGATTTTTTCTGATAATGCTTCATTTCTCAAATAAATCATGAACTGAATCAAATTTACAAAAATAAGAGCCATTCTCCAATTGAAAAATGGTTAAATGATATAAATAAGCAGATTTTAGAAGAAGAAATCAAAGCTATTCATAATTATATGAAAAATACTCGGGGCGGCCAGGTAGCACAGCGAGTAAGAGCACCGGCTCCAGTGTTGAGAAGACCTGGAGATTGAATCCCAGGCTCAGACACTTAGCACCCACCCAGAAACACCTGGCCATGTAACCTTGAGCAAGTTACTTAACCCCAATTGCTTAGGGGTGGCCAGGTGGCTCAGCAAGTAAGAGCACCGGCTCCAGTGTCGGGATGACCTGGATCAAATCCGGGCTCAGATACTCAGCACCACACCCAGAAATAATAACTGGCCATGTAACCTTGAGCAAGTTACTTAACCCTGATTGCTTTAAAAAAAAATACTCTAATTCACCATTAACTAGATAGAAGAAAATTGAAACAACTCTGAGGTACCACTTTACACCTATCAGGAATGACAAATGCTGGAAGAGATGAGGGAAAATAGGTGCACTAACAAATGGTATAATAATGCTTAATAATAATAATAACAATGAAAGGTGGAGTCATCAATTGGTCCAACCATTCCAGAAAACAAGTTGGAACTATGCCCAAATGGCTATAAACTGTTCATACCCTTTGACCCAGAAATACCACTATTAGATTTGTAAAACCAAAGTAAAAGTAAAAGGACTTATATGTACAAAAATATTTTAGTAGCTCTTTTTTCCTGGTGGTAAAGAATTGCACATAGTGGAAATGCTTGTCAATTCAGGAAGGGCTGGAAAAGTTGTGGCATATGATTTTGCTGTAGTGCTTTTGTACCATGAGAAATGATGAGGGTTGTGGTTTCAGAAAAAAATATGGGAAAACCTGTATGAATTGATGCAAAGTCAAATAAGAATTGGAAGATCATTGTGCACAGTAACAGCAATGTTGTAATGATGATCAACTTTGAACAACTTGACTACTCTGATCAATATAATTATTCAAGAAAATTCCAAAGGACTCATGATGAAAAAATGCTCTCCACCTCCAGAGAGAGAACTGATGAACTCTAAGTGCAAATTAAAGTCTAATTTTCTTTGTGTGTGTGTGATAGAACTAATATGGAAATATGTTTTACACAATTTCACAATATAATTTATATCATTTTGCTTACCTTCTGAGAGAGTAAGGGAGGGATGGTTGGAAGGGAGAGAATTTGGAACAAAAATATTCAAAAAGAAAAGAATATTAAAATACATGATTACTAAATTAAAAATAAAGTTATAAGGAAGTGGAAAAAACAAAAATTTGTAATGTGGAAGTAATGTAATATAATGTGGAAAATTGTAATGTAAGTGGAATGTAAAGTGGAAAAAACAAAGGTAGTTTGTAAATGTAAGCAAGTTGCATTTAAATATTACTACTGCATGCTATTTTAATGAAGATAGATAATATAACATATTGCCCTGGATATAGCCACAGACCTTATTATAACCCGTCTTTTCTAATTTTCCCCACCTTAGAATTAAGAGCAAGAAAATCCAAAAATAATGTCACTTGTTCTATCACATCAAAAGCAAGAATGATAACTTAATTTAACACATATTTCATCCCTAAGGTTTAACAATAAGAATACCTTTGATTGAAGGGTCTGAGGACAAATTACACAGTTTAACTTTTAACTTTTTTTGCCCACTTAGAAGCTTTGTGACCCTAGGCATGTCACTTAACCCTGTTTGCCTCAGCTTCTTTATCTGTAAAATGATCTGGAGAAGGAAATGGCAAACCACTCCAATATCTTTTCCACAAAAACCTCAAAGTGGTAACAGAGTCAGACATGATTGAAAAACAAGTGAACAATATGGCCTATATTTGGGGAGCTATGTGACTCATTGGACAGAATGCCAAGCCTGGAGTCAGGAAGACTCATCTTTTTGAGTTCAAATATGGTCTCAGATACTTGCCACCTAGGCAAATCACTTTCTCTATAAACTCTTCTTATTTTATAGCTACTTCTTAATGACTTTTCATCCTTCATACCCTGATTGTCTCAGAGCAAATATAATTAGAAATTGTTTCTGTTTTGGCAGAAAACCCTGATAGTTTTCCCCTCCCAGAATAGTTTTTTTTTATTAGATAAAAGGAGTTATTCTCTGCCTTATTTCTTACCCAGCCTTAATCATCTATTGAAGACTTTAGCTTAAAAAAGCCAAGGTCTACCAATATATCCAGGGCCATCTCCAATTGTCCTGATCTGTATCTTGCCACTGTACTCAGATGGCTCTGGAAGAGAAAGTGAGACTGGTTACATTACATAGCCCTTCCTCATATAAATTCAATTCACTTGCATGTCATGGTATCACTTTCCTGATTTCATTGTCCTCTTCAAGAATGAAGGACAAACCACAACTCTTTGCAAAGACAGATTTGTATACCCAGCCAAGTGTATATATTATTCCCTTTTTGAGCCAATTCTGATGAAAGTAAGCTTCAAACATTGTCTGCTACTGCCCATTTCCCTTCCATTATAAACACTTTTTCATGTGTCTTTTATGTGAGATGATTTAACCCATTTTACCTCTTCCTTCTGACTTTTCCTAGTGTAATCCTCTTTCTCATTCCTTAATTTCTATTTTTTATATCACCCTACTATAGTCATCATTCTTTCTCACCACTGAATTTTATTTTTTATATATCATGCCACCATAATTGATTCAGGCCCATGCCTCTGCCTATGTATGTTGCTTCTAACTGTCCTAACAATGATAAAGTTCCTAGGAGTTACAAATATATGCCCATGTAGAAATGTAAACCATTTTACCTTTTTGAATACCTTATCATTTCTCTTTCCTATCTACCTTTCTATGCTTCTCTTGAGTCCTGGATTTGAAAGTAAAATTTTCTATTCAGCTCTTGTATTTTCATCACAAAGGATTGAAAGTCCCTATTTCATTAAATGCCCATTTCTTCCCCTGGAGGATAATATTCAGTTTTGATGGATATGTGATTTTTGATTATAATCTTAGCTCCTTTACCCTCCAGAATACTATATTCCAAAGTTTCTGGATCTTTAATGCAAAAGCTGCTATATTTTGAGTTAACCTGTCTGTAGTTTGATGATAGTTAAATTGTTTCTCTCTGGGTGCTTATAATATTTCATCCTTTATCTACGAGGTCTGGAATTTGGATATAATATTCCTGAGAGGTTTAATTTTAGGATCTCTTTCCTGAGGTAATAGGTAGATTTTTACTTTCTTTAGATATTTTTTCCAGTTTTTATTTTACCTTTTGGTTTTAGGATACCAGGGTAATTTTTCTTGATAATTTCTGGAAAGATGATCATAGCTTTGAGGTAACCCTAATAATTATTTGTAAATTATCTCTGCTTGATTTATTTTTAAGGTCAGTTGTTTTCTAATGGTATATTTCACATTTTCTTCTATTTTTCATTCTTTTGAATTTATTTTATTGTTTCTTGATATCTCATGGAGTCATTAGATTTCACTTGCCCAGTTCTACTTTTTAAGGAATCATTTTCTTCAGGGATCTTTTGTACATACTTTTCCATTTGGCCAATTCTATTTTTTAAGTAATTCTTTTCTCCAGTGAATTTTTGTCCATTTATTTGTCATTTGGCCAATTTGGATTTTTAATGAGTTCTTCTCTTCAGTGGATTTTTGTGCCTCTCTTATTATTTGGCCAATTCTGTTTTTTTTTTAAGATGACATTTTTTCTTCAATATTTCTTTGTGCCTTCTTTACTGAACTATTTGATTTATTAAATTATTTTTTTATATCTTTCAGGAATCTTACACCTGAGACCAATTCACATTTTTCTTTATGGCTTTAGATGTAACTGTTTGACTTTTTCATCCTCTTCTTCATTTGTGTTTTAACCTTCCCTATCACAATAGTATTTCTATTTTCAGGTGTTTTTTCTTCCTTTTTTCCATTGTATTTCTTCTATTTTATGTTAAAGTTGTGCTCTAATCCCAGGGTGGAAAGGACAATGTCTCAAGATTTAGGTTTTTTTATACTTTTGTTTTTAGAGCTAGTTTGGGAAGTGTGGTATATTTTCAGTTCTTTCATATACTTTAAGGAGAGATGTGGTCACTGTTCTTTCTACATGTATTCTGGTATGTGAAAAGCAACAGTCAATCTTTTCTGCCTTGGAAATGTGACAATGGACCTTGCTCCTGCTAGCAGTGCTCCTTCCTTGCCTTTGGAATGTGCTCTGGAATCATATATGTCCAATCTAAAAGAGTCCAGTCTCAAGTGCAAGCACACGGTCCCCTATAATCTCCTGAGCAGTTTTCTCATGTCCATACTGTCTGCAGGCTGAGAGATCTTCAGGCTGCTGCCACTGATTCAAGAACCCACAAAACCAGCTAACTTTCCAGGGTACATAGCCTGTGCTGTACTATGCTCCACTCTCACCTGGTTGTGATCTACCTTTCTTACTAATCCTGAAAAATTGTTTCATTCCATTCTTTTATTGAATCTGATATTTCAGAACTCATTTTGAGATGTTATTTTTAAGGTGTTTAGAAAGGAGTGAAAAGTAAAGAAATAAACTAGAGAAATGAACAATAACAAAAAGGACCTGACCATGGAAAGTTAGTATGATGACACGGAAAATCAAAATACAAACTCAGAAGAAGATAAAATCAAAACAACTACATCCAAATACTCAGAGAATGATATAAATAGGTATCAGGTACAAAAATTACTCCCAGAAAATATCAAAAAAAGATTTTAAAAATTAAAAAAGAGAGATAGAGGAAAAATTGCAAAAATAAATGAGTGATGCAAAATAATCATGAAAAAGGTACTAAAATCTTTATAAAGGAAGTACAAAAAACACTGAAAAGAAAATCTTTTTAAAAAGCAGAATTGGCCAAATGTAAAGAGATGTAAAAATATTCACTGAAGAAAAGAGCTCCATAAATAGTGGAAATGGTCAACTGGAAAAAGAGGAACAAAAGATCACTGAAAAAATAGTTCCTTAAAAATTTTCATTGGTCAAGTGGAAGCTAATGACTCCATATGACATCAAGAAAAAATAAAGGAAATTCAAAAGAATGACTAGAAGATAACATGAACTATCACATTGGGGGAAAAAACTGACATGTAAAATAGATTGCAGAGAGACTATTTAAGAATTATTGGATTCTTCCCTCCTGATCTCTCCTGAATCCCCATGGCCTTTCCCAAGTAATGGCTGGGCAGATGGCTCCTTGTGGAAAGTAAAGGATTTGACGAGTACATGAAGGAATTAGGAGTGGGGATGGCCCTGAGGAAAACGTCTGGAATGGCCAAACCAGATGTTTATATCTCTGAAAATGGGGATGTAATTACCATTAAGTCTGAGAGTACCATAAAATCTACACAATTCTCTTTTATACTTGGTGAGGAGTTTGAGGAGACCACAGCTGATGGCAGGAAAACTCAGACTCTTTGTACCCTTGAAAATACTACATTGATCCAGCTACAATCTTGGGATGGGAAGGAAAGCACAATAACAAGAAAAGTAGAAGATGGAAAGCTATTGGTGGACTGTGTTATGAACAATGTGACTTGCCACAGGGTCTATGAGAAGGCTGAATAAAGAAATTCCATCTTCATATGGGACAGGAATTAGCTGTTATGAATGAACCAGCTCAGTTCAATAAGTAAACTCTCCAACCAAACTCTCTTGCTTTTTTCTTCTTCTCTTCCTTACTGTGGTCTTTTATCTCAGTGACTGACTACTTGCAAACAGTTTTATTTCCAAACTTTAATGTAATTAGGATTGTTTTGGCTAGTAAATAAAGAATTATGCTGTTATTAAAAAAAAGAATTATTGGACTACATGAAAGCCATGATTTAAAAAGAAGCATAGACCATATTTTAAAAAAATTATAAATATTATACATTATATACGCACATGTGTATATACATGTTCATATATTTGCAAATATGAGTACACATATAAATATATGAGTATATATACATGCATATATACATGATTATGTGTGTGCATGTGTATATGTATGTATGTGTTTTCTGCAAGCAGCCATAGAGAAACAATTCAACTATTATCAGCCCCACAAAGATAACCCAAGATTTAGCAACTTCTACATTAAAGGATCAGAGGACTTAGAATATGACTTTCCAGAAGGCAGAGTTAGGATTAAGAATAAGAATCACCTACCCAGAAAAACTGAGGTTAAACCCTCAGGGGGAAAAAATGGATATTTAATGAAATAGAAGCCTTTCAAACATTCCTGATGAAAAAACCAAAGCTAAAGAGAAAATCTGAATTTGAAATATGAGACTCAAAAGAAACATGAAATAGTAAATGAGAAACCATGAGGGATTCAATAATATACAACTGCTTACATTTCTAAATAGGAAGATGATACATGAAGCTCCTAAGAACTTTCTTATTATCAGGGTAGTTAGAAGGAGTGTGTGTGTGTATATATATATATATATATATATATATATATATGTGTGTGTGTGTGTGTGTGTGTGTGTGTGTGTGTATACAGAGAGAGAGAGAGAAAGAGAGAGAGAGAGAGAGGGCATGAGTGAATTGATTATGATGGCACTGTATCTAAAAAAGTAAAATTAAGCAATGAGAAAAAGTATGATTATGAGGAGATGATAAAAATAAATTGAGGGGTAAGAAGGAAGTTTACACTTGGAAAAGGGAGAGGTATAATGGTGTAAGCTATTTCACATAAAAACAGGCATGAAAGAGTGGTGAAGAAGACAGGGGTGGGATTGTCAGACAATGCTTGAATCTTTCATCAGAATAGGCTCTGCGAGGGAATAACATACATACATATTTGGGTATAGAAATCTACCTTATCCTACAGGGAAGTAGAAGGGAAATGGGAGAAGGGAAACAGGAAAGTAGACAAGCTGATAGAAGGGAGGCTAGAATTGGGAAGGCACTGGCAAGGAGCAAAACACTTTTAAGGAGGGACTGGATGAAAGGAGAGACAGGGAAGGATAAACAGGGAGTAAATAAGATGGGGAGAAACACACAATAATCATTACTGTGAAAAAATAGAAAATTTCTCTGACAAATGCCTTATTTCTCAAATATATAGAGTTCTGAATCAAATTTATAAGTACAAGTCATTCCCCCAAGTGATAAAGGGTCAATGGATATCAACACATATTTTTCAGATAAAGAAATCAAAGCTAAGTATAGTCATATGAAAAAAATGCTCTAAATAGCTATTGATTAGAGAAATGAAATTAATCAACTCTGAAGTACTCTTAGGGGAAAAAATTAAAAGACATATACAAAAATATAGCAGATTGTTATGTGGAGGCAAAGGATTGGAAATTGATGGCATGCTCCTCAATTGGCAAATGGCTAAACAAGTTATATAGTATGTGATTGTGACAGAATACTATTGTGGTATGATACATGATGAGCAGGAAGCTTTCTGAAAAGCCTGGAAAGATTTACATGGATTGATTCAAAGTGAAGTGATCAGAACCAGGAGAACATCATACAACAATACTGTACTATGAGCAACAGTGAACTTAGTTATTCTAAGCAATAAAATAATCCAAGACAATTTTGAAGCAGTTATAAACAATGTCATTCCCCTACAGAGAAACAACCTGATGGAATCTGAATGAAGTGCAAAGCTTACTTCATTTTTCTTTCTTTCATTTTTTTCATTTATGTTTTCTTTCATAACCTGATTACTATGGAAATATATTTTCCATGACTGCACATGTATAACCTACATGAAATTGCTTTTCTTCTCAAAGAGTGGGCAGGAGTAGGAGGAAAAGAGAGAAATTGGAATTTATTTTCTTTCTAAATCAAATGTTAAATTTGTTTTATATATAATTGGAAAATAAATAAAAATATTTTTAAAAGATTTGCAAAAAGACCAGGACAGAACTCTAAATGCCAAACAGATGGTTTCATAATTGATCATAGAAGTAATTGACAGCCACTGGAATTTAATTGGAGTAAGAGGGCAGTTTTACCTAGGCAGATCTATAATTTAAGAAATCATTTTGGAAGAAGCTTAGTGGAAGATTAAATGAAATAGAAATATGTTGCTTGTGATTCTTATGAACCAATGTATCTATGAGAATTGTCCTGACTATATCAATTACAGGACAATTAGCTCTTTCTCCTCTAATTCAGTTCATTATTAACTTTTCCCCAAGAATTGTCAGGAAAATTGTCACCAACTATTATTTGTTAACATGAAAAATTAAAGAAACACATCACAGTGGATCAGATATATACCCATCCAATACTACTTAGAGATGCACTCAGCTTCTGCCTCTGACACAATCTAGCAGTGTGACCCTGGGTAATTCATTTAAACTCTATATTTTAGGCAACATTCTACCTGTAAATTACTAAGAAAGTGCTCACCTGTAGTACAATGAGCTTTCTCACCTGAGAACTCCATCTCTCAAAAAAATCACTGTTCCATTGGCTATAGAAGGCTAAACATAGCATAGAAAGAAAAGTAAAATATATGTTTCCAGAGAGAGAGAGAACAAACTATTTTCTTGACAGTTAAGATTGTCTCAAAATAATAAATGAGTTATAAGAGAAGGTAGGGAAATTCCCTTCTTCAACAGTCTTTAAAAATAGCACAGACTGTCATCTTCCTTGGTTAGTATTTATTTTTTATGATATCCAGGTGTGAATTTCCACAGATGTACACAATCATAAGGGGGAGAGGACTGCAACTTCACAGTAAAGTAAATATATTTATTGACTAATAGGCATACATTATAATTTTATGCTTTGTGGAGGTATCAGGATTTCCCAACCCAAACCCTTTATTCTTTATCAACTGAGCTATAGGGAAGGAAAAATAGCAAAAAACAAAACCAAATACACCTGGGAACTTACTTAGCTAGACCTTTGGGACTGAAATGATAAAAAGTAATATAAAATTAGCAATATCATCAAAAATAACCTTTTTGAGGGAAAAGTATCTATTGTTTGAAGTTGGTATAGTTTGTTTTTCTAAAACTGATGTGATTGCTCATGTCTATGAAAGTGAATAGAAGAATGCTGTGTTGAATATTGATCTTGGAAAGCAAAAGTGCTGAGTCTAAAAGTTCCACTGTGAAAAGACACATACAAATATTTGGCAGTCTAAAACAAATAATATTCAAAACACTGAATTTATTCCATTAGTAGGAAGGAATATTTTATTGTCTGTCCTTTTGCACTAAATATCTAATTATCCTTTGGGCTAGATTCATTCCTTCTATGGGACATTGCCCTGATCACATTAATGACAGGCCAATTATTTCTTTCTCCTCTAAGCAAAGTTTTGCATGGATGTGAATACATATTATACTAAATATACCTAGACACATGCATACACAGACACACAAAAAGACACATAGACAGACACATACATAGTACACTTAGTACACATAAAGACATACACATTTACATATATATATAAGCACATGGATTTTTAAAGATATATGTGTATGCATGCATATTTGTATGCATGTCTCTTACATACACTGACAGCAAATTTTGACATTGATATATTTTCGATTTAGGTTCATTGTTTTCCCTTTGACCTGTATGTAACAAGTCATATAGATTCATTGGAAAAATATACTTCAGAAAACTTTTCAGCAACATGTGCTTTTAATAAGTGAGGATTTTCCCTAATTAAAAAAAAACTGATTATGTGAAATTTATAGACATTACATTGTATTTTACAAAGATGTAGAAGTAGAGTCCAGCATTATGACTGACAGTCAGTTAAGACAGCAATTCAATTCAACAACAGAGAGGCAAACCAAAAACATAACTTACATGCTAATGAAAAGGACAAGAAGCAAATAATTATGTACATGAAAGATACAGCAAGACTGTGTGGAAGATAGTATAAGACAGGAAAGTACTGGCAACTACAGGGACTAGAAAAGGCTCTAGGAAGTCATGTTTAAACTGAGTCTTGGAAGAAGTCAGGGAAGCTAAGAGGTAGAGGTGAGGAACAGGTGAAGGAAAATTGTAGACTAGAGAAAGAATGTCATGTTTGAGCAACTCTAAATTTGCAAGTATTGATTGAAAATAGAGTGCATGGAATTTTAAAAGGTTTAATAAAACTAGAAAACTAGAAGAGTTTGGGTTATGAAGATATAGATAGATAGATAGATAGATAGATAGATAGATAGATAGATAGATA
>NW_027187391.1:62380003-62394917 GCF_028583685.1 Petaurus breviceps papuanus
AGATAGATAGATAGATAGATAGATAGATAGATAGATAGATAGATAGACAGACAGACAGACAGACAGACAGATAGATAGATAGATAGATAGATAGATAGATAGATAGATAGATAGATAGATATAGATAGATAGATATAGATATATGTAGAAGAGGAGTTTACATTTGATCCTGAAGATAATAGGAAACTGGAAGCCACTTGAATTCACTGAGCAAGAGTGTGATATGTTCAGAAATACCCTTTAAAACAGTCTCCTCATAGTTTAAGAAAAAGATGGATCAGAGTGGAGGGAAACTTGAAACAGGAAGATCAATTAGAAAGTTATTGCAATAGTCCAGGTATGAGATGATGAGAACATGAATTAAGATTGTGGGCATGTGAATCACTAAAAGCAAATCTATGTAACGGGTTGGAAGGCAGAAAAAGATGAGTTTTGTCAAGAGATGGGATATATGGGAGGAGTGAGATAGAGGACTAGAGAATGACACCAAGGTAGACTGGGAATATAGAGATACATAGATAGCAGTAAAGAAGTTAGGAATAGAAAATAGGGGGAAAAGATAAGTTTTGTTTAAGATATGTTGTCTGAGATGCCTATAGGACATCCAGTTTGAAATTTTCCAAAAGCAGTTGGTGATATAGGACTCAAGGGAGAGTGTATAGACACCTACATACTTGTATACATGCATATGAGCATATTTAAACATAAAAATATGTGCTATAGAAATAATAATTAAATCAAAGGGAATTGGTGAGAACATTCATTATGTACTGACTTTGTGTTAGGCATTTTGCTAAATGCATGAAGATACAAAAAAACAAAAACAAAGTGATTCCTATTCTCAAGATTCTCACATTCTAAAGGGGAAAATACAAGTAATTATAAATTGTATATGAGATATATAAGATAAATAGTGTAAGTGGAAAATAATCTCTGAATGACAGAATGAAGAAGGAGTAGAAGATAGGGAAGCCAGAGAAGGTAGGATGTGAGGAGGGAGGGTATTCAAGATATGGGAGGTAATTAGTGTAAAGACAGAGATTCTTGAAATGGAGTGTTGCTGGAGGAACAGCAAGCATGTTAGTGTTGCTGAATCAGACAAGGGAGTAAAGTAGGGAAAAAGTGTAAAGGTGAGAAGAGTACAGGTTGGGAAGGGCTTTACATGATAAAAGGATTGTATATTTGATGCCAGAGGTAACAGAGAGTCATTGGAGTTTATTGAGCAGGATGATGACAGTTTCAGAACTGTGCTTTGGGGCATTAACTCTGGCAGTTGAGTGTTCAATGGGTTGGCATGGAAAGATATTTGTGTCAGGATTATTGCAAAAGTCCAGGAGAAAAGTGATGAAAGCCTATACTAAGGGGCATGAGGGTGGCAGCTGTGTAAATTAAGAAACAAATAAACTGTATGAGAGATACAGTGAAGGTAGAAAGGACAGGATTTATCAAGAGATAGGCTATATCAGGAGAGTATGACTAAGGCATCAGGGATGATTCTAATATTGTGAAACTGGGTGACTTGGAGGGAGGTGGTATGCTCAACAGCAATAAGAAAGTACGGAGGTGAGGAAGGGAGGTAATAATGAATTCTGTTTTACGTGTATTGAGTTTGAGATGCCTATGGGACATCTCATTGGAGATATTTAAAAGGCACTGGCACATAGTGGACATCTAATGGATGGCTGTTAGTTGATTAACCAAAATAGGGTATGTTTAAATTAGTTCAATGCAAAAGATATCAAACAGTTGTCACATCTATACTATGCTAAATAAGAGGTTTTTTTTAAAGATGTTTTTGCACATTGGGGCGGCCAGGTAGCACAGCAAGTAAGAGCACCGGCTCCAGTGTTGAGAAGACTGTAGATCAAATCCCGGGCTCAGACAATTAGCACCCACCCAGAAACACCTGGCCTTGTAACCTTGAGCAAGTTACTTAACCCCAATTGCTTAGGGGCGACCAGGTGGCTCAGCAAGTAAGAGTACCGGCTCCAGTGTTGGGACGACCTGGAGATCGAATCCCAGGCTCAGACACTCAGCACCACACCCAGAAATAACTGGCTGTGTAACCTTGAGCAAGTTACTTAACCCCAATTGCTTAAAATTAAAAAAAAAAAAGATATTTTTGCACTGAGTTCACATTTTTTTTTCAATGAATGACTAGGACAATTTAATAATTCAAAGGACTAAAATCATGATGGCACATTAAGGGTCACTCTCCTATTTGGGAATATTCAAATCCCTTGTAAAACAAAACAAAATAAAATGGCTCCTGACCTTTATTTATTTTTGAATTTGTGAAGCAAATATTATGCAGCAACTCTAAGACATGTTCTTATCTATATTGGCTTTAGCATTTCTTTAGCAATGAACATAGAATCCTCAAACTGCTACCTGGTAACTTGTTCTAGAGGCAATAAGGTACAATAAGTATAATTCCATTGTTGCTCAGACTACTACTGCTGCTATGTTTGATGAAGACGATTGACAGTTATAAAGGTTTTAACATCTGGATGTATGTTAATTCGCTCAAATTATTTCTGTTATATTTTATAATACTACTTTTGGATCCCAGATATAAAAAGTGGGCATAGAATATAATTTGAGTTTATCTGTCATTGATTATTAGTAAAATTCTAATATGTATTAAAATGATGTTTTTGAATCAACAGGTCTAATCAAGAACAAGTTCTTCAAAAAATGTGGCAGATCATTGGAACAGATTAAATATATAGTATACAGAAATAAAATAATAGCCTATTATTCAATAAAGCTAAGGGTCCCAGCTATTTGGGAAAGGATGAGAGTTAATAAAAAGGGCTGGGAAAACTAGACAGAATTCTGGTACAAATTGTGTTGAGATAATCATCTTACATTATATACCAAGGCCAGTGTCGGAGACTTACATGACATATACATACATACACATATGTTCATATATATGGGTTTGTTACATATTACACATTACATATATTAATATCACATATATTACACAATATATACATGTATTATATGTAAATATATAATACACATGCACATACATAGACACATATGTGTATATACACATGTGTATATCTATGTGTGCACACACATACATGGCTACACACATATTATATTTATATAATATGTATTATCATACAATATATGCATACACACAATTCAATTCACGTGTATATACACATGTGTGTACATGCATGCATGTGTATATGTGTGCACACGTGTGCATGTATACGCATATACACCTATTCACACATATACATATGTGTGTGCATGCATGTATGTGTATATGTGTGCACACATGTGCATGTATGCGCATATACACCTATTCACACATATACATATATGTATGCATGTGTGTGTTCCCATCAAACAAATTAGAGGCTCAAGGAAGAAATTCCACATTAGATCTATGAATAAGGAAGATTTCATGACTAAATAGGTGATAGAGAAGATCACATAACATAAAAAGTACAATTTTGATTATTTAATATTTTTACAGTTTTCTCCCAACAAATAAAATTCAATTCAATTATTATTATAAGGTAATTTATCTTGCAGCAAATTTATCTGATATCCCAATATTCTTTGATTTTTCTCTGATATGTTTACTCCAGAGATATATAAGGAAGTGATTCATATTTGTAAGAATGAATCATTTACCCAAAAGTATATCATCACAGGATATAAATAAGCGATTCTCAAGGGACAAACTCTAAGCTTTCTATAATCACATTAAAATAATAAAAAATAATTAATAATTTGATAAATACAAAATAACAACTGAATTGTTCTAAATTAGATCCAGTAGAATGAAAAATGGTTGCAAGAAAAGAGGCACATTTGTGTGCTGTTTATAGACCTGTGAATTTACCTAGCCATTCTGGAAAGCAATTTGATTGTATGACCCAATGAATTACTATTTTGTATGCACCCTTTAACACATTACTAGGCCTCTCAAGAAGATGAAAGAAAGAGGAAAAGGTCCCATATATACCAAAATATTTAATGCACCTCTTTTCATGGTGGCCAATACCTGAAAATTAATAAACTGTTCATCAGTTAGGGAATGGCTGAAGATATTATGGTATGTGAATTAAATAGAATATATTATGCCATAGAAAATGGGGATGGGGATGATTTCAAAGAACCCTGGGAAGATTTGTATTAACTGATGCAGAGTGAAATGAACAGAACTAAGAGAACAATGTATACTCTAACAATTAAGTTAAAAAAATAAACTGATATTTTTGTAATGTTTAAGACTTCTGGTCAATATGGGGTGGCATGAAGGCACAGTGACTAGAGCACTGGCCCTGGAGTCAGGAGGACCTGAGTTCAAGTCCGGCCTCAGACACTTGACACACTTACTAGTCATGCGACTTTGGCCAAGTTACTTAACCCCAACTGCCCTCCAAAAGGCCAAAAAAAAAAAAGAATTCTGGTCAATGCAAAATCAGCCCTTCTTCCAGAGGACTGAGGACCAATAATACAGAATGCTAGCCATTTCTTCATGGAGAAGTGTCAGATTAAATAAACAGAAAGAGGTAAACATGAGTGTGTGTATGTGTGTGTGTGCATGGCCAATGAGGGGGCTTGTTTTGCTTTCTTTGATACATCTTTGATTCAAGAACCTGCCTATTTATGTACTTATTTATGTATACTGTCATTATTTATTTTGTAAATCCTGGTTTGGAGGAAATGAGGAGAGAAAAATAAATAATTGTCAATTGAAAAGCAAAGCAAAAGGAACAACAAATCATTCCATTTTCAAGGCAAAAATCTTTGCAAGATTTAAAAAGAAACTGATGAAGCAGGCTATGCATCTCAAGAAAGGGAGATGATGGACTTAGGATGCAAACTGAAACATAATTTTTGGATGTGAGCAATGTGGAAATTCATTTTTATTATTGCTATGCACAATGTCTGCAAGAGTTTTCTTTTTCTTTTTAGATTTGGGAGAGTTGAGTGGGAAAGAAAAATATTTGTCTTAATTAAAAATAAATTTAATTTAATTTGAAATATATACAGAAGCTCCAGATTGCCTCTTAGGAAAAAAGGGAATACTCAAACTAGTGACTAATCTCATTTTCTTTTTTGATGGGATCTCTAGACTAGTTCAGTGAACTTGTGCATAGCATGTCTAGATATCAGTAGCATTGTAAACAATCATGGAATATTTTTCTAAGAGATATGGACTACATTATAATGGGTCAGTTGATTTGGAATGCAACAGGCTGGAGTTAATACACTGGTGCTAGCAAGGTGAAATTTAATAGGGAAAAATATGAAGCCCCACACTCAGATTCAAACAATTCACTGCACAAATGAAGAATGTTTAGAAAGCATTTTGTATGAAGTATACCCAGATTTTAGTGAAATATAACCATAATATGAGCCCCCAGGTAACAGGTAAAATAAACAAATGAGATATTTGTAGAAATTTATTTCCAAAATGAGGGACATAATATTCCAGCAATATTTCATCCTAGTTAGATGATATCTGCAGTACTAATTTCAGTTTTGAGGCTCACATTTAAAAAGGGTATTGAAAAGCTATAGGTAAAATAAGGCAATCAGTTTGGTGAGGGGACTTGAATCAGAATAACTTGGTTTAAAACTCAACCCAGTCATCTAAAACATGTGTGGCTTTGAACAAGTCATCTATCTTCTCTGCCTTATTTTCCTTATATGTAAAAGATTGATTTATGCATGATGGCCTCTGAGGATCCTTCCAGATAAAAATCTCTAATTCTATAAAGATTTAAGTTCATTTTTACAAACTAGAAAATTTTTGCCTATAAAACTTACATATAAAGAAATTTGTTGTTCAGTCTTTTCAGTTGTGTTCAACTCTTTATGATCCCATCTGTGATTTTCTTGGCAAAGGTATTAGAGTGGCTTGCCATGCCTTTCCTCAACTTATTTTATAGATGAAGAAACTGGCAAAAAGAGTTAAGTGATTGCCCGATGTCACACAGTTAGTAAGAGTCTGAGACCAAATTTGAACTCAGGAAGATGAGTCTTTCTGATTTCTGGCCCTCTATACATTGTGCCACCTATCTGCTCCCATATAGAGAAATATAAATGTAGAAAACATTTAAAGTAATTTAAAATAATTTCAAAGGACATAAATCACTAATGAGTGTGTGTGTATGCATTTGCATGAGAATGTGAATTGGACAGGGAGGATGTCAGAAAAGGCTTCTTGTGGGAGTTAGAATCTGAGTTGTTTTTAGAAAGAAACTTGGGGAGGGGTGTCGAGGTAGTGCAGCTCAAGAACCATGCTGTTAGCTTTTTAATATTAGTGGTCATGTGGAAAAAGGAATTATACTTTTTGAGAATTCTACATTTCAGGGTTGTAGTTTTTGAAACTGGAGAGTAAAACTGAGGTTAATGGGTAAAAATTACAAAACAGTAAATTAGGACTGATTTGAGTTACCTCATGTAATAGTAATGGCATTTAAAGATTCCCCTGTATTGGCTTGGCTTTTGGTTTGTGTTAAAACCCAGAGCTTGTTAATCCCACTTGTGGGATGGACTTGTTGACGTGAAAAGAGAGTGCTGAACTGGGAGGAGCTGGTGACATAGATTTGGAGAGATACAAGAGAGAGGCAGAAGAACTTTTTGGAAGCAGCATCATGGGGGCAGAGAGAGATTGAGAGGATTGCTGAGGACTACTTTGAATTGCCCAGGACTTTTGAGAGCTGCCACCCAGAGCTGCCAAGGACTGAGGAGACATGGCTGTTATGCTGGTACTTTGTCTGTTTTGATGTTGTTTTGCCAGATTTGTCCACTGGTGAAGGACAGTCCTGTTGCAGAATTCTTGGAACCTTTCTGTTGGTTCAGAGCTCTTGAGACTGTTCTGCAGACAGGGAGTGAATACTGTCCACTGGTGAAGGACAGTGCTGTTGTTGCAGAATTCTTGGAACCTTACTGTTGGTTCCAAAGCCCTGAAGAAGGATTTTCTTGTTTTATATTTACAGAAATCCTGGAAGGGGGTTTTGCTAATGTTTTCAGGGGTCCTAGGACTGTTCTGCAGACAGAGAACGAATTAATGAAGAGACTGGCAATGTATCTTGTGGCCTTGCTAAGCTTTGTCTCCCCAGGAACAAAGATTGCTGAGAACTTGCCTGGTGTCAAGATGAAGAAAAGACCTCCATTTGGGTATTAAGTGCTGTGCTTAAACTTGATGTAACTCTGGGGTAGATTCAATTGTGATCCAAGGGTGGGGAACTTTTGCCCTTTTTGTGTTCTATGATAGAACAAATGAATGTACTTTACTTATGATTGGAAACTAATCTCCATTTGAGAAGAGGGGCTTTGTGGTGGACTAAATGAAGGTACAGCCTAGGGGTGGAGTAGTATTTAGAACAGGGACTTTGTAATTGATTGAATGAATGTAAGGTCCTGGGGTGGGGTAGTACTTGGAGATTATTTAATCACAATTAGTAAATGCTGTATTTTGAATGATGTCATGTTTTGATCTTCTCTGTTCCTAATTTGTCACTGAATAAAATGGAGAGCACCTCTGCTGGTATTTTGAACCTTGAGAAGTTGCCTTTCCTTGGCTTACATTACACTTCAAAAGGCAAAGGCTTCCCTATACTGGAGGTACTATATTTAAGTGCAGAGTAAATGACCATTTTTTCAAGACACAGAGAGGATCCTTTATGTAGGGGCTGGACAAGATGCGTTTTTGAGACCTCTCTTACTCTTAAGTTCTTTTTTTTTTAATTTTTAATTTTTTTGCTTTTTGGAGGGCAATTGGGGTTAAGTGACTTGCCCAAGGTCACACAGCTAGTTTTTGTGTTAAGTGTCTGAGGCCGGATATGAACTCAGGTCCTCCTGACTCCAGGGCCAGTGCTCTATTCACTGCGCCACCTAGCCACTCCTTACTCTTAAGTTCTATGGTTTTGTATGATGGGAAGTCTATTACCCTTTTAGGTTTCCTTCATGACATCATTGCTTCCAGGAAGGGTGTAAACTAGACATAATAAAATAAGGAAAGAAAAGGAAAATACTCAAAAGTTCAGCTTGATAGCAAATCTGCCATAAATACTGCTTACCATCTTTAGAACTCAAGACACTATATACATTTTGAAGTAAATAAAGCTCTGCTCTCATGAAGCTAGAGCATTTGTCAATCTGCCTGAAATTGTAGCATTCTCAATTCAACAAATTCAATTTAAGAAGTATTTACCACACACATGCTGTATGTAAGAAACCAGGTTAGTCATTAAGTGTACAATTACAAAAAGGCTAAAATAAAATGCCCTTCTATCAAGAAGCTTGTTTTTATTATTCCATTATAAGGGGATAATGCATCATGTATATAAGTAAAAATATGTAAAATACATACAAAGTAATTAAAATCTTTTTGAGGAGCATAGATGCTAATAAATGTGTGTATGTGCATATTCAAATGCATATAAATGGCTTGGGGTGGAGATCAGAAAAGACTTCTTGTAGGAGGTGGTATCTGAGCTTTGTTTAGAAAGAAGCTAGAGATTTTACCATTCAGAAGGAAGTAGGGAATGTCTGAGAGACATGGAGAGGAAGGGCACTTGTACAAAGGCCCAATGGTAAATGATGGAGTCTTTGTATAAAGAATAGCTATTAGACTAGTTTGACTTGGAGAAAAAAAAGTGGTGTCATGAAATTTGACTGGGAATGTAGATAGAAGCTAGATTATAAGGACTTTAAATGCCAGGCTGAAAATGTGTATTCTGTGCCAGGGACTATATATTCTCCTCTTTTAACTTGGCATAAACCTAGAAAAGAACCAATACTAAGAAGTTCAGATGACTGTGGGAACTTAGTAGCATTTTGAACTTAAATGCCAGAATGAAACCCAAATGAGCAATGAGTGAAAATGTAAACTGGACTGCCCAAAGGCATTGGGCCTTATTTTTTATATCATCAATTAATGTTGGAAGTGAAGCATTATATTGTTTCATTGATAACATGGAATAGGTTGTTATTTAAATACCCTGCACAAAAGATTATAAATAATCTTAAACTTGGAAATGACCTTAGAAGTCAGCTACAGTTCTCAATTTTGCATATGGAGAAACTAAGCAGCAGAAGTGCCTTGCTCAAGGTTAACAGAACAAGCTAAATAGAGAGCCCTGATGAGATACTGGGCTTCCTGACTTCTTGTCTAGGAGTCTTTCCACTTCGGCACAGAGTTATCAGAAACAACCAGGGATCGTCAAACAAATGTCTAATGAGGTTACAATGTTGTATGAAATGAACAAGTAATTTAAAATATAGCTGTTCTTATCCTTACTGAGAGCAAAGGGAATGACAAATATTAGCTTGGAGGGATGGTAACATCTAGCCATAACAGTAGTTATAAGCAAAGATTGATGAGACTGAGAATGAAAAATAAGCATATCAACTATAAGATGATTCTGATGCATTATAGAATATGTGGAAACATTTGTTTGATTATATTAAGTTATATTAAGTTTGATTATGCTGTCAACCAAATGACCTTGAATAAATCAAAAGGAGGCAATTGAAGTGATAAGGAAATCAATAGTAGAAAATTAATATTTAATATTTTATTTCATCCCTGTAGATTTTGTGGTTTACTACATAGATAAAAACATAAAACTAAGAAATAGTCATAAATATGTAACCAGATGATCAAGGAACATGCATAAAATGAACATTTCTGTGAAAGTGCTGACCTACACTCCATGAGATGTGACTATATATCCTTTTTTTAACTTACTGTACTAACATTGATGCAGATGCGAAGAAATATCTCCACACCTTTTAAAGTGTCATTTAATGAATATAGAATATTTGAGTTTGAAGGGTATGTAGGGCTAATCTAGTCACAGAATCTCAGAGTTGGTAGGGATCTACATCAGATCAGGCATGTGGTTATCCAACATTTGTTCAAAAGAATTCCAGTCAGGGAGAACTTGCCTAGGAAGCTCAATCTATTTGGGGATAACTGCAATCTCACTGTAACATCTACCCTCTTGTCCTACATCTGCCTTCTGAATCCATATAGAATGAGCTAGTCTTTTAATTTGTGGAACACTATTTTCATGCCTCCAAATCTTTTCTTCTCCAGGTTATATGTATGTGGATTTCCACATACAATATGAATCTGACACCCTTTGCCGTGCAGATTGCTTTCCTCTCTACAATCTTAATTTTACTAGAGTGAAGTAACAAGAAATTAACATAATACTATAGATGTGATCTTGCAAAGTACAATGTGATTGTATTCCTATACCCTATGTCTCATTAGTCCATTATATAAATGAAGAAATTGAGGGACAGAGTAGATGTAACTTAACATGGTATCATAGATCAAGAGCTGGGAAGACTCTAGTACCAGGGATATGCTGAAGTCAGCTCAAACTGGCTCAGGAAATTTGATTGTTAAATTTCCAGTGTGAGCATTTACACCCCAGAAGTCAGAAATCCTATTAATCAAGGGCTCAGGGGTGGCTAGGTAGTACAGTGAATAGAGCACAGGCCCTGGAGTCAGGAGCTGCTAAGTTCAGATCCGGCCTCAGACACTTAAAACAAAAAATATCCATGTGACTTTGGGCAAGTCACTTAACCCCAACTGTCCTCTAAAAAGCAAAAAAAAAAAAAAATCAAGGGCTGAATTTCTTGCTTTGTTGATTATCTAGAGTCAAACCCACCATTCCATCTTGTTCTTTTTCTTTGCAATATTTATTTCTGTCACGCTCAAAATTATTCAAGATCACAGAATATTAGTATCAAAATGGATGAACCAACTCCAAACAAAAACATTCATTTTTGTGCTCTTCTGCTTCCCATCAAATCTCATATCTGTTGCCCCTGGAACCCTAAGCTCTGATAGGTGAAGTTTTGCCTTCTCTTGTTCAGAATCTAGCCATCAAGCCACTTTCCAGCTACTTTCAAACCATCACCCTCCATGGATGCCTTGCACCACTATCCCCCTTTATATCTCTATCTCTGTTACATGTATTACATTCCCATTAGGATAGGAGGTACTTGAGAGAAGAGATCACCTTGTAAGCTGGCATTTGTATTCCTAGCACTTTACACAGTTTCCTGGCTCATGGTAAGTACTTAACAAATGCTCGTTCATTAACATTAGTTAATTCATTCATTTATACATATATACATTACCATTTTGCCCAATGTTGTGAAGTATGTCATGGAATTCCCATCAGGGAATGAAATTATGTTATTTTGGCAACTACCTCTGTCAAAATACTTTGGGGTCCAGAGAAACTTACTGATTGGAGGAAGAGCCCTGATAGCATGAACATCAGTACACATGCATCTTTGGGCCACAATATTTTATAAAGAGTAATGGAGAAAAGAAAAGTTAGAAGGAAAAGAATAGTGACTCTGTTCTAAGTTCATGATGCTAACTCAATCTTGGAGATGTTGGCATAACAAAATCCCATTCCAAGAGACCCTACTTCACCCAGTATTTCTTCTCTATAGGCTTATTTAACATCTTGCCTCTTCCAGTAGGAGGAGAGGAAAGAAGTATTGATTAAATGCCTACTATGTTCCAGAGCTTTGCTTAACACTATAAAAGTATTATTTCATTTGATCCTTGATCCTCACAACAAACTCTAAAAGTAGGTATTATTATTTTCTCCATTTTACAGCTGAAGAAACTGAGGTAGACAGAGCTTAAGTGACTTGTGCAGGGTCACATAGGTGGTAAGTATCTGGTGCTGAATTTAAATTCAGATCTTCCCTGACTCTCACCCAGTGCTCTATTCACTGTACCACTTTCATATTAGATATATTGGACATACCTTTTTCATTAAAGTCATAATTCTATTAAATCAACCTGATTGAATTGTCTCTAATGGTTGCAACATCACACTGATGATTCCTATGGAACTTAGCTCCACAGTATGTGTCATTTCTGGTATGTTTGAAATGTTCCCTGAGACACTGGATGTAGACACACTAAATATATTGTAAAATTTGTGATTTTTTCATAATATTCTATTTACATTTACGCTGACTTCAAATTCAAATGAGCCAATCTAAGAGTGTAGCCTAAATCCTGAATTATTAAAATTCAAGTGTAGGCACATCCTCTGTTTGGGGAGTGAATTAGCATCAGTTATAAGAGACAGGGGAGATATCTCTCCATTTGGAACTCGTATGATAATAGCAGGGATCCTGCTGTGTTGATACATGTATGAAAGGAAGCTCATGTGCTTAACATAACAAAAGTGAATTCTCTGAGTTCTACTGTTTGAATTATGTCACATCCAAACCAGCAGAACAAAAGACATTTTTGATGTTTTTAAAATGCTATCTCATTAAAATGCAGAAATTTTAATTACCATCCTTGAAATGGAAGGAAAAAAAAAGCTTTAAGTTTCAGGGCTCCATTTCAGAATATCTATTTAACAATAAATTTGAATATCCTAGTTGGTCTAAATATCCATTTAATGTATTATTTAGTATTTGTTTGCTTAGATGGATGAGGTCCTCCTGCAGATTCTACCAGACATTGTGTTTCCCAAGGTGTTACATGTCATCTGGTACTGGTTGGCGGTTTGGCTTTATTCTCTAATACTGCCAGAGGCATTTTCAAAAGAAGGTAAATAAATGATAGAGATAACTTTATTATCGAATGACAGCTCTATCTCCTCTAGTGGTTTAAATGTAGGTGCTTTAAAAATAAATGCTGTAGATGAATAGGCAATTTTAGGTCAAGGAGCTGCTTCTTTCCATTGCCCTTCATGCACCTCTGTGATAGTTCACAGGCTTATCAGATCTATTTGTGGAGAGTCGGAGGGTAATGGAAAAATAGTCAAAGTCACTTTTTTTAAGGCACCAATTAGATTTAAATCAGTCTAACCATTCTTCAGGGCTGATTAATGATTCCTTTTCATAGTGCAATACAGCAATCCCTTTAAGCTGAATTAGTTTGGGGGAATTTTAATAAAACTGGGAACAGAAGAGCCCAGTGTTGCTTCATATGATTATTATTCATCCATTAGCAGATTGCCACCACCTCAGAATCAGCCATCATAAGGTACTTAGAAAGTATCTTGAAAGGTACCATTTGAACTGTCTACAAAGACAATTTGGAGTAAGGAATTCCTAGATTCAATTCCACCTCTAATATAATCTAGCCATGTGACCCTGTGTAAGACATTTAAGTTCTTCCAGCTTCATTTACGTCAGTGTTAAAATGCTTACAGCAATCCATTTAATGCCTATCCCACAGGGTTGTTGTGAGGTTTAGATCTGCAAATCATAAAGTGCTATACGTATCAGACATAGCTATAATAATTATGATGGTAGACCTGACTTCAAAAATCTTCCTTCTTTGTTTCTCACTAACTTTAATAAATTTAATATTACATTTAAAACAATAAATTTAATGAAAGGATTTGTTCTGTTAAATGTGAATTCAGTCAAAAGGTGATACTTAAAGTTCTAGAGGGCCACATGTGTCCTCAAGGCCACAGGTTCCCCACCCTTGCCCTACAGTGTTTTTCGTTGTTCCTTTCTTCCTACAAGTCAGCAAGAAAAATGAGAACACAACATTGATCTGAAAATGCCTTCAATGAGGGTTTTTCAATATGGGTAGGATACAGTAGAGAAAAACCAAGAAAACTGAATTATATTTAAAAAATTAAGTAATGGACTATCCTACTTTCCTTCACTTTGACAGTGACTGAAGTATGGGTAAATTGAATTCATTCTTTATGTGTCTTTGTTGCACTTACCTATTCTTCCTCCAAGTTATGAATTGTTAACTTTGTAAATTATTTCCCTTTTACTTTCCTTTTCACCATTTCGGTATAGGAGATCTTTGATGCTAGCATTTCCATTCCTTCCTTACTCTTGATTTTATTTCTATTTCTTCTTATGAGTCAAAATTCAGAGGTAAAATTCACTGACAAAAAAAAGACAGCAAAACTTTAACTCAAATCCTTTTTCATGATACACAGAGAGAAAAATAGGAAGAATAAAAAGAGAAAGAAACTAACACCATCCGTAATTTGTGTGATGTTGGAAGATAGATGTGGGGTCAGGGTTGTAAATAAAAGGAGAAAAAAATGTATAAAGGAACCAAAATGGTCGAAAATAATCTGAAAGAGAACATAAAAAAGGCTTGATTTTTTTTTCAAATTCTTTTGCCTGTGGAGAATTTCAATAACAAAGAAATGGAAGGAAAAGTTCACCTTTACTTCATTTTTATATTTGTACAGTCAAATCAGAGGTGGCCAAAATATTTGTTATATCTGAAGCATGCAGAGTGACCTATGGCATTCAGCATGTTGGGAATATCAAAATATATGTCCTGCTTTGTGTAGGATTTCCATAATTAGTCACAAAATGCTAAGAGATGATAGGTAGGTAAATAGATATAGATAGATAGATAGATAGATAGATAGATAGATAGATAGATAGATAGATAAATGATAGATAATACATAGATAGATGGATAGATGAACATTCATTAAGTGCTTGTTATGTGCCTTGACAACTTAAACACCAAAATTTTCAGTACTTAGAATTTTATCAACAAGCATATATGCAGATGATAATATATTGTATCAAAATAAGACAATAGTACATTATAGAATAGCATAATATATAAATATGTAATATAAGAAAACACCATAACATAATGACAAAAATATAACACATAAGGAATCTTTGCTTCATTTTGGTATGAAATATCACAGAGCATGGTTCCTTGGAAGTCAGAAGGACTAGGTTCTATTCATTTCTTTCTTTCTTTCTTTCTTTCTTTCTTTCTTTCTTTCTTTCTTTCTTTCTTTCTCTTTAGTTTTCAACATTCATTTCCACAAGATTTTGAGTTACAAATTTTTCTCCCCATATCTCCCCTACCACCATCCCAAAATAGCAAGCCTACTGAATACCCCTTTCCCCAATCTGT
>NW_027187391.1:62395017-62492088 GCF_028583685.1 Petaurus breviceps papuanus
CTCTCTCTCTCTCTCTCTCTCTCTCTCTCTCTCTCTCTCTCTCTCTCATTTTTTGGAGGGGGGAAGGGAGGGCAATTGGGGTTAAGTGACTTGCCCAAGGTCACACAGCAAGTTTTTGTGTTAAGTGTCTGAGGCCGGATTTGAACTCAGGTCCTCCTGACTCCAGGGCCCATGCTCTATTCACTGCACCACCTAGGCACCCCAATCTGTTCTCTCTTATATCTTCCCCTATACCCCCTAACTTTCTAGTAGGGCAAGATGGATTTCTATACCCCAGAGCCTGTATTTCTTATTTCCCAGGTGCATGTAACACGCATCAACATTTTTTTTGAAACTTTAATTTCCAGGGTTCCCTTCTTCCCTCCTCACCCACTCCCACAGGGAAGACAAGCAATTCAACATAGGTTGTACATTTGCAGTTATGCAAAACATTTCCATAATAGTTATACTGTGAAAGACTAACTATATTTCCCTCCATCCTCTCCTGTCCCCCCACTTATTCTATTTTCTACTTTGACCCTGTCCCTTTTCAAAATTGTTTGTGTCTAACTACCCTCTCCCCCAATCTGCCCTCCCTTCTATCAACCCCCCCCTTAGCCCGTTCCCCCCTCCTTTCCTGTAGGGTAAGATACCCAACTAAATGTGTATGCTATTCCCCCCTTAAACCAAATTCAATGAGAGTAAGGTTGCCCATTCCCTTTCACCTTTCTGCTCTTCCCCTCCATTGTAACAGTTTTCACTTGATTCTTTTATATGAGATAATTTACCTAATATATTTTCCCTTTCTCCCTCCTCCAATATATTCCTCTCTCACCTCTTAATTTTATTTTTAAGATACCATATCTTCATATTAAACCCATCCTGTGCCCTCTTTCTATGTATACATGTACACACATATGCACAAACTCACATATATATTTATATACCCTCCTATACATACATATATATGAATGTATACAGATATACATATATATTCCCTTCAACTATCCTCATATTGAGAAATGTTGCATGAGTTACAATTATTGCTCTTCCATGTAGGAATGTAAATAGTTTAATTGTAATAAGTTCCTTATGATTTCTTTTTCCTGTTACCTTCTCAAGCTTCTCTTGCTTCTTATATATGAAAGTCAAATTTTTTGTTCAGCTCTGTTTTTTTGTTTTTGTTTTTATTGTTTTTTTTCTAAAGCAATCTTGGGGTTAAGTAACTTGCTCAAGGTTACACGGCCAGTTATTTCTCGGTGTGGTGCTAAGTATCTGAGCCTGGATTTGATCCCCCAGGTCATCCTGACACTGGGCCGGTGCTCTTACTCGCTGAGCCACCTGGCCACCCCTAAACAATTGGGGTTAAGTAACTTGCTCAAGGTTACACAGCCAGGTGTTTCTGGGTGGGTGCAAAGTGTCTGAGCCTGGATTCGATCCCCAGGTCATCCCAACACTGGAGCCGGTACTCTTACTCGCTACCTGGCTGCCCTTGGCTCTGTTTTTTTCATCAAGAATGCCTGAAAGTCCTCAATTTCATTGAATGACCACATTTTCCCCTGAAACATGATATTCAGTTTTGCTGGGTAGGTGATTCTTGGTTTTAATTCTAGCTCCTTTGACCTCTGGAATATCATCCAAGCCCTTCAATCTCTTAATGTAGAAGGTGCTTCACCTTGTGTTATCCTGATTGTGTTTCCACAATAGTAAAATTGTTCCTTCCTGGCTGCTTGCAATATTTTATCCTTGACCTGGCAACTCTTGAATTTGGCTATGATATTCCTACGAATTCTCTTTTGAGGATCTTTTTCAAGAGGTGATTGTTGAATTCTTTCAATGTCTATTTTGCCCTCTGGCTCTAGAATATCAGGGCAATATTCCTGGAGAATTTCTTGAGCATGACTTCTAGGCTTTTTTTTTTATCATGGCTTTCAGGTAGTCCAATAATTTTTAAATTATCTCTCCTGGATCTTTTTTCCAAGTCAGTGGTTTTTCCAATTAGATATTTCACATTGCCTTCTTCTTTTTCATTTGTTCTGATCTGTTGACTTCTCATAAAGTCATTAGCTTCCAATTGCTCCAATCTAATTTTGAAGGAGCTATTCTCTTCAGCAAGTTTTTGAAATTCCATTTCCATTTGGCAAATTCAGCTTTTTAAGGCATTCTTCTCCTCATTGGCTTTTTGGAACTCTTTTGCCATTTGAGGTAGTCTATTTTTTTAAGTGTTATTTTCTTCACTGTATTTTTGGGTCTCCTTTAGCAGGCTGTTGACTTGCTTTTCATGATTTTGTTGCATCATTCTCATTTCTCTTCCCAGTTTTTCTTCCACCTCTCTTACTTGATTTTCAAAATCCTTCTTGAGCTCCTCCATGGCCTATGACCAATTTATATTTTTCTTGGAAGCTTTTGATACAGGAGATCTGACTTCATTGTCCTCCACCAGTTCCATGCTTTAATCATTTTTGTCCCCCAAAAAAGATTGTATTGTCTGATTGTGCTTCTTCATCTTACCAATTATTTGACTTTTGAGCTCTTTGCCACTTGTAATAGTAATGGCATTTAAATATTCCCCTGTATTGGCTTGGTTTTTGGTTTGATTGTGTTAAAACCCAGAGCTTCTTAATCCCACTTGTGGGATGGACTTGTTGACGTGAAAAGAGAGTGCTGAACTGGGAGGAGCTGATGACGTAAATTTAGAGAGACACAAGAGAAGAGAGAGGCAGAAGAACTTTTTGGAAGCAGCACCTTTGGAAGTAGAGAGAGACTGAGAGAATTGCTGAGGGCCACTTTGAATTTCCCAGGACTTTTGAGAGCTGCCACCCAGAGCTTCCAAGGACTGAGGAGACATGGCTATTATGCTGGTACTTTGTCTGTCTGTTTTGATGTTTTGCCAGATCTGTCCACTGGTGAAGCACAGTGCTGTTGTTGCAGAGGTTCTGAAACCTTGCTGTTGGTTCAGAACTCCAGAGACTGTTCTGCAGACAGAGATTGAATACTGTCCACTGGTGAAGGACAGTGCTGTTGTTGCAGCATTCTTGGAACCTTGCTGTTGGTTCCAAAGCCCTTAAGAAGGATTTTCTTGTTGTATGTTTACAGAAATCCTGGAAGGGGGTTTTGCTAATGTTTTCAGGGGTCCTAGGACTGTTCTGAAGACAGAGAATGAATTAATGAAGAGACTGGCAATGTATCTTGTGTCCTTGCTAAGCTTTGTCTCCCCAGGAACAAAGATTGCTGAGAACTTGCCTGGTGTCAAGATGAAGAAAAGACCTCCATTTGGGTATTAAGTGCTGTGTTTAAGCTTGTTGTAACTCTGGAGTAGATTCAATTGTGGGGAACTTTTGACCTTTTTTTGTTCTGTGATTAAATAAATGAATGTACTTTGATTGGAAACTAATCTCCCTTTGAGAAGAGGGGCTTTGTGATGGACTAAATGAAGGTACAGCCTAGGGGTGGAGTAGTATTTAGAAGAGGGACTTTGTAATTGATTAAAGGAATGTAATTTCCTGGGGTGGGGTAGTACTTGATTAAATCAGGTAGTACTTGGAGATTATTGAATCACACTTAGTAAATGCTGTATTTTGAATGATGTCATATTTTGATCTTCTCTGTTCTTAATTTGTCACTGAATAAAATGGAGAGCACCTCTGCTGGTATTTTGAACCTTGGGAAGTTGCCTTTGCTTTGCATTGCATTACACCACTGTAGAACTCTTACTTTTTCTTTGGCATTTATGGGTTGAAGAGTCTGGAAACCACCACAGCTGCTGGTGATTCACTCTACTGAACGCCACCCTGGCTGATCTGGGCACTGTTTGGGGCCACCCTGGGGCCAGAACCATGACTCACTGGGGACTACACTCAGCTCTCAGTGCTCTTCAATAGACCTTTCTTATTGGCCTGCCAGGCTGCCTTCAGTGGGAAATTTGTTTCTCTCTGTCTCTTTATGGGTTCTGTAGCTTTAAAATTTGTTTAGAGTTTTTTTTTTTTTTTTTTACAAATATTGGAGATGGTTGAAGCCGGATCCCACAGCAAGTTTGTGCTTTTATGACTAGGTTCTATTTCTAACTTGGCTATACGTATTTATGCATGAATTAGATAAATTAAAACTCCTCTGGGTCTCAGTTTCTCAATAAGTTTAATAAGGGAGTTGGTCTTGATAATATATGTCTCTTTCAGTCTTTAAAAAATGGTCCTATGACTATAATAATCTCTGATATCTGAGGACACTAGGTAGTGCAGTATATAGAGCACTGTCCTTGGAGTCAGGAGTACCTGAGTTAAAATCCGGCCTCAGACACTTGACACAATTACTAGCTGTGTGATTTTGGGCAAGTCACTTAACCCCAATTGCCCTCCAAAAAGCAAATAATAATAATAATAATAATAATAATAATAATAATAATCTCTCTGATTTGAATTTATGGTAACCTTAAGAATTGCAAGATAAAATAATACATAGTCCTTGCCCTCTTAGAACCTAACAACCTAGCAGGGTTGGTAGTAATATATGTAGACAAATAAGTTTAATGCAAGTAGTCTCTACTGTTCCTATGAGTAACACAAGTACATAGGAGCAGGAGAGCAAGAGGAACATAGTGAAAGACACTCTAGGACAGAAAACTAATGCATAATTGAAAGCAGAGAAGTTTTCAGAGTAGATGGTTTCTGAGTTGGGCTTGTAAGAAGGGAAAAGATTTCAGCAGGCAGAGGTGCAGGGCAAAGGCAGAGAGGACTTTCCAGGAGTAGAGAACAGCCTGTACAAAGGTATGAAGAGAAAATAGGACAAGTTTGGAGAAGTGATGAATAGTCCAGATGGCTAGACTGCAGATAGTGTGCTGGGAAGAATGATCAAATAAAGCTTGAAAGTTAAATTGGAGACAGATTGTGGAGAAGGTCCTTGAATGCCAGAGTAAGGCATTTGTATTATATTTAGTGGATAATGAGGAACTGCTTCTAGATGATCCAATCAAAACAAAGTAAAAATAGATCTGCTAGCTTAAGTTTGTGACTATAATAAGGACAAATTACTTATTTTGTGACATGGTGCAAAAAATGTCAGCTTTAGAGTCAGAATGTATGGGTTTGCATCTCACCTATGCCACTGAATACATGCATATAATGTGTAACCTTTGGCAAGGTACTCTATGTCCCTTAGTTATCTGATCTGTAAAATAGTTTGACTAGATGATTTCTAAAGTTTCTTTTGACCCCATTCTATGACCTTCTGATGCTATTTATTATCATTATGAGAGGTAGCATATTGGATAGACAGTTAATCTTATAGTTCAAAAGATTAGGATTCAAGTCCTGCCACTAACATACTAGCAAACTGTTCACATAAAAAAAATCCCTTGACCTACCAGGGATCTAGGCAATTGTCTAAAACTATAAATTAATGTACTGATCTGTTTTAACATTCCTTAAGCTGGTGAATAGACAGTTCTGAACTAGGGGAAAACACCCACCCACATACACAAATAAGAATAAACCCTATCTTTCCATTAACAATCATGCTCCTAATTGTGGCTGGAGTATCATATTGTTAAAGTCATATCTGATTTGAAGATAGTTTCTAATTATTGTAATTCAAGCTGAGATTATCAATATAGATATTAATTCTTAATGTAGATGGCCAAAATCAATTTTATTAACATTTTTTTAAATGTTGCAAAGATTACATACAGATTCTTAATGAACTACATGTAATATACTAAGGGTAAAATCCAAATGATGGTATTATCCACTGTAGATTTTCCATCAGACATATGTGTTATATATTGCTTTATCTTCTCTCTCTGTTCAAGGTTTTCTTATCCCTGACTATGAAGTGCATTTATTCATAGTGTATAGATTATTCTCTCTGTTTTAAGTGAAACATCTGTGCGTTACCACCCGCCTACTTCCACCCCTACAAAAATGTGGATGTTGGCAAGCTAACAAGTACAAACTGACACACCAGATATACATAACTGTAGGTGGGCTAAGGCCCTTCCATCTGCAGAATGCACCACTTACCCATCACATGACAAAGGTTAGGTGGGTTTAGAGAAATATATCCTAGGAAAATTTTAAATAAAATTGAGTAGCTTATTTTCCCACCTTTATCATATGAATAGGTAGGCAATTATTTTTGTTTTTTTATATTATAGTTGTGTTGCTGAATACAGTTGAACTTAGTATAGTCCCAGATAATTTTTCTAGTAATTCCTTCAAATAAAAAATATATGTATATGTCTCTATATGTATACATCCATACACATTTACATGTGTATGGATGTATAGTGGCAGCTAGGTGGTACAGTGGTTAGGGTGCCAGGCCTGGAGTCAGGAAAACTTGTCTTCCTGAGTTTAAATCTGGTCTCAGACACTTACTAACTGTAGCACCCTGGGCAAGTCACTTAACCCTGTTTCCCTCATCTATAAAGTGAGCTGAAGAAGGAAATGGCAAATCACTCCAGTATCTTTGCCAAGAAAACCTCAAATGCCATCACAGAAAGTCAGGCATGACTGAACAACAATATATGTGGATGCATGTGTGTATACATCCTACAAAGCAAGTGTTTATATGCATTGCTTAGGGAAGTGCCTTACCTAGACCTTCCTAAAATCCTTACACCAATGAAATCACAGGTGCCCTGCACTCCTCCAGAAAATTATATAAAATTGATAAGACTATCTTACCCTTTCCTCAATGATAGAATCTATTCATAGGATATTATTCTTAATTCTTCATATTATGTATGCCTTATAAAAAAGCATGTGATTTCTAATTATTTACCACTGCAGTTTTACAGCAACATAATTAAAATAGACGGAACCTCATCCTCTCCTTAAGAATGCTAACATATCTGGATGGAAGTACGTTAAGTATAGAATCAGGAGAGGCCTAGTTTTGAATACAACTTCTGATGCTAGTTGTGCGACAATGGTTAAGACACAACATGGGGAATATCATGGTTCTCACTTGAAAAATGGGAATAATAATAGTTACAGTACAGATTTTGCAGGATTATTCTGAGGTTCAGATCAATTAAGGTATATGAGGAAGTGCTTTATAAACTTAAAAGTGATTGTAAAAATAATCTATAATAATTAATATTATATTAATAAGTGGTTAGTTTTGTCTAAAAACATTCCTACAGTTGACTTTATTATTTTTCCTCAAGTGCTTGCCTGGATTGGTTTTATACTTGTATTTAAAGGTGTTTAATTGAATACAATCAAATACTTTATTTTTTCCAAAGATTGTATCTTCTTTGAGAGAATGGTCTGTACAGCAGGCATTATCAGGATTATGGTGGTCCCGACAACAACCTGTAAATATGGAAGGCTTCCTCTCTTCTTTTGGCCTTATGGTAGAGACTTATGCATTAAAAGGTCAAATTGAGATTAACAAGAGCTTCTTGGTTACTCAGTCTATTGCATTCCACACAAACTAGGGAAGCACAAACCAATAATTGTATTTTGGTAACCAGGAGCAGTTGTCTTCAATGCAACATGAATTAGCTGAGGAAGTTGTCTAGTAAATTTCTGAGAAGCCACTGTGCCCATGGTAGACATAAGACTAAGAAACTGGTAGATGATCAGTAGGTTAGTGTTTCTTTAAAACAACATTCAAGACTAAGCTTCTTAGCCTGCAAGAAGAGTAGCAAAATTGTATCCACTCATAAAGTAATCCAGATATCTATCAGCCCTCTGTCCAGAATCTTTAATCTGCTGCATTATTTTTGGACATGGGCCAGTTCGTCCTTCTTTGGATAGCCTCAAGGCACTCTGCTGGGACATAACCAGTCATCTTGACCTTTGTCTTGTCAGTGGACTTCAAAGACTGTAGAAATGAGGGAGCCTAAAGGCTTTGTGCAGTTCTGCCTCCCTCAAATCCAACTTGCATGCAAATTAAGACCTCATGGTCATGATGTCATTGGTCTTCTTGGAAAAGGAAATATGAACAATAACAACATGGCCTTCTGTTGCTAGGTGCTCAACACATTGAGCCTAGATTTATTCTGAACCCCCATGGGCTTTAATTCCACTGTAGCTCAGAACTCCTGAATTCAAATGATACAGTAACTTCAATCTTCCCAGTAGCAGGTTGTGCCATGGCACCTGGATAGTTTAGAAATGCATTAAAATAAACAAATAAACAAAAATTGATAGAAATCTGAAATGAATTCTTAGAATATCCCTAGAGACTTCCATGATACTTAGTCAGTATCCTTCAAATCATTAAATTAATTAGAGGATAAATTGTGAATTCCCATATTATTCAAGGCATAGCCATACAAATAAACAACAATGAAAAAAAACCCATAAGACAGCCTTTGCTTCTGCAGCAGAGGAGCTTATTATTTAGTTGATTAGAAGAGACATGTACATGTCAAGAGATAATTGACTAGATGAGGCAGGAAATGACAAGCACCCAATGGTTAGAGAAAACAATTTCTTTATTTCTGTAGAGGTGGAAGGAGAGATCATTTTGTCTGGTATGGTCATGGTTGGAGTCACAAAGAAGACAGAGTTGAACAGGACCTTAATAATGGATGGAGTTTTGAGAGAGAGAAAAGTAGAGTAATCCAGGGACAGTGAGCAGACCAATTCACCTGGAGCAGATTGTTTATAAAAGGAAGAAACAGGAAAGAATAAAGCCTTACTTTATAGACAATTAAAAATCACAGTAGGAGAGACAGAAAGAGAGAGAGAGAGAGAGAGAGAGAGAGAGAGAGAGAGAGAGAGAGAATGTATATTTTTGGAAGATAAATCTAGCGGTAGTATGCATAATATGTTTTTAGTGTTCTTTATTTTTTGGGGGATGAGGTTAGGGGTAGGAAGAAGGGGAAAAAATAAATATGTGAAGATCAATTAATTTGACCAATGAAGTCATTTAAGTCATAGGATAAAAATATTAAGAGATAGAAGGTCAAGTCCAATGTTCTAATTTTATAGCTGAGGAAACTGGAAAAGAAAAAACTAAATTATTGCCCAAAGTCACATGACTAATAAACTCCTAACTCCAATGCAGGACATTATTTCCTATACGTAATTGCTGAGTTAATATGGACTTCAAGAATTGAAATGGCTACTAATGTCAAATAAAACTGGTATTTGTTACAATATTCAAAAAGGAATAGTCTGTGAATGAAATATTTTGAATTGTAGTTGTCCCAGGAGTGGGTAGGTTGTGTAATGAATAGAGCACTAAGCTTGGAATAAGGAAGAATCAGTTCATGACTTCATATCCTGTCTCATATATTCACTAGACCCTGAGCAAGTCATTTAAACCTATTTGCCTCAGTTTCCTCATCTGTGAAATTAACTGGAGAAGGAAATGGCAAACCTCTCCAATATTTTTTGCCAAGAGAACCCCAAATCAGGTTAGAAAGAGTCAAATATGACTGAAATGACTAAATAGTCATGTCATAAATGCCAATGTCATAAAGTGTTGACTTCATTTTCATTAAAAATTCCATGAAAGTTTCTCTCTATTCCATCAAATGCAGGCCATAATTTTGACTAAAGAATAAAACTGAAATAAATTTTGAGGAAAAAAAGTTGGGATTTGAACAATAGTGACCACCTTTTATAAGATTAAATTTTTTTTAACATTGCTTTCACTATTAGAGTGTTTTAAATCTAATTATACCTGGTTTGACATTCTCAGTAGAGAGGCAGAGGATTAAAAAAACTGCAAAAACATTTAGGAAAAGAAACAAACAGCAGCAGCTGGAGAAAAAACAATGAAGTGGAAGAAGACTTGATAAATACAAAACTGCACAAGCAATTAAAACTTCATAACTCAAACAAGTATAATTCTCACATATTGACTAACTTGCAAATGACTTTTTCAAGAATATTTTGTTTTTGTTGACTTTATCTTTTTATTCTTTTAAAAACATACCCACATATTTCTATTATTGACTTCAGTATCAATATTTTTCTTTTATTCTTCATATTGAAGTTAGTTGATGAAAAAGAGAAGATAAATATAAGGGAACAAACAAGAGAAGCTTAGAAAAAAGGGATGTTTCTTTGATTCTATTTATACTTGCTTATTCCTTTCCTCCTATTCTTCATTCTCCTTATTTTCACATTTTCTGAACGGTCTGGTTTTTGTTATACTCCCCTATGCCAAGAGAACCAAATTAGGGTTCTTATAAGAAGATCAAGGGAAAAGAAACTTAAAACTAGTTTTTCATTAGTCTGGATAATGAATGACTCCTGTGAAGTGGATGCACTATTTGAATTAGATCTGTATTTTTGCATTGGGTTAAACCCAATTACTATATTTCACGTAATTATAACTTCAAATAGTGTGAATTTGACTATACATGGCTACTTCATGAAAGCCATTATTTGCACTAATTGGGATATAATTGGCACCTGAACGATTGTGTAGCAATTCTATTTATATTGCCCCAAATCTCAAATTGATTTTCAAATTAGAATACTTTGACTTCTTATTAAAGAAAATATTCCTTGCTAAAGTGTGTGTGTGTATATATATATATATATATATATATATATATGCATTGCTGGAAACAACAAGTTTTTATCTATCCTTATGTTGGTTTTTGTCTGTGTGTGGGGTAGGGGAAGGGGGGAGTGCATCAAAAAAAGATGGCTTACTGAAAGTAAGAAGATGCTATCCATTTTATGATCTGTAAGAACTATAGTAATGGTTCACCAAATTTTCACTGGGTCTGTCCAGTCCAGTGCTTTTTTTTTTTCATTTCTCTTTTTAGGAAGCAGAAGAGTATTTCTCCACTCCACTCAATTGATTCACCAAAGCAAGAATGGTGGCTTGCTTAAGAAAAAATAGCAATTAGTGTGTGCTTGCCTAGGTAATCCTGAGACAGGACCTTAAGACTCTGGAGGATTTCAGCGGTCTACTTCCCCCCCCCACCCCAGCACATAGTTCAACTGAATCATTTTGTAGGTCAAGATTATAGAATTCTGAAGTTTGAGTTAATGTATCAGTTTCCTAGTAGAAAGAGGAGATGGCCATTTCCTAGATTACTCTGTGGCTGAAATAGTCCCTGTGATGACTGAAGGCTGAAGGATTAGAGAAATCCAAAGTCATGCCCAGATTGTCCAGGACCTTTTGAGTCTCTTGGGTAGTAGAAATCTAAAGTTAAAATGAATACCTATTCAATAGCCCTGTAAAGGTCCTTTAGAAGTTTTAGCTGTAGGGATGGAGGAGTATATAACATATAATAAGATTAATGGGCTAATTGAGTGTATTTTCTATATTTCTGTTTGTGTATTTATGGGTCTTTTGGGTCTGAAACATTTTTTTTAGTAGGGAAAATGAAGAGGCACTTATTACTTATATGCAACATTGAATAGCATTTTTATAAGGGAGGTTCTGAATTTTTTTTTTGTAAACTTTTGACATGAGAATTGCTAAACTTTGTTTTAGGTATTTCCAAAAGGTTTCTCTAGAGTGGATTCAATTGACCATGGAGAAAATCTGACCTCATTTTTGGGGTAAAGTTCTCCTCCTAGGATGAATTGAGTTTCTTGTGAACACAGAACTAGAGTACCCCCAAAGTCTTGGTAGGGGAGTGGCTGGGACTTAGAAGCACATTAATTTTAACTGGTATTGATATGTTCAGTTTTGACATAATTTTTATTTCCAAAAAACATCTCCCTTTTCCCCTTTCCATAGAATCATCCTTTGTATCAAAGACTAAAAAAAGAAAGAGGAGAAAAGCAGCATTGCAAAACTCACCACCACATCTGCTGAATAATAAAAGTATGTTATAATGTTTTTATCCCCTATAGTTTCCCAGCTCTGCAAAATAGAGTGGGAAGTTCATTTTCTTATCTCTTTTTTGGGATGAAGATTAATCATTATAAGTACCTTTTGTTTAATTTGTTTTTTCCATCAATATAACATCTGCATATATGGCTTACTTGGTTCAACTACTTCCCTTTGCATCAGTTCACATGTCTCCCCATAGGGATAAGGATGAAGATTAAACCTGCAATTTCATTGGAATAAAGAACTCCTAGGTAAGAAAAGTCCCACTACAAATTCAGATCAGCAACTTTTCTGTAGCAAATAATCTTAGTAATTTGCATAGTATACTATGAGGATACATGCCTTGTTCAAGGTCGCATAATATGTATTAGAGGTTGGACTTGAACTCAGGTCTTCCTCTTTTTGAGACCAATTTCTATCTCTTGTTCCATAATTCTCCATATTCATCATTTCTTACAAAGCCACAATATTTCATGGCAATAATATACCAATCAATCTATCAAAAAATATTTATGAATCATCTGCTATAATTCAGGCACTGTGCTGACAATAAGGAATAAAATAATCTTCACTCTCAAGGAGTTTATATTTTCAATTTATTTAGCTATTCCTTTAGAGATATTTATGTAGGTAATTGTTCTCTATTTTGGTTAATGACCACAAAGAAAAACACTCCAAAGAGTTCAGTCCACTTTTATTTAAGTACTTCAGGGATACATAATTTTATAGCTTGGAGATTCTCTATAACAATTAACCAAACAAAATCAAAAAGCTTTTATTTATTTATTAAGATAGTATTATAAAACAGAGAATGTGATAAGTACTGATGATATAAACAAAAGCAAAGCAAAAAAAAACCCAGAATTTTTCAAATCTATTTTTTTTTACAAATATATGTAAATCAGAAACTGCAAGATAAACGCAGAATAGATAAAAGGCTGCTGTGTTCGTCGTTTGTTTTTGAGGAGGATCAAGACATCAGGAAAATGATGACATGCCTTGCAGTTGACTTTGATTTGAGAGAAAGAGGGCTGTGCAAGGTCACTAGCCTTACTTTTTCCTCCAGAGTCATCTGGATCCAGTGACCACTTATTCAACAGGGTAACTTGAGATGACCCAGGATGCAATGGGAGACCCTGGCCCTTTTAGACTAAGGTCTTTTCAGGTACTCACTTAAGAGTGAGACAAAGCCCATTCAGTGAATAGGCCTATTTAAGAAGTGAGTCAAGGGATGGCCCCTTTAATTAGAAAAAGAGTGGAAAAAAATGAAGCTGGGAGGGGAAGATCCTCAGAGTTGCTGTTCCAAAGAGAAACAGTTGCCACTGACATTCACTCTAAGGCAGGGGGGCCCAAATTACAGTCATTAAGTAGAGCTTGGGCAGGGACATATTGTGGTTCAATCTATGAACTTGGAGCTTCCTTCCTTCCTTCTTTTCCTCCTTTCTTTCTTTCTTTCTTTCTTTCTTTCTTTCTTTCTTTCTTTCTTTCTTTCTTTCTTTCTTTCTTCCTTTCTTTCTTTCTTTCTTTCTTCCTTTCTTTCACCCAGTGTATCAGCAATGCAATATTCACAATGCCTATAGCAATTATAAATATGCTGATGTGGTTATTAATCACAATATACCAGGCTCTCTATATGGGGGATAAAGCTAGAACATTTATTAAGATAACAAATTATTGAGTCCCAAAACCAGAAAGTCAAAGCCATTGGAGCAGTTATGAAATTGGAACAGGTATAAAGTACAAAGCACCCACATTCTCAAGCCTTTAAAACAGAACAGGCCACCTCAGGCAAAGGTCCTCTTCTCCCCCTCACAGCAACTACTCAGCGCCCAGGAAGTGCATTTTTAGCAGCTCCAGCCCCTGGCAGTTCACAGCAGAAGTCCTTAGCAGGAATTCTGTCTGGCTCAAAAAGGGGTTCACACTTCCACCTCCACCGACACCACTACCACTGCTGCTGCCCCACTGCTGACACCCCCACTGCCCGTCACTGCAGGAACTCTAGCTTGGCTTCTTCTTCCTCTTGCCCCACCCCTTCCTGCTACATCAACAAGTCCTATGGGGCATAGAAGATCTTTAAATCTCATAACCCTTACACCCAGTTGACTCTGAAACTCATAGATTGGACCACAATAGTTCCCTGCCCAAGCTCCAGACCAAAGGTAACTTTAAATGGGATGACACTGAAAGGATGAGGAAAGGCTGTCTTAAGAAAGTAGAGCTTGATAAACTCATGAGTAATTTATAAATTAGTAGATGCTCTTTGAGAGTTTTTGTAACTGAAAACCTTATCCCAACATGGAAATGAACCTCTCTCACCTGAGCTAGATTAATCCTAAGGCATATAGTCTATCACTAACTTCACTAAAAGCCTTTCCAACTTGGTGGACCTACTGGAGTTTTGTTCTATTTGGATAGCTGTTAAGAACCTAGAGTCACATCTCTGTGAGGAAAAGGTGTCACAGAAATATTTTGCTTCCCAAGTGGGTTATTATTTTTTCTTTTATATGGATAATTGTCTCTATGCTAGTTGTAAATGTTTACCACACTTCTCACCAGATTAAAATGGAAAATTACAAACAAAAATGCTTATGACCTTTAAAAGATGGATACAAGCATTAATTTGGGGATATTCTTCCCAATCGTTTTTTGTTTTTTAATATAATATGTCTGACATTATATTGGTTTGGTTGAGAATCTGTCCAAATTTCCAAATATAGGAAAAAAAAGTATTTAATTTGATTTTAGATCTCCTTTAGTATTTCCCTACCACCTTCCATATACATTTTTCATTTTCTTTTTAGACTCTCATATTCTATTAGTTACAAGAGAATTAAAGTAGGTAGGGATCATTCCAGTTAAGCCAACAAGTGGTTACTTATTTACTCCACCTGAATTTAATCTCTTATGCTCATGAGGCATGAGGGATTGGGAGCACATGGAGTAAATAAGTATGGACAACAGATGGATCTTCTTTTCATGAGTTTATTGCCTGGTTCCTACCTTATTATATAATTTTGAAAGAGAAACAAGAGAAGCAAAGGAAGTTGTAATTATAGTGAAGAACATTTACTCAGAACCACTTCTTTCTCCAATTTCCTTTGGAAGGTACTTAGGAATTTATTACTATTTAAGATGAAAACTAAAAGAATGCACAAGAGACTAATGCATCTGGAAGGGAAAAACAGAGGCGATAACAGGGAAAGCTTCCTTACTGAAGCAAACAGGAGCATGGTTTTTCTTAGCAAAATAGAGCAATGCTGAAATATCATACACACATACATATACATATATACACTTACCTATATGTCTATATACATATATATGTATATGTATACACACATATACATATACACATAAATCTATATTTACATACATAAAGCTACACATACAAATATCCTTTATGGGGGCCAGAATCTTGCCTCCTTTTTTCCTAATACCTATAGTTTTCTTTTCATTTTCTCCCTTTCCTTAATAGTTGGTCCCCTCAGGCAGCTGCCTTTCCTGGTTGCTCTGCACCAACCATTGCTAATCACTGCTTATGTTAAATGTAATGTTTTCACAGCTGCACATAGGATTTTTAAATAGCAAAGGTGCACTGAAACCATCCCCAGTAATTAATAAATACAATCATAATAATTTGCACTTATATAAAATCTTTATTCTAAGCATACCAAAGCACTCTACAAATAAATATATGTCACTACCATAATTTTTTACAGATGGGAAAATCTTCAGACCTAGGTTAAAGATCAAGTAAGGGACTTGATCCAAGTTCATTCAACCAGCCAGTAGGGTAACATGGATGAAGACTCAGAACTTCAACCAGACTCTTTTTGTTTTTCCTTTATTATACTATACTGTCTAGTAGGGGCTTGACTGCAAATGAGCTCCATTTCATTAAGTTTACACACTGTCTCATTTGTAGCAGTGTGTTCCATGAAAACATGTGCATTAGTTATAATTTCCATGTATTTTATTTTCCATAGAAATGCAAACATCTCAGTTTTGTGAGTAATTTTATGGGGATAAAAAGACCTAAATGGAGTCCCTCAGACTATGAGTAATGCACTATTGCAGCAATACTGTCAGTGAAATTTACATGAGTAAAAGAAGATAGAGTAATGATTAAAAGGGAAAATGGTAATCATGGGATTCAGTTCCTTTCAGGGGATGTAAGGTATGAAGATACTAACTGGACTAGACTAGTGCAAAACTTATTGGTTGAAGGGACTTATTCCTAGTCATCTAATCCAGTCTCTGTTTCAATTCCATTCAAGGGATCTTGGATAAATGTAAATTTTTTATAGCAGGTTCACAAACATTATTCAAAGGCTAATTTGCCTCCTGGCTAATAAATAGTACATTGCCAAGAATGAATCTAGTAACTTTGTGAAAATGTTATTTTTGTCCTGCATAATTACATTCACAGTTTCTTTATTGTTTACAAGGCAGCAAAACTAATTTCTCATGCAGTGTCTTAATCTGTATCAGCAACAGTGCCCCTCGGGTTAGACATTTTGACAAAGCCTCTGGCCCTTCACCCAGATGGCTATTACCTGCTGAGAAATTCTTCACCCACAGGTCATTATTGCCAATGTTAAATGAAAGTATAGAAAGGAGTCAGGAAAATCTAAAGTTAATGATATTTTTCAGTTTCAAAAGCTGAAACCAGAACTCCCCCTAACAGTGCTATTCTTTTTTCAGGCCTGTTATTTTTTTTAACAGTTAAAGATCAGAGGCGCCAGTAGGAAAATATGCTTTTAGACCAAGAACTCCTATAGGAATAATGCAGAGTTTAATGGAAGTTTTCAGTGTCCAAATATTTTGAGGGGTAGATCTAAGTAGCAATGTAGCAATGACAATTTTTCTTAGATCTTGGGGCTGCATTCTCAAATGTTTTTTGAACATACAATTTGACTTGCTCTGCATTAGGGGTAGGACTCAAGAAATATGCCAAGAAAAAAAAAATCTTCCTCTCCCCCGCAAATATAACAAAATGTGTTTGACTATCTAGCATTTGCCCATTATGGCATGTCTTAAAGATTCTTCAGAAGGAACGTTGGTATTTGAATATTGTTCCAATAATGGGATCTTAAGCTTTTCTTCCAAAGTACAAAATTTACTTTTGTTTATATTATTTCTTTACCTCCATCATAACTAGTTTCTCTTATTCTAGTCTTGCTACTATGATCCATTCTGTATCAGCATGCTAGTGATATTTTAGTTATTTTTGTTGTCGTATGCCTCCTCCAAAGCTTCAGTAATCCATTCTCCTGCCCCCATTGTCTGAAAGTGAACTAGATTTATCAGTATGACATTTGTGTTCTGAAATGTGACCCTAATTACCTTTCTAGTAATCTTCCAACTCTTTCTAGCCAACTGGTCCATTCACAACATACCTTTCTAAACCGCATATAATCTGGGGCTATTCCTCCAGTCTAGAAAGGCTTCCTATGTTGTCTCTATTGTCCATCCTTTAAAGTACAGATCACATCACCTCTGTGAAGACTTTCAATTAGTCCCTTAATTTATATTTGTTTTTTTTATTTCTATGAACTCCTACAACACAACCATTTAGCGTTTCCCAGTTGCAAAATTGTTTTGTTAGTTTTCTTTTAGTAAATGGTCTTATCTCTCTAATAATAATTTATCTTCTTTGGAGACAAAGACCATTATATATATATATATATATATATATATATTCAATCCTTTAGTATCAATACCTTTTCTCTCTTTCCTCTACAGCTTTGAATGTGGATTCCTCTGTGGGAAAGAAGAATTGTTTCCTTCCTGTAGATACAACTGAGAAAAATGACATTTAGTGAGATTTGCTGGCTTTCCCCAAGAGTAAATCCAAGGACAACCTTTAATTTAGGGAGAAGAAAAACGAAAACAAAACAACAGCCAACAGAAGACAGCCTAATTCACTTTCTCTGAAGGTAACTAGGATGTGATAGACCTCCAGAAAGACTGTAATCATGTGTCTGCACCAGAGCACTGGGCCTGGAGTCAGAAAGATTCATCTTTCTGAGTTCACATCTGGCCTCACACTCTTGCTAGCTGTGTGACCCTAGGCAAGTCACAACCTTGTTTGCCTCAGTTCCTCATCTGTGAAATGAGCTGGAGAAGGAAATGGCAAACCACTCCATTATGTTTACCAAGAAAACCACAAATTGAGTCACAAAGACAGGAAACCCTGGAAAGAGCTTTGGGAGAGTTAAGGTACTTGCCTGCTTGTCAACAATAAATCTGTCATTTGCATAGTAATTCCCTCTATGAATCCTCTCAGAAGAATGACTTTACTAATAATGAAATAGTGGTTCTTCTAAGCATGCCTAAGAAGAAAGCATCTCTTTTGGGAGCCATATTGGTTAGTGATAATAAGGAATCAATCTCTCCACTTCAGCAAGCATGATGCTAAGTTGAAAATAAGAAGCAATAGAAAGGACATGTCCAGAGAAGTAGATATAACAAAGAGAAACAAGGACTGCACTGTTTAGAAAGGTAAATTTCTTTTCAAAACAAGTGGATTACTTTCAGGGAAAATACACAAATGTCTAGGTCACTGTTATCCCAAAACTCTTAGGATGTATTTTTTTTCCTAATTACCAAAGGTAAAGTGATAACAGATGCAAACAGGGCACTACAAGAGATTGGTGAGATCTCATATTCAAGAGGGTACTGGGAAACATTTACTAGAGTCTCTTCTAAGGGCAGCTACGTGCACAGTGGCTAGACCACTGGGCTTGGAGTTAGGAAGATTCATCTTCCTGAGTTTACATCTGGCCATAGACTCTTACTAGCTGTGTGACCCTGACCAAGTCACTTAACACTGTTTACCTCAGTTCCTTATCTGTAAAGTGAGCTGGAAAAGGAAGTGGCAAACCACTCTAGTATCTTTGCCAAGAAAATCCCAAATCAGGTGACAAAGAAAGAGTTGGACATGACTGAAACAACCAAACAACTACTAAACTACTGGGTTCAGCATATTCATGTTCATTATTGACATGTGAAATTTTGCTTTGCTATTTGGCAAATTAGAAGCCTATTTCCTGATTTGGAGCTTTGTAACCAAATACTTACTCCTCCAAGGAAACTGATAGATATTTCTCAAATAAAAAAGTTATAAATTGGACCACTTTATTCCATGCCTTAGGGATTTCAGGAATGCTATGTGATATTTCTTTCTTTAAAAAAAAATAGGTTTGGGAGGCAGAGTCAAGATGATAGAGTAAAAGCAGGAACTTGTCTGAGCTCCTGCTCCAACCACCTCCAATACCTGTAAAAAAATGACTCTAAACAAATTTTAGAGCTACAGAACCTACAAAGTGACAGAGAGAAATTAATCTCCCACTGAAGGCAGCCTGGCATGCCAGCAGAAAGGGTCTATTACACCAAGCTGGGAGCCGAGCACAATTCTGCATGAGCCGCACCTGCACAAACATGGGGCAGCCATGACCAGTGGCCCAGACCAAGCAGAGTAGACTTCAGAAGACTGAATCACGGTCCTTCCATCTTCCCTGCCTTTCTATGGCCCTGGAGGCTAAGTTTGGTGAGGCTGCGCTGGACTTCTCCATGGCCCCTGGAGTCCTCCCAGGCCTTAGAGAGAGAGAGAGAAAGAGAAAGAGAGAAGTGAAGGGTCCCGCGTGTGAAGTGTTGAAGTATCCCCACATCTTCACTTCCAGATGGAGGTCAGCCACTCAGTATAAGAGCAGACTATTGCTGAGATTCTGGTCATCCTGCTGCAGGGTCTCCGGGGCCTGGTGACCACAGTGGACCTTCGGGATGAGATTGTAGCCCATGGCCGAGTGGACAATGTGGATGCCTTCATGAATATCCACCTGGCTGAGGTCACCTACACAGACCGGCAGGGCCAGCAGGTCCAACTCGATGACCTCTTTGTAACTGGTCGAAATGTCCACTATGTCCACCTTCCCGATGATGTAAATATCACTGCCACCATTGAGCAGCAACTTCAGGCCATCCATCGGGTGCGCAACTTTGACAGTGAGGGTAAGGGCCGAAGGGAATTTCCTACCAGGAAGTACAAGTGAAAGACTTTCCCCTTTCACTCAGGTTCCTTCAGAGCTCTTGGCCTTACAGCTTTAGATGGAGACTGCTGCCCTGCTTCCTGATAGACAATTCTCCCCAGTCAGGATGCAGACCACAAGGAGAAGGACAAGCTCATTCTAAAGCCACATTTGCCTTTTACAGACCCAGGATTTGATCTGGTTACCCAAAATCTGATATGTCTGTAATCTTGGATTAGTTGAAGACTATCTCCCATGCTTCCTGGCCATTAGGGCTTGACTAACTGACTAGTCAGACCAAAGGAGCATCCCGATTCTGTATCAAAGGGTTAATTTCAGCCATTTTTAATGTTTTTCTAATATTCATTGATGATCTTTGCTGCTGAATGTGCTGGCCTAAGAATATTTTGTGAATCCTCTCCACTCAGTTGTTTACTTCTGAAACCAAACTTGAATGCAGACACAAGTCCTAGGCCTTCCTAGACACCCCCCCCCCCAGCTTCCACTTGTCTGTCCATGTTGTGCAGAATTAAAGTGCTCCAGTAGGGAAAAAAAAAAAAAAAGACTGAATCACCAGCAGCTATGGCAGTTTTGAGACTTTTCTACCCATAAACACCAAAGAGGAAGTAAAAGGTCAATGGGGAATCCTGCTGACTCAGGATGAGAGTAGGGTACAGTCCAGTCCCTGACCCTAGGGTGAGAGGTGCATGGCAGCACAGTGGCTACAGCTGCTGCCACATGGCTGCCTCCAGAGATCCTGACCTACAGATCATAGGAGGACCAAGCAAACATGCAGAGGGTAACCACTCTTGCTTTGACCTACTTAGAACTGTGTCCCCATCTTGGGTGGTAGTCCTGGGGTGAAGAATGCTAGTATGACAGAGGTTGTGGTGGCTATAGGGAGGGCACTTTCCTAATAGCTCTGACAACAGCTCTGGCATCAGCTGTGCAAACTCCAGCAATTTGGGACACAGGTCTTTCCACTCTGGAAGCACAGTTCTATCATGGCAAAGAGCTCAAAAGTCAAATAACTGATTGGGAAGATGAACAAACAGAGGAAGTACAGACTATAGAATCCTTTTTGGGGGCCGAAGAGGATCAAAACATAGAACCAGAAGAAGATTGTATTGCCAAGCAAAGACAACTTCCCAAGGTTCAAAATACGAGCTTAGCTGCTCTCCATTTTATTCAGTGACAAAATAAGAACAGAGAAAATCAAAATATAGCATAATTCAAAATATGGAATTGGTATAATTCAACCAATTACTACTCTAACCCTGGTAAGTACATTCATTTAGTCAATCACAAAGCCCCTCTTCTCAAATGGAGATTAGTTTCCAATCATAAACAAAGTGCATTCATTTGGTCATTCACTGAACACACACACAAAAAAGTCAAAAGTTCCCCACCAATGGATCACAACTGAATAGGCCATCTACCCCAGAGTTAAAACAAGCTTAAGCTATTGTCACAGCATTTAATGCCCAAAGAGAGGTCTTTTTTTCATCTTGACCCAAGGCAAGTTCTCAGGAATCTCTATTCCTGGGGAGACAAAGCTTAACAAGGCCACAAGATACATTGTCAGTGTCTTCATTAATTCATTCTCTGTCTGCAGAACATTCTTAGGACCCCAGAAAACATTAGCAAGACCCTCTTCCAGGATTTCTGTAAACATACAACAAGAAAATCCTTCTTCAGGGCTTTTGAACCAATAGTAAGGTTCCATGACCTCTGCAACAACAGCACTGTCCTTCACCAATGGATGAATCTGGCAAAACGACATCAAAACAGACAAAGTACCGGCATAACAGCCATGTCTCCTCAGTCCTTGGCAGCTCTGAGTGTAAGCTCTCAAAAGTTCTGGGCAGGTCTAACTGGCCCTAAGCAATCCTCTCCTTTCTGCCTCCATGATGCTGCTTCCAAAAAAATTCTTCTGCCTTTCTCTCTCTGCTTGTGCCTCTCTCAATCCAAGGCACCAGCTCCTCCCAGTTCAGCCCTTTCTTTACAAGTCAACAAGTCCATTCCACAAGTGGGATTCACAAGCTCTGGGTTTTAACACTCAACCAAGCCAATACAGGGGATCTTTAAATTCCATTACTATTACAAAGATGACAGAGTCAAAAGTCCTGCATCAAAAGCTTCCAAGATGCTTCCAAACTGCTTGCAGGCTGTGGAGGAGCTCAAGAAGGATTTTGAAAATCATGTAAGAGAAGTGGAAGAAAATTAGAAAGAGAAACAAGAATGATGCAAGAAAATAATGAAAATAGAGTCAACAGCCTGACTGAGGAAAATAACACCTTAAAAATATACTAACTCAAATGGCAAAAGAGGCCCAAAAAGCCAATGAGAATAATGCCTTAAAAAGCCTAATTTGCCTGATGGAAGAGGAATTTCAAAAACTCACTGATGATAATAATTCCTTCAAAATTAGATTGCACCAAATGGAAGCTAATGACTTTATGAGAAATCAAGACACTATAAAACATATCCAAACAAATGAAAAAATGGAAGGCAAGTGAAATAGCTCATTGGAAAAACCAGTGACCTAGAAATTAGGTCATAGAAAATCTCATCATGAGAGATGATTTAAAAATTATTGGACTACCTGAAAGCCATGATAAAAAAAAGAACCTAGAAATCATCCTTCAAGAAATTCTCAAGGAAAATTTCCCTGATATTCTAGAGCCAGAGGGCAACCTAGAAATTGAAAGAATTTGCTGATCACCTCTTGAAAAGGATCCCAAAAAGAAAACTCTTAGGAATATTATAGCCAAATTTCAGAGATCTGTAATGGCAAGCACAGAAGTAGTTCATACCTTGTTTCAACTATTGAATTAACACCTTGTTTCAGTTCAAGTTTCTTTACAGCCTTGTATCAAGCCTGTTAAGAAACAGAAAGTGTGAACCCCACAACTTATGAACTTCTGGGGAGGAGCTGTGCAATATATAAGGAGGAGTACAAGCTGGATAGTCAGAACTTCTTGGGATAAGCATCATGGAAGCAGGGCAGCTGTTGCTGGACTGAAGACTGAACTGAGATTTGAGAGGAACTGAGAAGAGGAATGAGAATTGGGAACTGAGACAGAATTTCTTGGAGAGAGCCACATGGAGGCTAGATAAAGTGATTTTGATTTTGATAATGGAGCTTATGGTGCTGAAGACTGAGGGCCAGCTGGAGCTGCTGAGGATTTCCATGGGCCAGCCAGAGCTACCAAGGACTTCCATGCCAGCCAAGCTGCTGAGGATTTCTGAGATCCAGTTGGAGCTGCAGAGGATTTCTGAGGACCTGCTAAAGCTGCCAAAGTCTGAGGAAGCATGACTGTGCTACTGGTACTTTGTACAAATGTAGTTGTGACTTTGTAATTGTTTATGAATGGTAGTGTGGCTTTGTTAAGCTCTGTCTTCCCAGGAAGAGAAGCTGTGAAGGATTTGAGATGGACTAGACACTGTGAGCTTCAATATGGAATGGGAACTGGACAAGGAACTGGATGAATAGCTGGACAAAGAACTGGGAGCTGCCTGCCTTTGAACCCAGGTGACAGATGGAGCTGGCACCATGGAAGAGGAACCATGAAAGCTGAGAGTCAGCCTGTAGTAAAGCTGAAAGAAGACTTTACTTGGATACTGTTTACTGACTGAGAAGATTATGATTTACTGTGACCTAGGTGTAGAGAACTTTGACTTTTGTACATTGTGTTTGAATTAAGGATTTTGTGATTGATTAAATGAATGTACTTTGTTGAAAACTATGTGACCACTTTGGTGAAAACAATGTGGCCATTTTAGTGATAAGTTGTTGAGTTGTAACATGGTGAATGCTGTATTTTGATTTTATATGAATGTTTTGCTCTTATTTGTTTTTTAATAAATAGAGAACTCACTATACTATGTAATCACAACCTTGAAAGCTGTTCACAGCATCAGTCCTCTGTAAAGCTGCTTGTGAATGGCTATACAAGATCTGAGATCAAGGAGAAAATATTACAAGTAGCCAGGAAGTAAACAATTTGAGTATTGTGGAAACACAATCAGTATGACGCAAGATCTAGTAGCTTCTATACTAAAGGATCGAAAGGCTTGGAATATGATATTCTGGAGGTCAAAGGAGCTAGGATTAAACCAAGAATCACCCACCCAGAAAAACTGAGTATAATGTTTCAGGGGAAAATATGGTCATTAAATGAAATAGAGGACTTTTAAGCATTCTTGATGAAAAAATAAACAGAGCTAAACAGAAAATTTGACTTTCAAATATAAGATCAAGAGAAGCATGAGAAGGTAAACATTAAAAAGAAACCATAAGGAACTTTTTAAAGTTGAACTATTTACATTCCTACATGGAGAAAAAGATAATTGTAACTCATGAGACATTTCTCAGTATGAGGATAATTGAAGGGAATATAAATATGTATGTATATGTATATAAAATGGAATAACATACACACAATTGGGATCTTACAATACAGGAAAGTAGTAGGAAAGGGGATAAGAGGGGGGATCATAGAAGGGAGGGCAGATTGGGGGAGATTGTAGTTAGAAGCAAAGACTTCAAAAGGGACAGGGTCAGAGGAGAAAATAGCATAAGTGGGAGATAGGAAAGGATGGAGGGAAATATAGTTAGTCTTTCACAATATAACTACTATGGAAATGTCTTGTGTTACTACACATGTACAACTTGTATTGAATTTCTTGTCTTCCCAGTGGGGGTGAGTGAGGAGGAAGAAGGAAAAGAATCTGGAAATCAAAGCTTTAAAAAACAAATATTTAAAAAAATGTTTTTATCTGCAACTGGGAAATAAGATATACACGCACTTGGGTATAGAAATCCATCTTGCCCTACTAGAAAGTTAGCGGGGCATGGGGTAGGATATAAGGGAGAACAGATTGGGGGAAGAGGTACTCAGTAGGCTTGCTACCTTGGGGTGGGGTCGGGTAGAGACAGGGAGAAAAATTGTAACTCAGAATCTTGTGGAAATGAATATTAAAAACTAAAATTAAATAAATAAATTGAGAAAAAAAGAAATTAAAAATAGGTTTGTGTAATACTTCATTGTCTGATTGTCCTCTTCATGGGCTGAAGGTTAGCACTTGAAGGTTACCTTGAATACTATTTAATTCAGTTATTTTTTCCTGGTATCTATCATGTTCGTTTTTCTAATATTTTGATGACAATTACAATATAATTTATTTCCTTTGTAATCCTATGCCTTTTGTCTTGTACATATTATTTTGAAAAGGGGTCCACAGCTTTCACTGGAATACCAACAGGATCCATAACATAAGAAACCAAAAACTTCTGATTCTAGTCCTATACCCTCAATTTAAAGATGAACAAACTGAGACCCAGAGATAAAAAGTAACTTACCCAATGTAATACAACTAGTGAGTGACAGTGCTAGGATTCAAATTTTGGTCTGATTTTCAGCCCCAGGATCAGTCCATCATACCATTGTTAGACTAGTGCCAATGTCTAAAATCTGCTGATTATCAAAGACTCTTTATGTTCACTCTTCTTAGAATAGATCCTTTATTTTTTCTAAAGAGACAGTTGATAAAATTGATAGAATAGACTACAAGGTATAACATTGTATTCCCATGTGCTACACTGCCAGAGAGCTTCTCTGTTCTCCCTCTGTGCTTAGCAAAGCTCTATTTGGAGACCAAAGTGGGAGCTAATGAACAGATGCTCAAAAGCATCTGTGATCTCATTGATTTCAGTATCCTCTCCAATGGCATGGATTAAAATCCATCCATGCCTTTTCATCTTGTATGATTCTTTTCTATCTCCACCCTTAAATCCATGGCAGTGGAACTGCTAAGCATAATAGAGATCTTCCTTTGGATTGAGGTTTCTTAACCTAATAGCCATGAACTTATTTTCATATCTTTTGGTAAATATATTTCAATAAATTAGCTTCTTTGCATTTTATTTACAATATATTTATTTTTAATTTGTAAATATGTATTTATAATGTAATATTATCATATAAACTCTTATTATTTCATTTTATGCATTAAAAATATTCTGTCACAGATTTCGCCAAAAAAGGTAAGAACCCCTATGTAGATCTTTTGTGTAAGATTGTAGTTCTCAAGCTGTCCATCTATTATTATGCTCTCCCTTTGTGTATGTATATATACACATATACATCTATGTAGTTCCAGTTTTAGTTGCTGTGGTTGTAGTAGTAGTAGTAGTGGTAATAGTGGTGGTAGTAGTAGTGGTGGTGGTGGTGGTGGTAATAGTGGTAGTAGTAGTAGTGGTGGTGGTGGTGGTGGTGGTAATAGTGGTAGTAGTAGTAGTAGTGGCAGTAGTAATAGTAGTAGGTGTGATAGTAATAGTAGTGATGAATAATTATATAACACTATATAGCAACATACTTTACATATGTTGTGTCAATCCTCACAACAAGTCATTGTGGCATGTTTTATAATATATCCATTCTACATATTCCCACCATGCATATCTCTATACATCTTTGTGTCACCTACATTTTCGAATCCTTGGAGACAATACAGTCTCATGAATCAGCAAAGATGGGAACATTTTTCTTGTAATAAGGTGTGTGTGTGTGTGTGTGTGTGTGTGTGTTGGGGCAGTTTGGTCCTTATTACTGTGTGAATGAACATGTCTTGGAAAGATATGCAGAAAGATACATTCTACTCCTCCTTTTGGATATGATTCTGACTATATCTATTGTTGTTCCATAGTTCTATCCTGTCCAACTCTATATGTCCCCATGGACATTGTCCATGAGATTTTCTTGGCAAAGATATTGGAGTGGTTTGTCATTTCTTTCTCCAGTGTGTCTCCATTTTACAGATGAGGAGACTGAGGCAAACAGGAGTTAAGTGACCTGTGTAGGATGGCACAGCAACAAGTGTCTGTGACTGGATTTAAACTTGTATCTTCCTGACTCCAGCCCCAGTGCTTTATACACTGCAACACCTAACTGCCTCAACTACATTGCTATCTATATTTATATCGATATATGATATATAAATATGTACTTACACACATATGTATGTATATGTGTGTACATATGTAAGTATGTATCTTCCTTCTCCTTTACCCAGGGAACTCAACCCATGTGATGAATTGTCACCTCCTCAGGTATGATGGTCTTAATTATATGCAGATTTCTATACAATTCTAGTGTTTCTTGTGAGCTCCAATTCAATTTCACCAACTGTCTATTGAGCATCAAACTATATATATTGAAACCATATCAATATCAACATATTCAGATAGACAATTTTCTTTCTCTCAGAGATGTCCCTTATTTCCAAGTTCCTCATTTTTTTAGGCCATCATCATATGTTCTCTCAATGATGTTCAGAGACTCAGTGTCTCCCTTGACTCCTCACTCTCACTCCATATATATATACATATATATATATATATATATGTTTGTATATACACACACACACACACACACACAATAAGTTGCCTAGTCTTCTTGTTTTTACTTCAACAACATCTCTCACACATATTCCATTCTCTCTACTCTCACAAGTCATCACCCTAATTCAGGGCCTAATCATCAATACTTTTCTAATTGATTTCTATACCTCTAATTTTTCCCCACTCTAATCTATCATTCACATAACAACAAAAATGACTTCCTTATTATTATAAGTCTTACTACTGCACTCTCTGCTTTAGCAGACTCCAGTGAACCCATATTACATCTAAGATCAAATAAGGTTCCTCTCCTTGGTAATTAAGCAGTTCACAACCTGGTCTCATCCTACCTTTCAAGCTTTATTACACAATACTTTCCTTGGTGCCAAACTGATCTAGCTGAACAACCTTTCTTAATGTTCCCAACAGAGGACACTGCATCATCTACATACCTTTGCAATGGCTTTCCTTGTGACTGCAAAGTACTCCATACCTCCACCTCTTGTAATACCTTGTTTCCTTCAAAACTCAGCTTAAATACAACCTTCTATATGAAGATTATCTTGGTCCCTCCAAGTCATTAATGCTTCCCCCAAGAAAAATTACCCTGTGTGTATGCATGTATGTATATATCTATATGTGTATATTAAACATACATATATGTATGCATATGTGCATATATATAATCTATATACATCTCAACACATAGATATATAGGCTGAATTAAACATCGTCTGCAGCTATCTCAGGTCTTTTGATATTGTTCTTGTCATCTGCATTGCCACAGTCATTGTGAATGTTGCGTTCCTAGTTCTGATCACTTCAATAAGAATTAGTTCACGTTAAGTTCTCCTAAGTTTCTGAATATTCTTCATCTTTATTGTTTCTTATACAACACTAATCACAGGATGAGAGCTTTAGAGCTGCAAAAGACTTCAAATACCATCTAATCCAACACTTTCATTTTGCAATTGTGGGAACTGATAAGCCAAGGGACTTTAAGTGCCATGCCCAAGGTTACCCAGGTTGTCACTCAAAGTACATTTAAGTGCTATAGCATATTCAGTCAATTCCCAATCAATACATACCTACTTGATTTTCCTAGGGCTTTCTTAAGGGACTGTTAGAGCTACACAGTGCAGTTGTATAGCAGGCAGTGTCTGCTCCTCACTATCAAGTCATTTACATTCTTCTCTATCATTCTCCAGAATTCCAGTACAACAAGATTTAAGTAATTTTAGTAATATTAGCAAATTGTAGACTATGTGTGAAATGTAGCCCTACAGAAATAATCTCCTTTCTGATATTAAGTTTATTGAGAGTCTTTTAGGAGGTTGCCTGTCATGCCATCTATATTCATATTTGAAGTTTTTAATTTTTCTATTTTAGTTCTTTCCTCCTCACCCATAAAACTTCCCAGTCCTTTAAGAAAGTTGTAACCTCCATGTCTTCAAGAGGCTTCAAAGGATATTCCATTTCATTTTTGCTGACATTGTGACTCCTTTGGATTTCAATCTCCCTCTCCACACTCTGTTTTCCCTGGACAATCATCCAGAGAGTAATAATACCACCCTTAGTAATTATAGCACCTGTCTTGATAATATGCTTTACAGAGATAATTTCATTAATTTCTCAGAGTATTACTATAAGATGAGTCAATATGAATTTAATCTAATTTAGTTAATCTAAAAATGAATTGCTGTCACAAATTTGATGATTTTCCCAAGGTCATATCCATCAAACTACTATTGTATTATGGTACCCTATGCTCAGTTAATTTTATTTCTTAGATGAAATATTGTATTAATGCATGTTTATTGTGTACATCTAATATATATATATACATACATAATTAAAGATAATAGTCTATCAGTATTATGCTGGCAGAGGTGGAGTAATTTCTAAGTCATTTGTGAATGTCCTTTTCTTTGTAAGAATATATGATGGGGGAAAAAAGAATGTGTGATGGAAACATCAGAAGAGGAATTACCATTTTAATTAGGAAATCTATAGCTTTGAAATTGATAAGGACAATAATAATTATCAATGGCATTTACATGGCACTTTTATGCAGACAACTTTTCAAATAACATATTTAATCTTCACAGCAACACATCAAAATAAACAATTTAATGATTATAGTGATTACTCACAGTTATATAACACTTTTTGCTTTACTAAATAAATAACTTCCTTACATCTATTTACCCTGGGAGATAAACACTGTATTTCTATTTTACAAAATAGGAAACTGAGACCAAGAGAAGTTAAAATTTACCCAAAATACCTTGATATATATTAGGAAGAACAATATACATGGAGTTAGGATCTCTGATTTCAGTTCCCAGCTCAAAGACTTTCTTTCTCTGTGACCCTGCTCAAATTCAATATCCTCATTTGTAAATGGTGATATTAGTAGTAACCATCTATACCTCCCAGGGTTGTTTTATGTAATTCACAATTTACCTTTAATTTCATGACTATAGAAACTTCCTTTGTGGGAACTCTTTCCAACCTAGGAAAATATAATCTATTTTTATCTTAGTAGGAAATTACTTGAAGGTCAAAGGCATTAAATGACCCGCCCTGCCTCACATAGATAATAATCATCACTATCGGGATTTGAACTCATGTCTCTTTTACTACAAATCCAACACTCTATCATGGTGTGGAGCCTGTGGCCCCCAGGCCACATGTAGCCCCCTAGGTCCTTGGGTGTAGCCTTTTGACTGAGTCCAAGTTTTACAAAACAAATCCTTTTGTTAAGGGGATTTGTTCTGTGAAATTTGGATTCAGTCAAAGGGCCACACTTGAGGACCTAGAGGGCCGCATGTGGCCTTGAGACTACACCCACCCCGGCTCTATGGCATATGCTATCATCCCTTCTATCACATTAGGACAGATCTATATAAGATGATTTATTATTTTTTGTTGTTTAGTCATTTTAGACATGTCTGACTCTTCATGACCCTATTTGGGGTATTCTTAGCAAAGATTCTCTGGTGGCTTGACATTTCCTTTTTCTACTCATTTTACAGATGAGGAACCTAGGTGAATAGGGATAAGTGACTTGCCCAGGGTCACACAGTTAAATATCTGAGGTCAGATTTTATCTCAGGTCTTCTTGAATCCAGATCTCATCCTTTATCCACTGTTCAATCTGGCTTTCTGAACTGTCAGTATAATACAAATATGATTATAATGTATGAGGAATCCAAGTCTCAGTCGCGTAGTTTACTTTCAAAAGGTCCAACAACAAGTGAGAGGCATAACTAGGATACAGATTCAGTACTTTTCCCATGACAGTCTAGTTGCATCTCAAGGAATTTACAAATTTCTATAGCGTCCCAATAAGATCGCCATATTTTAAAGCCATATTTTATTTTTTCCTCCTCAAGCAAAATATTTGTCAAATTCCCTTTCTCAGACTTAAACATCTCTATGGTGGGGTGGGGGTGGGGGGAATGAACAGACAAGCAGGTCAATTCTGAAAGAAATAGATCCCTTTGTTTTGCCTGATCAGTGAGGTAGCAGATTGAAGACCCGTGGACTTGGCATCAGAAAGATCTGAAGTCAAATCCTCCCTCAGATATCCATTTAGTTACTATGTAACTCTGGGTAAGCACTTACCTACTCTTACCCTCAGTTTTCTCATCTTTAAAATGGGAAGAAGAATAGCACATACTCCACAAAGTTGTTCTGAGGATTAGAGATAACTTATAAACATCTAGGGAGTGGGTTCCTCATTCACACTTTTTGTTTATAAAAAAATCATCCTAAAAATGCTAAAAAAAAAATGGAAAAAAAAACTTCTCATACTTTTGGTTTGTATAAACCTGAATAAAACTATTGATCTGGACAAGACTAATATATGGTAGGAGCTTATGAAATGTTTCTTAATTTATTGATTAAAGGCTACTTGAAACAAGTTTATTACATATATATATATAAATATATATATTAAAATATATATATATATATATATATATATATCAAAGCAAGCCTTCCATGGGCCACATTCATATATATATATATACATATATATGTATATATATAATATTAGATATATAGAGGAGGCAAGTACTAGACTTGGAGTTTAGCAGATCAATATTTAAATCCCATTTTAAAAACTATCTGTATAATGCTAGGCAAGTGGCTTCCTCATATGTTAAATATAGATTATTATAGAATCTACCTCAAAGGATTTTTGCTTTTGTGTTTTGGAAGAACAAATCAGATTATACATGCAAAGCAAATTGCAAACCTTAAACTACTTTATGAATGTGAGATATTGCTCCTCTTCCTCCTCCTCCTCCTCTCCTCCCCATCCTCCTCCTCCTACTACATTGTTAGACCAGTTTGGAAGAAAAAAAAACATTTAATTTGTTTTGACAAACAAAAAAAGAAATCTGATCTCTATTGAAACCTCGGACACTCAATTTTGAATACATTTGATCACTTTAGAAACAAAGCTGTCAAAATGATAGGTAAAAGCAAGCCTTCCATGGGCCACATTCTAAGTTTACAGCTGTTACCCAAAGAAAGAGTTGTTTACTCCTCATTGCTGGAGAAGAAAAATGAAATCAGCATTACTCAGCAGCACAAACAGGATACTTTGGAGTTAATAAATCTTCATTACCCTTCCAGATTTAATCTGGAGACAGAGCAACTGCCTCATTAGAATTTAATTTTGGCTACTGTATTTCAGGACAGAGGGAATACCACCATGAACCTATGTGCAATAGAAAAAAGCTTTTTCTTCCCTGGCTCATGAATAATCCGCCCCCCCCCCCTGATTTTGGTAGCAAAACAGAGAGCAGGCAGGCTTTGTTTTCATGCCGAGCTCATCTGTTGTACTGTGAAGCACCAGAATGCCTTTCCTCAGTTGTTATCAGATATTAAGATACAGTAGATTTTCATCTCCATACACTGGGATTCATGTGCTGAACTCCCTATTGTTAAAGGATGCTACCAGTGAAGTCTCCTGTGATGAAGAAGCTGTTTTGTATATTCTTCAAGTAGAGAGGTATTCAGACTAGTGCAGGTCCAGATGATATAACACATCAGTTAGAAGTCTGTCACTAAATAAAAAAATAGATAATCCTATGAAAAATCTAACACAAAAAAGAGGAAGGAAAAGCCAGGAGACTCTTAAGAATAGCTATACCTGTTTAGTTTAGTCATATTTTGCTTTGGGAAACTTCAGAAAGTAAATGTACGTGGCACTGTGAATAAACTGTGAAATGAATTTTCTTTCAGTTTCTTTTTAATTATCACTGGTACTGGTGAGTTTAATACTTGAGGCAGCTGAAAAGTGATATAATTCATGGCCTTGGCAATGTGGGATTCAAAAATAAGTGACTGGTTATGGTTTAATAATCCTAAAAAGAATTCATATATAAACCAAATGTTTAATTTTCAATATTGTGCATCAAAGGAATTTTTTTTTGCTTTTCTGACGGTTAAAGCACTTTTTAACAGTCTGGTAATTGGTTTACAGAATTTTTATATGGCCAAAGATATGAGAACAGAACTTTCTGGCAACATGGCTGCCTTCAGCTCTAGTCATTGGCATGCCAACTATGATTTTTAAAAAATGTTTCTACATTGAGAGGACCAGGAATGCTTTTGGTCTCTCTTTCTTAGTGTGGTTGCTTTGGACCTGTCTGAATGAGGAGAGACTCAAACTCTTGGAAACCTAGACCACCGTGCCTTATGGTTAGATCTAGCTGTCCAAAGTCTTTGCTGAGCTTCTCTCCTCCCAACACCTACAAGATAGAAATAAATTTTCAGATATTCTTTCTTTCAGACTTTCTGAATTTGTTTTCACTATTGATAACTAGAAACAAATAAAACCAAGAAAGAAAGACTCAGACCTAGACTACTAAACTTTTTCAATATATTTGAAGAGAGTTAGATATGTGGCTATTTTAATTCAATTCAGACAGTGTTACTTAGATGCCTCAGGAACCAAGTGGACCCAGTAATCTCTAAAATAGAAAGGACCGTATACTCCTAATGCTGTTTATAATCAGTAATAGATTCTCAAGAATAAAGATCTATCAAAAATATATCAGAGGATATATTAATAAAAATATAACCACCCTTCCCCTAAATTATTTTCTATGCTCCAAACAAGCTCACACTCATACAGATATTTTTTTTAAATACAGGGGAATTACATTTAAAGAATATGTACCCAAAACAAAAATGCAATACATATACACAAATCTCACAAAGTAGCTTCCTTTGATAAAGAATTATCTTTTTAATATCAAAACCTAAAGATATATACCAAATTCTTATATTTCAGTGTATAAATGAATTCACTGTTTCATGGAGTCATAAATGCACAGATTTTAAAGCTAAAAAGCATCTTTGGTGATATTAAGTGTAACCCTTTCATTTTACACGTGAAGAAATTGAAGCCCAGAGATTAAGTGATTCGTCTAGGGTCCCTTAAGGATATCTCTGAGACAGAATTCAAATTCAGATCTTTTGGCCTCTTGTGCTATACTCTCTCTTTCTCTGCTAACTCTCATTGAGTTAAAAATTCCTTCTGTCAGTGCAGAACATAACCCACCCATACAATCATATGCTGTTTAGTTCTTTTCCATGTACTTTCATAAGTCCTCCATAAAGGATTGACCCAAATTAATGGAGGCCTTACTTTAATCCTGGCTCTTGAGCCTAGGACCCAAACTGTCCTGACTGAGCCATCTCATATGTGCCACTATAGCTAAATGGCTTGAATCATTTTACATTTAGCCATCTTTCTTGCTTGATAATTCTTTTAAACTCTCCTTTCCCCTCTCCACCACTTCCATGCCACCTCTAATCCTCCTTCCATTTCTAGAACTACAATTAAATCAATTGCTATTGGGATGGATTTATCTATCAACTCCTGAATTTACTCACCTTCCCTCCAAAATTGAAACACTTCTTACTGTACTTGACTCCTCCCTGATTCAAATATCAACTTCCTGAGGGCAAAGACTTACTTTTGCATTTCTACTGCTAGATTTAGCAATCTACAGTGATTCCCAAATAGTAAGAACTTAGTAAATTCTGAATATCCTTCTATTATCTCTCAATGTTTCCTCATGGCTGCTTCATTCACTTCCCTGATCCTATGTTTCCTGGGTGATATCCCTTAGGCTGCATCTTGAGCATAGTTCATTATTGGTAATATGTTTCTACCTACCCATCCCCACCCTGTGCCTTATTATTTACCTTGGGTCACATAACTTTTCTTCCTTGGAGGAATATTTTTACCATGTAGTGTGAGTAGGATGCTTGTGTTTAAAAAAATTACTCTTTGCACTAAGAAGCAGCTTAGGATCATTAAAAGTCCTGCATAAGTTTTTTTTATATATATATACTATTTTATTTTTTCCAATTTCATTTAAAGAAAGTTTTCAACATTCACTTTTATAACATTTTGAGATACAGACTTTTTTTCTCCCTCCTTTCTACCCCATTTGCCCAAGACAACAAGCAATCTTATATAGGTTATACATATAAAATCATATTAAACCTATTTCCACATTAGCCATGTTATGAAAGAAGAATCAGAACAAAAGGAGAACACCAAGAGAAAGAAAAAAAAACAAAACAAAAAAGTGAAAATGCTATAGTTTGATATGAATTCAGACTGCATAGTTCTTTTTCTGAATGTGGATAGTATTTTCCATCATGAGTCCTTTAGAATTTTCTAAGATCATTGTATTGCTGAGAAGAACCAAGTCTACCGGAGCTGATCATCATGCAATGTTGTTTTTACTGTGTACAAAGTTCTCCTGGTTCTGCTCATTTCATTCAGCATCAGTTCTTATAAATATTCCCAGGTTTTTCCTGAAGTCTACCTGCTCATCTTTTCTTAAGGAACAATAGTATTTCATTACATTCATAGACCACAACTTGCTCAACCTTTCCGCAATTGATGGGCATCCCCTGAATTTCACATATTAGCCCAAAAAATTACAGAAAAAGCATTATATAAAAAGTGTTCTGATGTCCATAGTCCACCATCATCTTCCCTGTATTTTCCCTTTTGTATACACTCCCCTCCCTCACATATATGTATGTGTGTGTTTGTGTGAGCATGTGTGTGTATGCATGCTCAACCTGGAAAACCACATGTAAAATATTGGCAAAAGTAACCTCAGTATTTGCGTTTTTCTATTAATTCATTCATTTATTCAATAAATATTTATTGAGCAACTACTGTGTGCAAAGTATCTCACCAGGAACTGATATTTCATAGATCATAGATTTAAAGCTGGAAATATATCTATTATTTTATAAGCTAACTTCCTTTCTAATACATGGCTTTGAATATAATAAAAACGTATTAACTATTTGTTGAATGATTAAATGAACAAATAAGTGAATGAATAAATTAGTTTATTTCAATTATCTTAACATGTAGTTACAGAGGTAGGATATATACCTTCCAGAATCATAGGGCCAGCCAACTTAATCAGAAGATAGTGACTGTCACAAAATTTTCTTTTGTAGGTTCATGACTTTTTGATGTACATATGAAAATAGAAGTCTCTTTGTTAATTTTATGTTACTTCCTTTTCCCTACCCCCATTTAATTCAAAAGAAAATCATATTCACTAAAAGTAATGACTTCCCATTACACAGAAGAGTTGAATTGGTCCAACTGATGTTATGGAATAGCTAAAATGCAGTGGCTATGCTGCCTTTGTATTAAATGACTCTCCTAGTATTGGTAACCATCTGTGCATGCCAAAAAATAATGATAATTGAAAAGACAAAGACACAACTTTTTAAATTTAATTTATATATAACTCCTTAATTACTTTATAAATTTGTGACTTTAGATGCTATTTGTAGGCTATTAATGTTTGAAGTCTAGTCCTTTAAAATTATATTTTTCCTTATGTTTTTACTGAATAAGATCCCCATCATTTCCAATTTTTGTACGAATCCAGGGCTTATGCTGAGGTAGAGCAGACAGTGCCCACCCAGTAGCATATGAGGGGTCCAAATTATGTACTTTCTCCAAAATATCTTCTCCATGAGTCTTGCCTGCATTGTTAATTTCTCATTTCTTTAGGGTAGGGCATTGTGTCTAATTACACTCATCAAGTCACCTCAAAAATATGTAGTATAGTGATACATGAATTAATAAGGGAGGGGATGTAATTCAGTGAAAATAATATATCTTTCAAGATCTAAGAAACCTACATTTTACTCCCAGTTATATCTATGTTAGTTGTGAGGCCTCTGACACATTAAACAAGATAAATGATAATAATACTTCTGATCATATATTTTGTTACCTATATAACTTTAGGTAGTCTTTGGTCCTGAATGACTTTATTAATGATATAAATGGGTCAGAGTAGTCTTCATTGAACTTAAGTACGTGAAATTGTTTTGTTGTTGTTGTTTAGCTGGTTGTTTTTTAATCCCTGAAGTCCCTTTGAACTTTAAATCTTTGGGCCATAGTTCAGTAAGGCCTCCTGCTGTCAAGCTCTGGAGGAATGATGTCAATATCAAGAGCCATGGTCAAGTACTGAAAGCTCATTCATACATTCTTTCACTTATTCACTTATTTAACAAACTATAAACTACATCCTATTATACTGTGGCAAACATTTGGAGAGACATCAAGTCTTTGTTGTCAAGAAATTTACCATCTGGTAGGAGGAAGTTAGTTATGTTCAAAGATTCATTTTATTAAAATTTGTAATGCAATAATTATACAAAAGGACCATAATGTGCTGTAATATCAAATGAAAGCTTCACAGGAAGTAGCATCCAAGTTGATTCCTGAAGAATAAGCACTACATTAACATTCAGTTTAATTCAATAAACACTTGTTAAAAACCCCTTCTTTTAGGTGATGAGTACATACACAGTTTGATCAGTTTGAATGACTCTTTCTCTCAAAGAGCTTACAATCACATTGGATCCCATATATAAATCAACACAATACAAAATGATCAAGAAGAGCAAAATAAGTAAATGATCATGTAGTTATGCTATTACTAAATGTCTAGAATTTGAAGAAAACTTCCTGAAAGTAGGATAATTTTATTTTCACTTAAAAAAAGAACACAGGGGGCAGCTAGGTGGCTTAGTGAATAGTGTACCAGCCCTGGACTCAGGAGGACCTGAGTTCAAATCCGGCCTCTGACACTTAACACAAAAACTAGCCATGTGACCTTGGGCAAGTCACTTAACCCTAACGGCCTCTCCAAAAAAAGCAAAAAACAAAAATTTAAAAAACAGATAGGAACTACAGGAATTGGAGGTGAGTGGGGCAATGTTAGTGGAATCATTCCTGACATCAAATAGGATCACCTCAATGTAAATGATCATTTTTACATGTAAAATTATAGACAAAAATGCTGGACTTGAAATCAACAGAGATAGAATAAAGATCCTACCTCTGATATTTGTTAAATTATATATGATCCTGGAAAATGACTTTACCTTGCTGACCTTCATTTTTCTTATTTAAGATATGTTCCTGGAAAAAAAAAATGCTAACCTGCTATGCTTCTTTTATATTATTTTATGGATTACTAACTACTGAATAGGTAACTGTTATTTTTTAGTTATATGCAAGTATTAAGATTTAAGCTTATGATTCACTGAAAGAACCTTTGTCACATTTCAGTAACAGGCAAGATTATGGGGATTACATATCACACATCTTTTTTCCACATGATCTATATTTTGAGATATTTTATTTTATATATTGCATTGAAATAATGAGAATTTATTATGGTAACTTGGATTAACCTTTTTGTTCTTAAAATTTTAATGGATCCATATTATGTCTGAGTAACTATTGGGGGGGAAGTTTTATGTCATAATGATGTAATTCTCATATTGTTTATTTTCTGATAAATTCTCAAGGATACTTTAACATCTGTTGTTTTTTTTTTTTTTTGGTAACATAAGGATTTGGCTAGGCAGTTAAGTGGCATAATAGATAAGAGCACTAGACCTGAGATCAGAGAGACTTGAGATCAAATTTGCTCTCAAAACACTCACTATCTGTGTGACCCCGGTCAAGTCACTTAACCTCTGTGTTTCAGTTTCTTTATCTGTGAAATGGGGATAATAATACACCTACCTCCCAAAGGTGTTGTAAGCATCAAATGCGATGACATTTGTCGTGTTTGCAAAAAAAAAATCATTTTCTAATGGATTTTTCCATAAACAAGGTTGTTTCTTAATAAATATAAGAAAGATGCCCAACTTTTGAAACTTGTAGCAATGTGTTGCACAGTTTCTACCATTTCCTTCCATAATCCATGTTGATACAAGTCTGAAATTTTTGCAGATAACCTACCTATAATTTGTGTAGCAATGACCTCATCTAGAATTTGTGTCTTGGGCCCCTCCATTTATGCAAACAAATTCATAACTCATTCATGTGTTCAATATTTCCTTGTTTACATATTGCTAGTGGAGCTCACATTAGTGTCACCCATAATAGAACCTTCTCTTGGTCATTCCATAAGTTTCATTAGCTCTTGGTTACATTATACGATTGCATCGGTGAGTATCTATTGCAAAGCTTTTATAATTGCATGATGAAATCATAGGATTGTAGATTAAGAGAATAGAATTTAGAGACCATCTAGTCTATTCCACTTGTTTTTACTGATAAAGAAACAGGCATAGAGTGGTTCAGTAACTGATCCATGGTCAGAGAGCTAATAAGTATAAAACAGGATTGGAACTGAAGGCTTGCTGATTTCAAGCCCAGGACAGATAGTGCATTATTGTTACAATAGAATTTCTGAAAGTTTTAAAAAAAACTATCAGGTGCTCTGAAATATCAATATTCTTCATCTTTATTGATGAGAAAGTATTAATCTTCTCATATCTGCATCATGCTTATGGGCCCTGTCTTTTCTTAATATTATTATTTTCTTAGACTATTTTTAAATGGTTAAGTTGTATATTGTTAGCATTTGTAGATTTTTTTAAAGTTTGAAGGTAATGTCAATATTATTGATTTATATTATGAGCAGGTAGTTGTGGGTCACATTTCTCCTTATAATAGAACACTTCTTAATGTACCATTTATTTGTAAAATTCTTAAGGATATCTTTGGGTTTGTGAGAATTTGTCATCTGTTAGCATATAAAAAATAGATTCTGTGGCATATTTTTTTTCACTTAGTTTTCATTCTAGGTTACTGCCAGAAGCTAAGTTGTTTGAGTCTTTAGTGATATGTTGCACAGCTCCATCACTTCATTGTATAATGTGTATAGGTCAATAATTCTAAGGTCCTTATGGATAAACTTTTTAAAAATAATTTCCTTGGAGTATTTTGAGAAGTTAGACTCTACATATGAAGTCCAAATGGCATTTTTGTATAAATAGAATAATAATCAAGCAGATCAATGAACAATTTCATACTTTTCTTTGGTGAAACCGTATAACTTCTTGTTCCATATATTTCATATGATTTATAGGATATTTTGCTTGTACTATCTCTTTAGATTGTGAGGCAAACCTTCTGTTTAGGAGAGATTTTAATATAATCAAATCTTGGCAAAAACACAATATGCTCAAACTTTCTCCCTGAAACAACCACATTTTTATAGCAATAGTTCATGACATTAATTTTATTTATGGCAAGCTTTAGAGATTAGTTTTTGATGTGGACATTCAACATTCTCACTATATTTTCATCTATTTTAAGTATTTGCAGTCAAAACCTGTATGAATGTTTAAGTACTTTTGGAAGTTGCATTCCTTAATTATTTTAGCAATAATAAGTTGCTCTTGATAAATCTTGGACAGCAGCACCTTCTTTTACTCCTCAGTAAATACATTGTTTTATTGTGTTTATAGGGTTTTTTTTTGTTTTTGTTGACACAAATTTATTGCATTCTTACAAAATACACAAACATAAAATTGAACTATATTTCTAAGGCATTGCTGGTAGCCTTCTTTGGGCAGCCTTCTGCTAAGAAAAGTGGGATTAGATTTGTATCTGCAAGGAAGCTATAAAATTGCTTTGGTAGTAATTTACTTGCTATTGTGACACATTTGAGCCAATACTTATGGATTTTATCCAGTCTTGCCTCTCTTCATTTATGTAGAGAAGCTAGAGTTTATGTCACATTCTTTGATGTAACTATTCATTTTATTCACCATGAACAATCTTTTCATGCCTTCTTTGATCTGTATTGTATTTCATCACATTGGAGTTCATTTAACCATATAGATAACCAGATATTTTCCATATCCTCATTCTTTGAGAGTTTTGCTTCTAGTTTGATTTATTTACTTTGTTGTAAATTGTTTGAAAGATATTGACATTTTTATTCTGTTCTTTGTTCTATTTTTACCTCTCTAAGCAGTTTAGATTAAGTTATTTTTTACCCTTGCTTTTAATTGTGGATGAAGGGAGTTTAGAATTTCTTCTTTGTTTATGTTTTTCTCATTCCTTTTTTTTGTTCTTGGTGTTTTTACTTGGGTTAGATGGAGCATTGGTAAATGTGTTCATTTATGCTTGTTGTAACATATACTGACTCTTAAAAATTGCTTCCTTTTCATTTAATTTGTCTATAAATTGTATTCATAATTCTAAATTCAAAAATGGCCTTTAAGAATTCCATTCTGCATATGCCCATAACATTTCCAAAATTATTAGAGATGCTATATTTATCATCAATTTCTTTATTAGAATGGGGGGATTTACATTTAATGAAGATTTCAATGAACTCAGGTTCTTTAACTTTTTGTTCTTCTGGTTCTAGTACCTCCTAGCTTTCCTCTCTTATTTCATCTAACTAGCATTGGGAATTAAGTTATTGCTTAGGATTATCCTGCCCTGATTAGCAATTTTTTTTTGTGACTTGTAGCTAAGGGTTACCATTGACAAAAATAAAGGATCCTGAGACTTTTGTCTATAGCTGGAAAGATACTTCTAGCTCTGTTATGATTCAAAAGTAGTATAAAACAACATAATGGAAGAATTCATATCTTCATCTCATTTTGTGTGCACTCATGATTCCCTCCCTTTAGTGGTCAACACTGTCATACTGAAGTGCTTTCAGCAGGTGGCGTGTCATAATTTCTTATTCTTCCAGATATATATCTTTCTTTCCTGTGGTTCCTGAGAACAGGAGCATCAATACCAGGTCTACTGACCTCTTTAGAAGATTAATAATTATGAGGGCCTTAAATATGGCCAGTCAACATTTCATTAATTTCTTAGATTTATAGGAATAGTTCCTTCACAATGGTAGGGTGCTAAATCAATTGCCAGAGTACATTTGTCCAACATTTCAGCATTCCTATCAGACTCTTATAGCACAAAAAATCACTTTATAATATCACCCTCGCTGTTATGTGCTAATTTTCCTGTACCCTACTTTCCCCCTAATGATGCAAAGGAAGGTTTTGGCTTTGATGAGATTGTTGTAAATCTTCATGAATGTGTGCTATAGACTGGAATATTTTTCATGAAGTTTGGCATGCTCTTCTCAGGAAACTTTCTCTCTTAAGAACTTTGGAATTGATTGTGTGACACTGGAGACATGGTCACAGGCCCTCTGAGTCCGGTGTGCCCACGTCAGAGAAGATACTATGCTCTATGAGCAAAGCAAATTTGAAATAGCTCAAAAGAAATTCAAGATGCACAAATTTAGAGCATCCACCCCAAATGTTCATATATTTGTGCCTAACCTGTGTCCAGTTCAGATTGGTCTGATCAGCCAGTCAGACACACTGAAACTTGACTCTAGCATGGTGATGCCATTTTGATCCTCTTTGAGAATGAAGGATAACAACCAGTATTAGTGTTTCTGTCTTTTAATTTAATATTCTATATAGATGCTATGTTCAATTCATAAAACTGCTAAAGAATGCCCTGATAAGCCATTACTAGAGATCAAGTATTACCTTTCAAAAAAAACTGAGCTGTAAGACTGCGCTCTGAAAAGGTTAATAATTATCCTCATCAAAAATACATCCTCTAACTTTGCACACAGTATCAGCAAAATTGTGTGATGATCAACTAGGAATAACTTAGTGCTTCTCAGCAACACAATGATCCAAGACAAGTACAGAGGACTCTCTGTAAATGCTATCCATGTCCAGATAAAGATCTGATGGATTCTGAAGGCAGATTGAAGCATTTTTTTTCACTTACTTTATTCTTCCTTGTATTTTTAATCTATTTCTTCTTTCACAACTGTGATTAATATGGAAATATTTTTACATGATAGCACATGTATAGAGTATATCAAAGGGCCTACCATTTTCAAAAGAGTGAAGGGGAGGGAGAGAGAAGAGTATGGAACTCAAAATCTTGTAAAAAATAGTGCTGAAAATGTTCTTGTAATATAAATACGCAAAAAAGAATACTATTCAAAAAATTCATCCTCTCTACATACAGATAGACTCCTTTTGTTACAAACATAGCCCTACCCTGACAAACACAGTTAATTGTTTCTAAAAAAACACATTAGGAAAAATAGCATTACAGGGGTCATTTAGTTCCAGAGGAATGAGGTTATAAATGAGAGATAAGTTTATAGGAAGCCAAAGTTATAACCGTTTAAAAGATCTTTACAAAAACTCAGGATCATATAATTTTTATAACTGTAATACAAATTCCCTCTTCCCACAATTTCCCCTTTCTCCTGCCAGGGAACCTTGTTTGTCATGTAATCTGTAGTGGAAAGCCAAAGTGGAAATAAGGCCACATATATTCCCTTCATACCTAGAAAAGCATTTGAATGGGAATCCTATCTTCCCAGTGCTCTATTTTATTCACACTTTCATAAACTTTGCCTTTGCTCATCCTAACCTACTGTGTACCAGGATTCATAAGGAGGATCCTATGTAGAAGAGTAGAATGAGAGCGCAAGTTGCTATTTCTTCTAATTTGCCAGCACCATTCTGAATCAAACATTTTGTGATTGTCTTAAATACAAATGATTTTATATGCTCATCAGCACACAAAGGGAATCTTTGTTTCAGGAGATTGATCTGTTCACCTACAACAGAGATTTTTGAATTTAGTTGGGATTTAGGCATAATTTATTAGCCATATTGTTATGAAAAAAAACAAACATTGAATGGAGCTCCACATTTTCTTTTTGTTCCTGACATATTTTGTTCTCTGACACAAATATGGTTAAAGTACATGAATATCTTGGAGCAAACCCAAATTTTATGCTTACAATTTTTTTCATATGGCAAGAACTTTTTTTCTTTAGTCTACGTGTTATACATTGGACAGAAGTTATTAATGCTTGCTTCTTTAGCCAAAATAAATTTGGATATTGCATGTCAAATTTGCGTCACAGTTTCCTTCCAAATCCCCAATTAAACTCTGAGTCAACACAGTTAGGTTTAGTACTTCTGTCCAACATGTAGCCTTTATTAACAAAAAATTGATCTAAGAAAGTACCTTAAAAATCAACTGATTTAGAATAAGAACTGCTTACATGAAATGTAGAAGAAATCTCAAGGGTATTTTAGTGGAATTTTAAGGGGTATATTTGAAAGAGTTGATGACAAATTCAACTGATTCAGAACTTGGAAATCATTTAATACTTATTCTAACATCTTAATCCCTAGGAAAAAGTAAGAATGTTCCCATAATCATAGATAAACATTGATGTGGTTAGCACTAATATTTTTGTAAATTTCTCCTTCTTTTCTTTTTTTTTAATATACTTAATTACGTACAACAGAAAAGTTCAAGAAACAACCACATAATTACCCTCAGGAACTTAAACACTAATTAAAAGGCATGACTTGTGTTTTTCATTTAAATTCTTTAAATTTACAAGGAGGGCCAGAGAAAGTTGTGTGTGTGTGTGTGTGTGTGTGTGTGTTTGTGTTTATTTTGTGGAATTTTACAAAAACCTGAAGGCTTACTTGAGCTACACTGCTGAAGACTTCCTCAATAGAACACAGTCAGGCTTCAATCAGCACCATGCTAAATTTAGGCCTTTACATTTGCAAGGCTCTCTTTAAACAAACAAATGAATACATAAACAGATAATTAAATGAATGAATGAAAAATAGATAAATGAATATAATAAAATACAATACTCTTGTATTTGCTTTAATATGTTTGATTTGCTTTTCTTCTAGCATTTCCTTCAGAATTAGATTACATGAGGAAATGTGTCATTTGTCTTTCAACATGTGGCCTCACTTTGGAAATTTACTTAATACTCAATTACTATCCTTTAAAGAGAATGAGATGGATCACAAGGTTCACTTACACATGTACCAAACCAATTGTTCCAAATGAAATGGAATACAATACAATAACCCCAAATTCTATTACTGCGTTGAGTGTCCTTTATCATGGCACACAGTTTAATTAGCCAGTTTCATCTCAAGGGAATGTCAAGGCAAAGAGTTACCTCTCTCACATAGCCAAGATATTCCCATAGAACTTGTGTTCCTTGTTTAACACTGAATTCTTTTCTCCTTACTAAATTATATTTTTGTTGAAATCAGGGACTGTGTCATTTTTCACCTTACAGTCTGAACTCTCTCTGTCTCTCTATCTCTCTGTCTCTCTCTGTCTCTGTCTCCCTCTGTGTGTGTGTGTGTGTGTATATATATATATATATATATATATATATATATATATACTATTATTAATACCATCTTACATGTAATTGGGAAATAAGATATACAGGCACTGAGGCATAGAGATCCACTGGAAATTCGAAAGGGGTATGGGATAAAATATGGGAGAGAGCAGATTGAAGGAGGGGATATCCTGTGGGACTGCGATTTTGGGGCAGTGGGTAGGGGAAAATGGAGAGAAAATTTGTAACTCAAAATCTGGCAGAAGCGAATGATGTAAATCAGAAGTTAATAAAGCATTTAAAAATATATATATATGCAAATTATGCAAAAAAATGAAAATAAATTGCATTTAATAATAGTGACTAAGTGTGTTAAAATTGTCTATTATTCTGATCCCCTTAACTCCCCCATCCCTCCTAGTTACTATAGTAATTAAGTTTATAACTAGCCAGCAAAAAGTGTCAATAGCAGAAAACGTGGTTATGAGGGGGAGCCTACAAGCCATTTACAAACTGTCTCAATGATCAAAAGGACATAATTTACAAGTCGCATTATATATTAACCTAAACTCACAACTTGATAATATGTGCTGAATCAGAGGAAGCTATCTAGGATTTGCTTTCAGGACCTTTTGGTCCCAGGATATGTAAGTCTCAGAGAAGTTCCAGAGATCCACAGGAAGACTAAAAGAACACCAAATTTTGCTAATAAATGAGATGGTAGCATGTTAACTTTAAAATTTTACTGACAACTTTGAGATGATTTGACTATGTTAATCAATTAACCTCAAGGTGGGGCAAATCATAGATAGTCTGTTTCCCCAAAAACCTATGAAAATGAAATCTCAAACTCCTGCCTTTCCTCCAGCCCTAGCCCTACTAGCAGCAGAATTTTTCCCTCTTTATTGGGCCCATCTTACCAAGTGCTTCCAATTCTAATCTACGGTTATGTGAGTGATACTCTTTGCCTGTCCCCATCCTGCCTTCCTTCACCACTTCATCCACTGTCCCCATGCCATCTGCCTCTGTATACTTTTTCACTGCTTCTCTCTAAAATATGTATGCCATTTGGCCTTACAGACTTTATAACTGTAGCTGTTTCCTGATGCCATTGTTCTCTTCTTTGGTGAGTACTAAAATAACTAGATGTGCCTGCCTCCATTTCATAATTTCATAAATTAATTATCTATTCATCTAGTTTGAACCTAGAAAAATGCTAAGATAATATACCTACTTTTCTTCATTGCAGTAGTGGGGGGATATAAGTATGAAATGTGGCAGATACTTTAAGATATATTGGTTGTTTTAGTTCAACTGTCATTTTTTCTTTTTCTTTTATGAATTTATGTTATGAGGGAATCCTTACAGGGTAGTGAAATGGAGAGAGATATATTAAGAAATGTGTAAGATGAAAACAAAAGAAATGAATAAAATTATTTTTACCAAACAAGAAAAAAGGAAAATTCTATCAATCTGTCTATGTATGTATCTGAATACATATACATAAACTTAAAGGCTCAGGAATAGAAAGATAATCAGATGACAAAATTAAGATCCAGAAATATTTTGACAGAATATCACAGAGAACCAAATTTAATAAGATGACAATCACAAAGGATAACTATAAATTACTATACATTGGTTTAAAAAATCAGCTACTTGAGGAAAAATTAAAGCTCTGGATAGATAAGTATTCTGTAGGAAAACTATCCAGAGGTTCAAATGGATTATAAAGTTCAATATTCATCCAGGAATGTGTAGCTACAACTAAAAAAAGACTGTCATGATTTTTAGTGACATTATCAGATGTATGCCATATAGAATAGAGTGTATAGTCACGCTATACTCTTTCCAGAGAGAGCACATTCAAGCATTGCTCTCAATTCTAAATATTACTTTTTTGGAGGGGTGAAGGGTTGGTAAACATTGCCAACATGTACCAATTAAGAGATGGGGAGACAGGGTGATATTAAGACTTGGAACTCTACCCTGTGAGCACTGAAATGTCTTGTGGCTCAAATGTGTAATAGTGGGATTAGAAGTACATGTCATTTCCAAGGCCACGGTATGCTATGTCACAATGATCTAATATACTGAATCTTTCAGTAAGACTTAAAGATATGGGGTTGAAAATGATGGAACAATTCCTTTCTTCACTAAAAGTAAAATTTCTACATCATAGTGGATGACATTATGCTGAAAAAGCATTTTTTTTCTACAGTTTCCTAGCATCAGGAGTAGCATACAGGAGGCTTGGGTTTATTTAACTCATTTGTTTTTCACTATATAGTTTTGGCTAATAGCTATGGAAAACTGGTATCATCCCCTAAAACAGCATCATCCCCTCCACCTCCAGAACTGTAGGATTTCTTATGTTTTTAGCCACAATCTTTCCTTTTCCTATTCCCATGACATAGCAATCTTCATTTAACCATTCCCAAATGTGTCCTCAATAAGGGTACCTAATAGTTTGAGATTCCTGCAAATTCTTTGGGGAATTAATGGTCTCTTAGAGATGCCCATTAAGGTTTGTTTGACTTAATTACAAAGAAACATGATCAACACATTTCTTGAAATAAAATGCTTATAAAATATAATGAACCAACCTACCAAGCAGTCAACACACACTTCCTCTGTTCTAGGCATTGTCCTAGTTACAAAGCATTCATAAAGATAAGACACAGCTATCCAGGTTGATTTATATAACTAAAGAGGGTCTTTGGCTGAAACTGGCTCTCTGCTCTGCCTTCTCCCACCCAATGATTTTGTTATACCCACTTTTATACCCACTTCTAATTCCTGCCATATCACCAGTGTGGCAATTCCAATTTCCAGTTAGTTCCATAAAATGTTATTAGACTATACTTTCATTTGATAATCTGAAAGGTACAAGATTTTATTGGCAAAGATACTCCTTCTGTAGAGGCAGATGACATCCCTCCATGTTTCTTGAGTTGCCATGCTAAAAAATTTTCTAGTTCATCATTTAGTGACAAAACCTTTGGTGATGAGTCTCTATGAACTTAACCTAATTCTTGGTCAGTAGACACACAGACCATGGGTGTGTCTATGTTTAATGTCTTTGACATCTGCCAGAGATTTCTCTCTTCTAGCACTGCATTCTTCAAATTAACTCCATGTTTCCCTGGAACAACAGAAATGTAGTTTAGTGAAAGACTAGGAATATTAAGAAATTTTAAATTGTATCATTTTCATTTAGCAAGTTATCAAACCTTTCCCTTCTTTCATCTTCTGTTTACCCACACTGGAAAAAACAACAACAAATGAAGACCATTGTCTCAGTCTAGTCAAACAAATTCCCATAGTTACCACTTTCAAAAATATGAGTCTGGTTCCTCCATCACCTCTTTGCCAGTTGGTGGCTAGCATTCCCCATCATTGACCTTCTGAAAACATAGTTAATCACTGTGTTGATCCTCTAAGTTGTTGGTCTTAATGTTATAGTATTGTTCTCTTCATTCTGCTCATTTTATTTATCAATATTTCCAAGGGTTTTTTTTTTCTGAAACTGTTTCTTTGCCCGATGTTTATAGCACAATAATATTCTGTTATTAATTATATTATATAGTAATATGTCATCTGTTATCCAATTTGTGGATGAACCTTAGTTTGTAAAGATTTCCTATTATAAAGAGAGTTAATATAAGTAGTTTTTATATGTACAGAACTTTTTCATCTTCTGTTGATTTTTTCTTTTTGGAGTACAGGTCTAGTAAAATGAAGGTTTTAAGAATTAAACTATTACCCTGTGGTTGAATTTTGTAAAAATATGACCAGTGTTTGAAGTTAAAGTATGATACTACCCACTAGCAAAGTAGTGTACTGTAAGAGGAAAGTTGCAAGAGGTATTTATCCATTCATTTTTCATAAGCGACACACTACAAGCCCTTTCAAACTACTGCAAATGTTCCTGCAAGTCCCTGTTGATTTTCAGTGAATGGAACTGTGTGTGCAATAGATTTGATCAAATGCTCTATAGAAGATGACAAATGTGGTGAGTTAAATCTGCCTTTCAGGAGCACAGTTTATTGCTTACTGCTGCTTACAATGTAAGCACAGTCAATAATTCATGACATTCTTTTGTTTAATTTTTAAATATTTTACTTATTCATTATCTAACAAAGTTTGTATCAACAGCCTATGGGATGATTTTCAATGAGATTTATTAGACCCTACTGAAGGAGATGAACCACAGAAGTAGCCTCTCCCTTTAAGCTCCCAAACTTCTATTCCAAGCCTCCTAGAAGAGATTTTAATTTAACAACATTAAAATTAAAATGGAAATGTAGCCACTTACAAAGTAGAGATAACATAGCTTAGCTAGTAACCTGGAGATGGTAAATTCTTTGGAAATATAGTACTTCATTTCATTATTCTTAAAAAAAAATACCTTGATTCTAATTCTTCACTTTTTTGAAGAGAGTATTTATTTTAAATTAAAATTTTATTGATGTTTTAATACCACAGCTATTTATGGATATACCCATCTCACACTCAAGATTACCTTACCTACTTAGGCAGATAAATAAGTGAAAGAGGTAGACAAAATCAACTGACACAGGAATCACATCTGACACTTTATACAACATTCTGCAGCCATGGTTCTTCATCTTTCTAAGGACAGAACATCAGTGTATTTCCTTAATTATTCCCTGAGACTAAGATGTAATTAAAATGGCATAGATTCCAGCTTCATTTTATTTTAAGAAAATAAATTTCCAACCATGAACTTCAATGTAATTCCTTAAATAATTTCTAACACTTCATAAAATGGAAGATTACTTTTACTTTTCAATCTTATTCCTAAAAAAAGTATTGGATATTATTGATATACATTGAAAACTAAATATACTCTGTAATTTACATATGCATTTCTCTCCCTCCAAGCATCTGTTTTAGAACTAGGCTATGCTGCAGACTAGAAAACTTACCTTACTCAATATTTCCTTACTCTTTGGAAATCATCTCCTTACCTGGTATCGTACAAGCACTGGAAAGGCTAATTTATGTTACTTAGGCAAAACTGCATGCAACTGAAGGATCTGCTGAGTACAAATACCCAGTCACAAATGAAATATCCATTAATTATTTGATTAACTTTACATCCTCCATCTTCTTCCTCCTTGTCATTGAATGATGCAGTCAATTAAAAAAAACTAGAATTTGTGTAGTGCTATCTTGTGTACAAAGTGTTTTATAAATATTAATTTATTTGGATCCTCACAACAATCCTGAAAGGTAGGTGCTATTCTCATCCCCATGTAATATGTGTGCAAACCAAGGGAATAGGAAGTTAATTGCCCATGGCTACACAACTAAAAAATAAGTCTTAAGTCAAATTTGCACTCAGGTCTTCCTGACCTGTGGTCCACAACCCTATCCACTGTACCACTTAACTAATTATAGATAACATTTCTGTAACACTTACTTTGTGCCAGACATTAGGCTAAACACACTGTAATTATAATCCCATTTGATCTTCACAACAATCCTGAGAGACGGTGTTCTGGGACAATGCTCTCGTGCTTTCCCAGTCACCATTGGAGTGAAACAAGGCTCCATGCTTGCTCCCATGCTTTTTAGCATCATGATTTCACCCACATTGTCAAATGCTTTCAATGAGGATGAACAGGGTATCAAGTTCAGCGACCACACTGAAGGGAAATCCTTCAACTTGAAAAGGCTACAACCCAAGACCAAAGTAAAGGTAGTGTTCGTTCACTATTTCTGTTTGCAGATGATTGTTCACTTAATACAGTCTCTGAAGTTGACATGCAACAAAGTATGGATTGATTCTTTTCTGCTTGTGCTAATTTTGGCCTAACAATTTAACACCAAGGAAACACAGGTACTCCATCAGCCACCACACCACCCATATGTGGAACCATCAGTTGCAGCAAATGGAGAAGTTTTAAATGCTGTGGATAAGTTCACTTACCTTGGTAGTTTACTTTCCAGTGATGTACATATTAATAATGAGATTGACACACCCCTTGCCAGAGCTAGCTCAATGTTTGGGAGTCTCTGAAGGATAGAAAAGATATTAGACTTATTAGCAAACTGAACATTTACAGAGCCTTTGCACTAACTTCACTGTTGCATTCCTGTGAAACCTGAACAGTTTACCAACTCCATGCCAAGAAACTGAATCACTTTCATTTGAGTTGTCTTAGAGAAATAGGTGGTCATTATCCCCATTCTACAGATAAGGAAACTGAGATTAAGTTACTTGCCCAGGATCATGCAGCTAGTAAGTGTCTAATATCAAATTTGAAGTCAGTTCTTCCTGACTCCTAGCCCTGTGCTCTACCCATTGCACTACCTAGCTGCCTATAATTTGAATAGTTTAATAATTGATTCTCTTAATGTATGACACAATCCAAAGCAGGCAATTCTGCTTAGGAAATTACATACTTAAAAAAACATTTCAGGAACTTTGTGTGGTATTGGAGCTAATTTTCAGAAATTGTTGTTTAATATACATATTTAACCTTTAGGCCTTTAAACTTCACTACTCTGATAAGCAGTAGGGGTATTTTAGTAATCCATTTGCATAGCTTATTGAGAGAAATTTACATCTAGTGAATATTTCTACTTATTTATGTATTTACGCTGACACCTCATAGCGCTCTTTTGACATATAAACATTTACTTTTGCCCCTTCCCATATGAAAATAAGTTGATGTTGAACTTGAGAGGCATTACATAATTAATGAATAACAATTTTGATTTTGTTGTTTCTTTTCTTTTGTCTGTTCCAAGTCTTTGTAAAGGCAAATGAAGGTCCAACTCACTCCAGTGGACATTCTAAATAATGGGAACTGAGAAAATTGACCCTGTTTTCATCATTTATATTTTCAGTCTTGGAAGCCTCTGTGTCTGTGTGTGAAAGGAAAAATGAACAATCCTTTGTGAGGCTTGTGTTTTATGGATCACGTTGCCCATGATTATGCAACAGACTTTGCTCTATCATCTTAATTCACATTATTTTAGTTAGTTTAATCCCTTTCCTTAGAAATATGTTCTATTTCTGAGGTAGGGGGAAGAAAAGAAGGGAAAAAATATACATGATATCTTTATTATATATTTTAAAAGGCTAGTGAGTTGAACATAATAAATTTGCAGTTTCACATGAAATCACCTTCTTTTATTATTATACTATGTTATGGAAATGCTTGTTTGTTTTTTTCCCACAATTTAAAAAAAAGATAAAAGAATCCATTGTGGCAGATCATCTGACAACAATCCATTTCCACCAATTATAGTTTTAATACTCTTACATTGATTACACAAAACAGAGTGAGATATTCACAGAATTACTAAGTCTGTTATGTTTAATAATGTGTCTCAAAGCAATAATCTTTCTTTGTCAATGAAAGATAGATTTTTTTTTAAACTGTCCCTCTGATTCCATCAGTGGTAGTGATGGAATCTTTCTTATGAGGAGTTTTCTCTGCAAATCCAGATAAACCTATTTTCTTCAACTTTTGTCTTGGATAGTTGTCTGAGAGTATTCAGAAATGAAGTTATTTGTCCAAGGTCACATGTAGTCATTAGTTGGCAGAAGGAGGACTTCAACCATAGTGTTCCTGACCGAGCCCACTTTTCTATCTAATATGCTGTGCCGCCTTTATGTACGAAAAAATTCTGCCACAGAAATGGCCATCTTTCTTTCTTTTGTTGGTGTCGATGATTTTATCTGTCATTAGAAAGTATTCAATTGAGTACAAGAAAAAGGGGTTTCTGATAAAAGGATGAGAGAGGATGGATGAGCTTCAGATATGTAGCTATTTAGAGATATTGTGGTAAAGGAGATAAGTGTTAGACTTGGAATTCCAAAATACTCCTTTTGCTCTATTTTTTATATTGTTCATACTCTTTTTGACTTTCAACTTCAAATTATTTCAAGAGACACAGAATATCCCCACTTTTCTTAACATAAATGTTGGACGGTCCTTCTTCCTCTAAGTTGAAATTGGTACACTAGAAAATATAAGTACTGAAGAAAGTGTAATTGACTCTATGAGACAGCTAGGTGATACGGTAGATAGAGTGCAGGTCGTGGAGACAGGAAAACCTCAGTTCAAATCCAGCCTTAGAAATTTACTAGCTGTGTGACCCTAGGGAAGTTGCTTAACCTCTCTTTACCTCAGTTTATTCAGCTGTAAAATGTAAATAATAAAAGCACTGACCTCCCAAGGTGTTGAGAGGATCAAATGACATAATAATGATAAAATAATTAGTAAAGTGTCTGGTGCATAGTAAGTGCCATATAATTTTTTATTAGTATTATCATAGGACAGTCTTTCACCCTGATGAATCAGGAAGACCTGGGCTAAAATCTTGTATCTGCTATTTATGAGCCTGTAATAGTAATGGGAATTTGAAGATCTTCCCTGCCCCTTAGTTAGCCTAAGGGAATTTGAAAACCTTCACTGCAATATTCACAGTGGCCACGGTCACTATCAATAAACCTACTGTGAATATTGCGTTGGCACTTCAGAGTCATATGAACATAGGTAAGTCACTTTGTCTCTGAGACTCAGTTTCATCTTCCATACAATGGAGATAATAAGGCATATTAGTTACCACATGACATTATTATGAGGCTCAAATGAAGTATTATGCACATTTTAGAACTTTATTACTATTATTATTGCCATTATCATTATAGTCATTGTTAACAATAGTTAGCATTTATCTAGCATATTGAGGTTGATAAAAGCAATATGCAAAGATTATTCTAACCATATAACAAATCCTAGGAGGCAAGATTTGGCTTGTATTTGTTTTTTTCCTGGTAAGGTGAAAAATCTACCAACAGAGTTAATGATCAAATTAATTGGAATTGAGAGTTACTGAAGATAATGCATAAGTATTCAGGGCAAGTGTTTAAACACACACACACATTTCCCAAATTATATATTGAAACATTTTTCAAATTTTTTTAAAGTTTTGTTTTCCAAATTTCCCTAGCTTACTCTTTCCCATTCTTGAGATGGCAAGCAATAAGATATAAGTTATACATGTGCAATCATGTAAAACATTTGATATTAGTCATTTTGTACAAGAAGACTTGAATAAAATAAATTGAAAGATAGTATGCTTAAGTCTTTATTCAGACAATACCAGTTCTTTCTCTCCAGTAGATGGTATGCTTCATCATTAGTCTTTGGGGATTGTTTTGGATGATTGTATTGCTGAGAATAGCTCTTCGTGATACAATATTGCTGTTACTGTGTACAACATTCTCCTGGTTCTGCTCACTTCACTTTGCATCAATTCATGTAAATCTTCAGGATTTTTATGAAAGTCACCTGCTCATCATTTTTTATGGCACCATAATATTACATCACAATTATGTATCACAGCTTGTTTAGCCATTCCTCAATTGATGAATATCCCTTCAATGTCCAATTCTTAGCCACCATAAGAAAGAACTGTTAGAAATATCTTTGTACAAATAGGTCTTCTTCCCCTTTTGTGTGTCTTTGAGATATAGACCTAGTGGTGGTATTACTGGATCAAAAATCATACACAGTTTTATAACTCTAGGTGTAGTTCCAAATTGCTCTTCAAAATGGTTGCATTAGTTCATAGCTTCACCAATAGTGGATTAATGTCCCAATTATCCTACATCTCCAACATTCATTATTTCCCCTTTTTGGTCATATTAGCCGATCTGCTGACAGGTATTATGTGGCGCCTCAGAGTTTTTTTAAATTTTCATTTATCTAATCAATAGTGATTTTGTTTAAATAAGGCCATAGCTTTTATTTTTGTTTTGTCTGAAGACTACCTATTTATATCTTTTAATTATCAATTGGGGAATGGCTTGTATTTTTATGAATTTGAGTCAATTCTCTTTATATTGGAAGAATGAGAACTTTATCAAGATACTCGTTGCAAAATTTCCCCCAGTTTTATGTTTTCCTTTTAATTTTGGTTGCATTGATATTATTTGTACAAAATCTGTTAAGTTTAATATAGTCAAACATATCTTTTTTGCATTTCATAATGGCCTCTGTTTTCTTTGGTCCTACAATTTTCCCTTATCCACATATCTGACAAATATACCATTCCATTTTCTCTCTCTTTTTTTTTTGGAGGGGTAAGTTAGGGTGATTGGGGCTAAGTGACTTGTCCAAGGTCACACAGCTAGTTTTTGTGTTAAGTGTCTGAATCCAGATTTGAACTCAGGTCCTCCTGACTCCAGAGCTGGTGCTCTATTAACTGCACCACCTAGCTGCCCCTAAACCATTTAATTTTCTATTAATTTGCCCATGGCATTAACCTTTACATGTAGATGATGTATGCATTTTGATCTTATCTTGTTATACATGTGAGATGTTGGACTATACCTAGTTTTTGCTATACTGTTTTCCAGTTTTCCCAGAAGTTTTTTTTTCAAATAATGAGTTTTTCTTCCAAAAACCTGAACCTTTGTGTTTATCATATACTAGATTACTATGGTTATTTATTATAATGTAATGTGTACCTATCCTATTCCACTGATCTGCCACTCTTTTTTTAACTAGTAACAGATTATTTTTGATAATTACCATTTTATAAGACTGTTGCAGATTTGGTACAATTATGCAATTTTCCTACACATTTTTTTTGTTTGTTTAAAGCCTTGAAAGTGAACCTGATCTAAATAAAGGCAACAATTGACTCTCACCTACACTGATTCTCTTTCCTTCTAGAATGTGGTAAGGGATGGTGCATACACTCTGCTCAAGATCTAGAAACATACTTAATGATGAACTTAGATTTTTTTTTTTAATCTGAGGATAGAGCATTATATCTAGTTGATTCTTACATGGAGCCAGCACACAGATACTCTTATATTTCCTCATTGGAACATACTGATTTTTCCTGGCTATCTAGAATTTTTCTGGGATTTAGAAATTGTGACTGATATCACTGACTGAACAGAAACTCACCTCTAGTTTTTTTTTTTTTTTAACCTGGTTTCTGGAGCTCTAATGCTAGGCTGCAATGCTGACCCTACTCCCTATTTCTGGTCTTGGAATGTTGAACTTTTTTCAGAGCAATAACAGCAGGAGTTATAATAATATGGCTTTATGTTTAAGCTAGTATGATCAGAGCACCATGTGTGTTCCACGTTTTTCTATCAATTTTGTAACAGAACCTCAATTCATCTATAACTAGATAGATAGATAGATATAGAGATAACATCTATAAACTACAAGACTTTTCCCTTTTATTATGCTCTTATATTTTTAAAATAAATTTATTTACTTTTTAGTCTTCAACATTCACTTCCACAAGATTTTGAATTAAAAATTTTCTCCTTGTCAGGTGTTTTCTTATAACTACCCTCTCCTCCAATCTGCCCTCACTTCTGTCATCCCCTTTCTTAACGCCTTCACTGCTACTTTCCTATAAGGTAAAGTACTCAATTGTGTAAGTATGTTATTTGCTCCTTAAGCCAAATTCAATGAGAGTAAGGTTGAGTCACTCCCTTTCACCTTTCTGCTCTTCTCCTCCATTGTAGCCGTTCTCTCTTGCCTCTTTTATGGGAGATGATTTTCCCTATCTATCTCTTCTTTTCTGCTACTCCCAATATATTGCTCTCATCTCTTAATTATATATTTTTTAGAAATCATCCCTGATATTCAATGATATTCAACTCATCCTATACCCTCTATTTGTACAAGTACACACATGTACATATACACAGACATACCCTCCTATACAAATATATATATATGTATGTATGTATATATACACATATGCACATATATATTCCCTTCAACTATTCTCATACTGAGAAAAGTCTCATGAGTTACAATTTTCATTTTTCCATGGAAGAATAAAAATATTTCATCTTGAATAAGTTCATTATGATTTCTTTTTCCTATTTACCTTCTCATGCTTCTGTTGCTTCTTGTATTTGAAAGTCAAATTTTCTGCTCAGCTCTGGTCTTTTCATCAAGAATGCTTGAAAGTCCTCTATTTCATTGAGTATCCATATTTTCTCCTGAAGTATAATACTCAGTTTTACTGGATAGGTGATTCTTGCATTTAATCCTAACTCCTTTCACCTCTGGAATATTCCCTAATAAAGAAACTGCTAGATCTTGTGCTATCTTGATTACATTACCACAAAACTCAAATTGTTTCTTCCAGACTCCTTATATTATTCTCTCCTTGATCTTGGAATTCTAGAATTTGAGGATAATATTGCTAGGAGTTTTCTTTTTGGGATCTCTTTCAAGAGTCAATCAGTGAACTCTTTAAATTACTATTTTGCCCTCTGGTTCTAGAATATCACATCAATTTTGCTTGATGTTTGCTTGAAAGATGATGTCTAGGCTCTTTTTTTGATCATGGCTTTCAGGTAGTCCAATAATTTTGAAACGATCTCTCCCATATCTATTTTACAGGTCAGTGATTTTTCCAATGAGGTATTCCCCATTACCTTCTATTTTTTTCATTCATTCAGATCTGTTTTATAGCATCTTGATTTCTCATAAAGTCATTAGATATCATTCGCTCCCATCTAATTTTGAAGGAATCATTCTCTTCAGTGAGTTTTTGAAATTCCTTTTCCATCTGACCAATTCATATTTTTAAGGCATTCTTCTCCTCATTGGCTTTTGGACTTCTTTTGCCAGTTGAGTTAGTTTATTTTTTAAGGTGTTATTTCCTTCTGTCAGGTTGTTGACTCACTTTTCATGATTTTCTTGCATCATTGTCATTTCTCTTCTCAATTTTTCTTCCACTTCTCTTACTTGATTTTCAAAATCCTTCTTTAGCTCCTCCATGGCCTGTGACCAATTCTTATTTTTCTTGGAGGCTTTTGATGCAGGAGTTTTGACTTTGTTGTCTTTTTCTGGTTCTATGTTTTTATCCTTTTTGTCCCCCCAAAATGATTCTATTGTCTGATTGTGCTTCCTCTGTTTGCTCTTCTTGCCAGCCAATTACTTGACTTTTGAGCTCTTTGCCACAATAGAACTATGCTTCCAGAGTAGAGAGTGCTGTGTCCCAAATTTCTGGGTTTTTGCACAGATGTTGTCAAAGTTTTTTTGTTTGTTTTTGTTTTTATTTTTCCCCCCAGGCACCTGCCTCAGAACTGTTAGGAGGACTTTCTTTCTACAGCCTCATAAGTTCTCCCACATCAAAGCTCCTCACCCCAGGACCACAACCCACAACTCTGACCCAGATCCAAGCAGGGCAAAGCAAGAGAATCCTTCCTCAGTGCCAGAAGAGGTAAATAGAAATGCCCTCTTCACAGTCATTTGGTCCCTCTATGATCTGTATCCTGGAGCTGGAAGCAGCAGCAGCTATAACAGTTGCAGCTGCTGTCACTCTGCCCCAGGGCAGGGATGAAACTGTGCTCTTCTTTCACCCAGGATCACTAAGGTTCCCCACTGGCCTTTTACTTTCTCTTTGGTGCTTATGGGTTGAGAAATCTGGAAACCATCACAGCTGCCAGTGATTCACTCTCCTAAAGTTTCCTCCAGCTGGTCTGGTCCACCCAAAGTCTGTTGGCCTGCCAGACTGCCTTCGGTGGTAGATTGTTTTCTTTCTGTCACTTTATGGTTTCTGTAGCTCTAAGATTTGATTAGAGTCATATTTTACAGGTAATGGAAATGTTTAGAGCAGAAATTCAGGCAAGTTCCTGCTTTTACTCCACCATCTTGACTCTACCCTATGATGCTATTACATTAATGAATGAATGAATGAATTAATTAATTAATTAATGGGGGGAGCATTGTATTAAGGGTTTGTGATATGCAAAGCACTGTTTTAAGTGCAAGGAATACAATAGAACAGAAAGATAGTCCTTGCTCCCAGAAGCTTATCTTCTAAGAGGAGGAGGAAATATAGAATAATGGAAATTTTAGGAACAAGATGAAAAAAATTCTACTGATCCTTAAACCATTTTTGTAGGGCATATAGTACTATATTTTCTTCAGCATTACTTCCATTGTGTGTATCTATGTGTGCTGTGTGTATATATGCATATATATGTATGTAGTATATACATATGTGTATATGTTAGTATTACCTATGTGACTATTCCAAGAACTTTGCTGTGAGAAATATAGCTGATAATTAACAATATGGATATAACAATGGAAAACATTATATGACATGCTATCTTTTATATTGAACACTCCAACCACCAATACTTACCTTCAGCTTCCATTTGTGTGTTGTCTTCCCCATTAGATTGTATGCTCTGTGAGGATAGGACCTTTCTTTGCTTTTATTTGCATTTTTATCTTTAGCCCTTAGAACAGTTCCTGGAACATAGTAAGCACATAATAAATACTATTTTGAATGACTGCGTAACTTTACCCTTGCCTACTCTACCTTCTCTATCCTTTGATTTCTCTTTGACCACATCACACTTATATTGTCTTTTAAACTTGTGAAAGTATAATTCTATTATTTTAAAGGACATATTTTTTCATCTATTCAATGTTCTTATTTCTGTATTATGGTGAACCAGATTTCATAAGATCATAATATCCTAGATTTAAAATTAAAAGTAACTTTAAGGGTCCTCTAATTCAACTTTCTTATTATATATGTGAAGAAAAGAGAGGTTAAATGACTTACCCAATGTCATAGTATCAGTAAGTATCACAGTCAGAACTTGAACTCAGAATCTCTAGGTAAAAACTATCTCTTAAATACACTTATCCTAGTTATCTATAGCTCTTTTTCATCTTTGAGGCAGCCATAGCAGCATCATAAATATGCTCATCTTTGTATGCTTTTAGAGAGGTGATATATTTTGTTTTAGGGAACATTAATTATACCCATTTATATTTCCCTATTTTCTCTTGATAAGAAAAATGAGAAATTAGATGGTCAATAACTTAGGCAGAAAGTTGCATCAGAAAACAAGTGTAGAATTGTCAAATGGGCGTATATTTTCTAATTAGACTATTTTGGTACCTGAATTCCAACTTGATGTGTTGAGGGAATTTTGATGCAGAAAAATAAACTAGAGTGAGGGAGGTTCCATGAGGATGTCTCCTGGGATGGGAAGATTAACAAAGACTGAGCTAGATGTGAGGAACAGTTAAATTTTATGTTGTAAAGTTTAAGTACACATTTGTGAATCTGTGTATATTCTTTCCTCTTAATATAAGTCCAAGAAAAAAAAAAACACGTTTATATTCTGGAGTTTGTGTTAGATGGATATGATAGAGAAAAAAGGACTAGATGCCCCATTCTGGTGCCCAGATATGATAGCATTCAATAAAAAAAAATAAAGTGCAATTGAGGACTATGTGAAGCAGACCTCTGAACCCAGTAAATCATGTTAGCTTGGTCCTTAAACTATAAAGGGGTATCACAAAATTCCCTTGGGAGATCAAGGGAGGTCATAAAGACCTGCTTGTATTCAGCATATACTTCCTCTGTATAGTATAGTTAGTATGATTAAATGTTCTTAGTATTTTGATTTTCTTCAATGACATTTTTCTTTTCTCATGTAGCACATTGAAGATTGTCATGTTAGAATACAAATGTGGTGGCTTTGCTATAATTGATGTTGAAAAAAAATTTGTTATTGGATTGTTTCTATGTAATCTCGTCTGTTTACTGTCTTTCTACCAGTTTCATCATAAAATTCCCTGAAAAACACAATACTTAGTTAAAACCCTCAGAAAACATTCTTTAAACTCCCCCCCCTCTATATTTTCCTCATTGTTTTATCAGGTGATACTGCTCACCATCTTGCACCATCCACCTCTTTAAAAAATTATAAATTAATTTTTAAGCTATCATTGCTTTTGATGCCATCTCTCTCTTTCTGGCAAAGAGATCAATCCTTTGGAACAAGTCATTTTCTTTTTATCAAACTATATTTATCTTTGTGTGACAACACTTGATGCTCCCCTACATGTAGACAGTCACATCCACATCACAATGAATGAATGAATGAATACATGAATGAATGACTACATGAATGAAGCATTGACTGTTTACAATATGCAAAGCATTGTGCTAAGAGTTGGGGATACAAGTAGAAAGAAAGATACCCCTGCTCTAAAGGAGCTCACATTCTAATGGGAGTCAGAAGAGAAGAAATAAACATTTATATAGTATCTACTATGTGCCAGATACTTTGCTAAGCACTGCTTTACAAATATTATCTTGTTCCTTAAAATAGCCTTTTGAATTAGGTGCTCTCATTCCCATTTTCCAGTTGTGGAAACTGAGGTAAACAGAAGTTACCCAAACTCACACAAATATTAAGTGTCTGAGACTAGATTTGAACTCAGGTCTTCCTGTCTCAGGGTCCAGAATTCTATCCACTGAGCCATCTAGCAGTGTGGACACAACATACATGTAAAATTTTGGTGGCAAACCAGATAAAAAAGTCTCAAACTTTTTAGTGTTCACTAGCAAAACAGATTCTTTCCTTTTTGAGGTAATTATTTAATGCCATTAATAGCACAACTTCTTGAGTTCAGGTTCTGAGACCAGTCCCATCAGGGTCTGAGGGGATATAGTTGTCAAGGTGGTCATGATGATTCAACTTGCCTGGAACAAGCTTCTCTCTCTCATTCAATGTTTCTTGTTATCTTAGCTGATCTGGCTTGCCTGCCCTCTTTGGGTCAGTTGACTTATGATTGGTAGGGATAGCTGGCGCTTTCTCCACAGTAATTGCTTCTCTGAATAATAACTGTGAGCCTTGGATTGGGAACAGGAATAGTGACCTGGAGGATACTCTCATGTCCAGAGGTCCTGTGTCTTTTTGAAAGTTGGTAGCAGTTGTTATGAGGAAGGTGCCCCCCCCCACCTCCACAATGATTTCTCTGCTCAGTGATGGTTGTGGGAACTGGGCAAGTCTTATGTTCTGAAGAACATTTTTATTCCCAAGGCTCTTGGGTTCAGGGTCATATGCTGTCCTTATCAGTGTCTGAGGGAAGATGGTGGTCAAGGTCATGGTAATGGTTTGACTTGCGTGCCTCATACTGCCTCCTGTTTCTCCCTCATAGTGTTTTGTACATCAGCTAGCTCTCATTGTCTGTTCTGTGTGTGACAATTAATTGGCAGTTTGAAGCATGGCTAGACCCTTCTCCCTGAGAGTTGTTTTTCTAAGTGATGTCCAGGAGCACTCTACTGGAAGCAGTGGTATGTACAGTACAGTGAGTCATCAGAATAGAACTTAATGAGCGATACAAGGAATGAGAACTAGCATTCTTCATGGTTAAATATCTGTAGTAGGATCATGATCTGAGAGAATTATAATTTAAACAAGTTTCTACTAAAAAAAAAAAGTTTGTGAAGCCCCTTACAGCAGTGTCCCATATGAATGAAATAATGATGATGTCAGCATTTGTAAAATCAAGAATGAGACAGAATAAATACTGGGGGTCATATTAAGCCCACTTAACCATATTTCATTCAAGCATATTTGATTTCCCCTCAGGGTGTGGTTGTAAAACTAGGCCCTGCTGAGTTAAGGTCTACGCATCACTTGTTATATCTAGAGGAAGAGGCAGATAATGATTTTACATGCCCCATGCTGTGCTCTGATTCATGTCTCTTCAATCAAATGATACAGATAATTAGTAATTCTAATAAAGGCTCTAGCATGGCAAAAATTTACTGAATTTTTTTGCATTCATTGCCTGTATGCTTAAGCTGTTTAAAGTTTGAAGACAAACTTTATCTGTGACATGACTCCCTGAGATAAATACTAAAAGAGGCCTTACTCTTGGATTCTGATCTTATCAGTGTTTTGGGGATAAATAGGAGTACTTACCTCCTTTCTTCATCATGATCAAGTTTGAGATGTATTTCTGAGCATCATCTTTCTGAGGCTAAGATTTCTCAACTGTGAAATTAAAGTAGGAATTTTCACAAGGTCATTGCTTACAACATAAATATGCATGCTTCATGAAAACTTCATATGTGTATATATGTGTGTGTATATCACATGTAATATGTAAAATGCAATATGATTGATTAAATATAATGTTATAATGTTATAACATTATATGCACATAGTAGATTTGGGGGTTGCATTCTCATGACTTGAGATGCCACATACCACCACAAAGTTTCTTATTGAATAAAGAAACAACAAAAATATAAATGAAATAATAAATTTGATTCATTATTCAGTAACACCATTTCATTTAGCAGTAGACTCTTTAATGTAAAACTTAATGGACTCTGAAGGCATAAAGGACAAGAGTACATAGGTTAAGCGGAAATTAAGCATTCACCAACTGGAATCCAAAGATAAATATCAAGACTTGGAAGGCAGGGGATTTGGGAAGACTAGAAATTAGGGGTAACTGAGATTGACAAATGTCTTTACTAGGTTTCTCTTAAATACAATAGGGGATAGAGGCTAGATCTATGATTTCATTTGCATAAGGAATTCCTAGATGTGGGGCCTCCATCTAGGGATGTATGTTAGTACCTACTCTGAATCTTGTATTCTTGTTCAGTAGCCTAGGGTACTAAGATAACTTGCCCAGGGTGACAAAATTAATATATGTCAGAAGTGGAACTTGAACTCAGGCTTCCTTACTCAGTTCAGCTTCTTAAATGCAACATTCTGGATTAAGAAGTTGATCATTTTAAAAAATTCTACTATGTTATGGAAAAGCTTGTTTCATTTTATGAATTAAAATAAAATTAATAAAAACATTTTTAAAAGTTGGAAGGAACTTCAATATCATTGTATCCAACTTCTGCTTACAGTACATTCAATCTGAGGCAGAGAGAAGTCACACAACTATTAATTATAATAGCTGAGATTAAAACTAAGTTCCATGACTCTAATTCAGTCTTCCTCCCAGAAAACCACACTGAATCTAGTTTTTAATGTATGTGGATCAGTAGAGGGAACTCCCTAAAGTGCAAAAACTTAAAATATTTGAGAATCACCTGGGGGCATGAGAAGTTAAGTTTTTTTTTTTCCCCCAGCACTACGTAGAGAGTATGTTTAAGGTAGAATTTGAATTTAAATGGCTCATACTCTCAGATTGACCCTATGTCCACACCATCCTGTCTCTAGATCTTTTTTTCATATCACAGAGGGGGGAAAGTTTGTTTCATGTCTTTCATGAATTTGAGTATTACTTTAAACAATTTCTTCTTTCACTGGAATTACTTCATACATAATTGGGATTTGCAAGACAATCAAACATAATGAAAATTGGAGGCACAATACAAAGACAGTGTTCTCTGTCTCTCCTCTCTCTCTCTCTTCCCATATTTCTCTCTCTTTTTTGAATGGTTTTATTAATAATTGGAGGTCATTCCTAAAATGGCTTACTGCCCTTTACTCAAGACTGATTGTGTCCGTGCCTTTCTTTATTAAAGATACTGGAGTTTGAAAAAAAAACCAAATCTAACACACTCAACCATGGGAATTCTATGAGAGCTTCTGAACAATAGTCCATTCAAGCCTAGAAAACTTTCAATTTCTTCAACACTTCCTTTATGTTAAGATGATGCTGCATTTCCCTTTGTACTTGCCTAATAACCATATTTTCACAATCAGGACTTCAGCCCATTGGTAGAGTGCTAGATTCTCATTGTGGATTTATCAAGTGCTGCAATCAGAATGGACTTCATTTTTTCACTGTGATGCTTTTGTTCAACATTTCTTCAGTTTAAAAACATTCATTCTGACCTTTTCTGGATGTCAGTTCAAAAGTATAGGGAGTGTTTTTCTTCTCTAATGCAGCAACCAGCAGCACAAATGTGTCTCTTTCAGATTGTTGACCTTTTAAATTACTCAGAGAGGAAACAGAAATCCAAAGCAAACCAGAGTTAGCTAAACTGACCACCTCTTTGGGTGCTGTGTAGACAGAGTCTCAATGAACCCACAGTGGGAACATTGAGGAAAGGGGAAATGTGTACACCATCATCATGTGCTTCTCTTGATCAAAATGTCAAAGTTAATTAAATGAGGTCTGAGGTGTTTTCCCAAATCTCCTGGCTAAGGAAATTGAGTAATGAGTCACCAAGAGAGGGGATGGAGAATAAATTAAAAAGAAAGGCAAAATCAATCTCTTGAAGAGAATTGAACACCAAAGAAGAAAGCTTTTAGGTAAAGGTAAACCAAGGACTTGAAATAAATAACAAACAAGAACCAGCAGCAAGCCCTGACAAACAGGATATTGTACTGAGCAACCAACACAAAACACTGAAGCACAAAAGAGGAAAATAAATGGAGGAAAAGCAGACCCAGAAAATACAAAGCAATGAACATGTCACCATGAACTAAAAAGGGGGATAATGGCATGCATAGAAAAAAGAAATGCATTAGAATGAAGAAAAGAGATCACTTTTTGCAAGTTAAACATTTTGATTATTTAAAAAACGCTAATCCAGTGATATTGTTTCAGGATTTTCCTCTGTCCTTTGAGAAATCTTTTGTCCTCAAAGTTTTCTTTTAATGTTGGGGGGTGGGAGGGGTAGAAGATGATACACTTTAGTTGCCTTCACTGACTGTAATGGTAATTAATTTGAATTTCAAGATCCCTTTGTGTTGGCAAAGGTAGCAGGTAATTAGCACTTAGTAATTGATCAAGCCTCTGTTGGGGAAACAGAAAGTATGAATTCCTGTCTCCTATTACTGCTGTAACAGAAAAGGGGTTGGCTGAAATAGAAAGCTAATGCTGTGTATATACAAGAAAAGCTCCAGGAAGGGACAGTCAGAATTTCTTAGGACAAGCATCTGGAGGCAGAGCAGCTACAGAAGAGAAATGAGAATCAAGAACTAAGTCAGAATTTCCTGAGAACTTGTGGTGGTGGAGCTTCTTCTGAAGCCCAAGAGCAATCCCCACCCCATCCCCAGGTTGGATAAGGTGATTCCGATTTTTTGAATGAGCTGCAGAAGATTGAGGAAGCATGACTAGGATGCTAAGACTTTGTCTGTTTGTGGCTTTGTTGAGGCTTGAATTCCCAGGAACTGAAATTGTGAAGGATTTGAGATGGACTGGACCTTGTGAACTTCATTGTGGAGCAGGAATTACACAGAGCTGTCTGCCTTTGAATCAAGGTGACTGTTTGGTGGATTCAGGTAGGGGCTGGGACCATGGAAGGGAATCCAGGGAATTTGAGAAACCACTCTGAGTCAAGCTGAAAGAAGACTTTGCTTGGATACTGTATATTGACTGAGGAATTGTAAATATACTAGTGACCTAGGGGTGGAGGGTCTGTGTATTTTCTAATGATTGTACTTAGAGATTAATGATACTTAGTAATTGATTACTGAATAAGTGACTGATTGAGTTAACTTAGTGTGCCCCATGAATGGAAGACTCTGATGATTGTACTTTGAGATGATTATTCTTTGTTCAAAACTGTGTGGCCACTATGGTGGAAACTATGTGAGCATTTTAATGATAAACTGTTGTGAATACTATATTGTGTTTTTCTGTGATAAGTTGTAATGTTGTGAATGCTACCTTGATTTTCTGTGAATGTTTTGCCTTAATTTATTGCTGAATAAATAGAGTGTTCACTATACTGTGTAATTAGAATCTTAAAAGCTGTTCACAGTAGCATTCTTCTGGAAACCTGCTCATGCATGGTATTACATTGACTGAAAGAGAACTTTAGAAATTTGTTCACCTAATTTAATGGAGAATGAATCTATGATTTGTAACTTGGCTAAAGCCATGCAGATTTTAGTTGGTGGTGTAATCAAAATGAACAACATGTCTTCTGACTCAGAATCTCCTTCACTATATGACAGTCTGCAATTATTAAGATTAGTTGTATGACCTCTTCAGAGTGGTTACTCATGCCACTACAGTAGAATACTCCCTGTTTATATGACAGATTTTGAAAGTGTCTTGGCCGCAAAATACATCAATCTGTGGACATCCTGGTTATGAGCCTCTTTGAACTTAGGCTATACCTTGGGCAAGAAAGAAAGTTCATCACTAAAAGCATCTTATTTTCAGTGTCAAAGTGAAACATTAAATATACTGTCATCCTGCTAGGCTTAATTTATGTATTCGTTTGCTAACTGATTTTTTTTCCATTCTGTTTTTTTTCTTTGTTTTAGAGATGGCTCATTGGGTAGGCAAAGTAAATGATCCATTTAGAAATTTAGGTGATGTAAAAACAAAAGATATAAATGTTTTTTACTACCCAAATAAGTTTATTTTTTAATTACTTATTTATTTACTTTTAGTTTACAACATTCAATTCCACAAATTTTGAGTTCTAAATTCCCCCACTTGTCATCGACACTCCCCCCTGACCCTCTCACAGTGGTGTGCAATTCAATACAAGTTCTACAAATACCTTCACATTAAACGTTAGTCAATTTGTAGATTATAACCAATGGAATGAACAATGCAAAAGAAGGAACAAAAAGAAAAAAAGAGAGAGAGCAAGTAATTTGCTTCAATCTGTATTTAGACTCCATAAATCTTTCCTGGATGTGGATAACCTAGAGTCCTTTGGAGCTGTCTTATAACCTTGCATTGTTGAGATAAACCCAATCTGTCAAAGTCAATAATCACAGATATGATATGTCTGTAATTGCGTACAATGTTCTCCTGGTTCTGCTCCTCTCACTCAGTATCAGTTTACATAAGTTTCTCAAAGTTATTATGAAATCTGTCTGCTCCTCACTTCTTATAGAACAATAATATTCCATGACATTCATATGCCACAACTTGTTTAATCATTCCCCAATTGATGGGCATCCCCTTGATTTTCAATTCTTTGCCACTACAGAAGGAGCTGCCATAAATAGTTTTGAACATATGGGGTCCTTTTCTCACTTGTATGATCTCTTTGGTATAGAGCCCTAGAGTGGTATTGTTGAGTCAAAGAGTATGTACTTTTTTATAGTCCTTTGGGCACAGTTCCAAATTTTTCTCCAGAATGGTTGGATCAGTTCACAACTCCACCAAAAATGCATTAGTGTTCCAATTTTTGCACATCTTCCCAAGCATTTATCATGTTCCTGTTTTGTCATGTTAGCCAATCTGACCAGTGAGATGTGGTACCTTAGAGTTGTTTGGATTTACATTTCTCTAATAAGTAGTGATTTAGAGCATGTTTTCATATGCTTATTGATATCTTTAATTTTTTCCTCTGAAAACTACTTGTTGATATTCTTTAACCATTTATCAGTTGGGAAATGACTTATATTCTTATATATTTGACTAAGTTCTTCATTTATTTTAGAAATGAAGCCTTTATCAGAGACACTAGTTGTAAAAATTCTTTCCCAATTTTCCACTTCCCTCCTAATTTTGGTTACATTGGCTTTGTTTGTACAAAAAACTTTTTTTTTTCTCCTTGGGGAGAAAAAACGGGATCTTTATTTTCACTAACTGTTAAATGAAATCAAGCATTTCCTTCTGTATGAATTAAAAACCATTCATACCCAGGCTCCTCTGGCCCCCTGCCAGCCCAGAGGGTCTGAGCTGGAGGGGGTTCAGAGGTCCACTTGTCTGACTGATCATTAAGGGGGAAGAACAGAGGCTTAGAGGACTTGGAGGCTCCCGGGAGATTTCTTGGGTCTGGATCAGGGAACTTGTGCAAGCAATACTGATATATCTGTATTTTGATAGGACATCTCCTTCATGCCTCTGGCCTTTTATGCATCTGGGACCATGATTCTGAGGAGAGGTTCCTGGCCTTCACCTTCAGGCTGAATGCTCTGGAGGTCCAGGACCCCCAGCTCCTGGGCCTTTGGAGAGTATGGACGAACCAATCCCTGCTGTTTAGAGGAGGAAAGGGAAGGGGCAGGCCTGAGCCCAGCCAAGCCTGGGCCTGCAGAGCATCACAGGCTGGAGCGATCTCAAGAACTAACCAAGAGTCTTGGGACAAAGACCCCATTGTCCTGGGGGAGGTCACGACCTCCACATGTTAGTGATTTTCACAGGTGACCCTGTCTTCAGGGCCTTGGCCCCCTCCAGTCCCATCAGCTGAGAGCTGTAGGCCCAAAGCTTCTGAACTGCCTCATTGTCCTGAGCTTGGGGAGCTGGGTTCTTCTCATGCAAGGCTTTAAAATATTTGCCCAAGACTCTGAGCTCCAGAGCTACAGCCAGGTAGATGCTGGGCTGAGCTGCCAACTTGGGTGTCTTTATCAGCAAGCAGAAGGGGCCAAGGACCATGCTGGAAAAGATGGACTTGTGCATGCCTGTGTGCCTGCCCAGCTCAGTGCCGGCTACCCCAGGGCACAGGGAGTTAGCAGTGACCAGAGTCCCTTCCAGCTGTCAGCTGAGCTCCCTGGTGAAGAGCACCACAGCCAGCTTGCTCTGGCAATGTAAGGCCTTGGCGTCATTGAGCTGCAGCTCCCAGTTCAGGTCCTCGAAATCAAGGCAGCCTGAGATGTGAGATAGCAAGGAGAAATTGATTACCCATGAGGCCCCAGAGGCCTTCAATTTCTCTAGCACCAGGTTGGTCAGAAGAAAATGACCCCAGTGGCTGACCCCCAGCTGCATTTCAAAGCTGTCCTCTGTGGTTCAGTGGGGGCACCTCATCACAACAACATCATTGATCAAAATGTCCATATGCTCCTCCTCCTCCATGATCTTCTTGGCAAAGGCACAGATGGACTTCAGAGAGCCCAGGTCCAACAGCCAGGCATCCACGTGGTGGTTGAGCCTGTCCCTCCTGATCTCTTTGGCTGCCACCTCACACTTGTCCAAATCCCGACAGGCCAGGATAATGCAGCCTCCCCTCTGGGCCAACTCTCCAGCCGTCTCCTTCCCGATGCCAGTTTTGGCCTCTGTGACAATGACCGTCTTCCCATGGATGGTGGCTTTGCTGGGGCAGCTCCTGCAGCTAACCGAGTCCCAGAGCTGCACAGCGCCTCCCAGCAGAGTCTCAGCCACAGACAGTGGCAGCACCTAGTGGCTCATGGGGCCTGTCCTCTCACATTGCCCGAAAAACTTTTTAATTTAATTTGATCAGAATTAGCAGCTTTGCATTTTGTCATGCTTTCTATCTCTTGTTTGGTCATAAATTGTTTCCTTCTCCATAAATCTGACAGGTAAACTATTCCTTGCTCTCCCAGATTGCTTACAGTATCAGCCTTTATATCTAGATGGAAAAGGCATAAATAATTAAAACAATATTAAAATTGTATGCCATAAACTTTATATGAATTTGTATAGGTATTGAAGGATATATTATAGAAGAAATTAGTGATCAGAGAACAGAAAATGAAATCATTATATTTATGGTGGCAGTACTTATAGAATTAAGTCCTGAAGACAATACAAGACTTAGATTAATAGAAAGAAGGGATAACAGTCCACTAGAAATAGATAACTCTAAGTCATGTATATATATATATATATGTACACACACACACATATATATATACATATATAGGCAAACAAATAAATACAACTAGAAGATGCTATGTAGCCTTTTTTTCCCTAATAAATTTACATAATAATATGCATATGTATGTATCTGTGTACACATTTTTTTAAAACCTGGCAGATGATATACAAAGCATAGAGGAAAATACAGTGACCCTCAGAGTTAGAGAGACCAGGACTCAAGTCCTACTATTATCATATACTGACTGTGCAACCCTGGACATATTATTGGACTTCTCAGTGCTCCAGGTAATTCTCTAAAGAATATAAGTTGCTGACCTGTAGTAATGATATAATTTTTTGACTGTAGAGTTCCCAATAGGAATATAGTCACAGGTCCAGTCTCTGCACCTATGCAGGATTTTACATATGAAAAAAATCTTTACATAAATACCCCAACAATGGTTCCTTCCTTGTAACGCCCCAAAAATGCGAGAAAAGTCTTGTTGGCTACTCTGATACTTTATTTAACATTTCAAATCTGTTACACTGAACTTCTCTACTGATCTGATAGTACGTCTTCTTTTCTCTGGATTCAAAGTTGGTCACTGCAATTAATATGAGTTCAGAGTCATTTAAAAACTCAGAGAGAATTGATATTTATTCATATTCAATTCAGAGAGAATTGATATTTATTCATATCATTCTCTTGGTTCTACTCTCTTTACTCTGCATCTTTTTTACAAGCCTTCTCATGTTTCACTGATTTCCTCATGCCCATTTTTTCTCATGGTACAATGATACACAATTGAAGTTGTTTGCCATGGTTTGTTCAGCTTTCTCCAAAGTATTGGAACCCATTTTTTCCCAGACTTTGGGCTTCCTTCCATGAAGAGTGACCCTACATTGTTCTTATTATCCTAAACTGACAACTATTCTTAAAAAAGATGGGAATCTGGATTCCTGGTCCTCTAAGAGCCATAGAAATGAATCATGATGAATCATAACAATTGAACTTTTTAACTTTTTCCAGTTTGATCATACACTTGAAATTTGTCAATGTTAGAAGTTTCTGACAAACTCAAAAATTAAATTCCTGACTAATCATTAACATAATATCTCCATGAAACTCTTCTGAAATCCCCATTTATCTTTCATTTAGTCTGTCAGAAATAGATATCATGGTTCAGATCTAGTTACAATATGGCATCATACCTCATAATCCCATTGACTATTACATTTTCAAAAGTCAAATTAGGATCCTTGTGTTAGTGATATTTATATAATTTTATAAGATATTTTTCCTGCTAAAATTTAAAGATTTTATCAGGTTTCTCCTACTCTTCTAAATTCTTACAGTTATTTTCAAATGGATCTCAAAAAGGGTAATTATTGGGTAAATAATTATTCATACTTTGGATGGAAAAATGAAAAGATTTTGAGGACAAAACATATATCCAAATAAGGTTCATTGAAGACTATTATTTACAGCCAACTGAAAACTAAGGTGGCAGCATCTGGTACAATGGATAAAATAATGACTTTATAGAAAAATAAGGTGTATTCAAATTCCACCTTGGACACTACATATGGAGCCCTGATTAAGTCATTTAGCCTTGTCAATGTTCCTTATCTGTAAAAATAAGGGAGCTGGAAGAGATGGCTTCTGAAGTATGTTCTAGTTTTTGATCTATATTCTTATAAGGGATAGAAATGAGAATGATATCAATTTCCAAGTCTGCATTCTGGGCTTCTTGGGCTCGAAAATAGTCACACAAAGAGGTGGCTCTTCACCTTGCCAAAGCAAACCCTTCCATATATGCAAGTGATCCCATTCCATTCCATCTTCTTCAGGAGATTGCTCCCTCCACCATACCCACTCTTATCAATCTTCAATCTTTCTCTATCTACTGGTTACCTCTTTAACACTTACATACACATCCATCTCTCCACCATCTTCAAAGGAAAGCAAAAGCCCACACTTGATCAATTCATCTCTGCTAGCTGTCATTCAATATCTCTTCTGCCATGCATGAATAAACTCAAAAAAAAGCTGCCTACAATCAATTCCTCTACTAACATTTCTCTCATTCTTTTCCTATCTTTCTGCTATATGGTTTCTTACTCATCAGTAAAATGAGACAGTGTTTTCCTAATTTACTGAAAACTGAATGGCCTTTTCTTAATTCTCATCCTTCTTGATTTCTCTGCAGCCTTTTACACTGTTGATACTCTTTCCACTCTCATTTTTTGTGACACTTCTCTCTCCTTATTTTCCTTAATGTATCTGAGTGCTTCTTCCTCAATGTCTGTTATTTTATTTTCATCAAGCTTATGTTTGATAACCCTGGATGTCCCCCTAAGACTCTGTCCCAGGCCCTCTTCTTTCTTTATACAATTTCAATTAGTGATCTAATGAGTTCCCATAGATTCAACTATCATCTTTGTATCATTGGTTCTCATATTTATTTGTACAAGTCTAACCTTTTTCTTGACCTTTAATTTCTTATCTCAAGCTACTTATTGGCATCTGAAACTGGATGTCTCATATACATCTTAAATTCCATGAATTCTAAAATAAACTGCTATATTTCACCAAAATCCTCTGCTCTTCTTGTTATTTTTAAGGATACTACCAATTCCCATTAGAATTTAAACTCCTTGGGGGATGGGACCAAGATGGCAGAGTAGAAGCACAAACTTGGGGTGAGCTCCCTCTCCAATCACTTCTAATATGTGTAAAAAAAATTACTCTAAACAAACTTTAAAGCTACAGAACATACAAAGTGACAGAGAGAAATAAATCTCCCACTGAAGGCAGCCCAGAAGACTGACAGGAAGGGTCTATCATACCATTCTGGGAGCAGAGTACAGTTCTTCATGAGCTGCATAGTTCTGGTCCCAGGGTGGCCCCTACCAGCATTGGGCTGAGCAGACTTCAGGAAAGTGAATCACCAGCAGCTGTGGTAGTTTCCAGATTTCTCAACCCATAAAATCCAAGGACAAATGAAAAGGTCAGTATGGAAATCTGTTGGAACATGGAGTGATGCAATAGTGTGGTCCAGCTCCTGACCCCAGGGCAAGAAGCAGCAGAGGTGTGGGGGCAGCAGAGCTGCCACCACATGGCTGCCTTAGGAGCTCCTGACTTGCAGATTTTAGGTAGACCAAGCAACCATTCAGAGGGTAATCACACTTGCTTTAACTGTCTTAGATCTGAATCATGGTCTGGGCGTGTTCCTGGGGTGTGTGGCCAGTGAGCCAGAGTTTGTGGGGATTGTAGACAGGGCACCTTCCTAATGGCTCTGGCAGCTGTGAAAATCCCAGTAATTTGGGACAAAGCTCTCTCCATTCAGAAAGCAGAGTTTTACCATGGCAAAGAACTCAAAAGTCAAGTAATTGGCTGGCAATCTGAGCAAGCAGAGGAAGTGCAAACAGAACATAGAATCCTTTTTTGGGTACAAAATGGATCAAGGCATGGAGCAGGAGGAAGACAGCAAAGTCAGAACTCCTGCATCAAAAGCCTCCAAGAAGAATGAAATGATTAAAGACCATGGAGGAGCTCAAGAAGGATTTTGAAAATCAAGTAAGAGAAGTAGAGAAAAAATTGGGAAGAGAAATGAGAGTGATGCAAGAAAATCATGAAAAGAGAGTCAACAGCCTGCTAAAGGAGACCCAAAAATACAGTGAAGAAAAGAACATCTTAAAAAATAGACTAACTAGGGGCAGCCAGGTAGCACAGTGAGTAAGAGCACTGGCCCCAGAGTCGGGATGACCTGGGATCAAATCCAGGCTCAGACACTTAGCACCAACCCAGAAACACCTGGCCATGTAACCTTGAAGAAGTTACTTAACCCCAATTGCTCAGGGGCAGCCAGGTGGCACAGTGAGTAAGAACACCGGCCTCAGAGTCGGGATGACCTAGGATCGAATCTGGGCTCAGATACTTAGCACCACACCCAGAAATAACTGGTTGTGAAACCTTGAGCAAATCACTTCAACCCAATTGCTTAAAAAATAGATTAACTCAAAGGGCAAAAGAGGCCCAAAAAGCCAATGAGGAGAAGAATACCTTAAAAAGCCAAATTTGAAATATGGGAAAGGAATTTCGAAAATTTACTGAAGAGAATAACTCCTTCAAAATTATGTTAGAGCAATTAGAAGCTAATGACTTTAAGAGAAATCAAAATACTTTAAAACAATTCCAAACAAATGGAAAAAAGGAAGCAATGTGAAATATCCCATTGGAAAAACCACTGACCTAGAAAATAGATCCATAAGCGATAAGTTAAAAATTATTGGACCACCTGAAAAACCATGATCAAAAAAAGAACCTAGACGCCATTTTTCAAGAAATTATCAAGCAAAATTGCCCCAATATTCTAGAACCAGAGGGCAAAATAGAAATTTAAAGAACTCACCAATTGCTTCTTGAAAAAGATCCCCAAAAGAAAACTCCTAGAAATATTATAGCCAAACAGAGTTCCCAGTTCAAAGAGAAAATACTGCTAGTAGTCAGGAAGAAACAATTTGAGTATTGTGGAAACACAATCAGGATAACATAAGACCTAGTAGCTTCTATATTAAGGGATGAAAGGCCTTGGAATATGATATTCTGGAATTCTAAGAAGGTAGAACTAAAACCAAGAATCACCTACCCAGCAAAACTGAGTATAATGCTTCAGGGGAAAATATTGTCATTCAATGAAATAGAGCATTTGAAAATTCTCTTGATGCAAAAAACAGAACTGAATGGAAAATTTGACTTTCATATACAAGAAGCAAGAGAACCATGAAAAGGTAAACAGAAAAAAGAAATCATAAGGAACTTATTAAAGTTACAGTACTTACATTCCTACATGGAAATATGATAATTGTAACTTGTAACACTTTTCTCAGTATGAGGATAGTTGAAGGGAATATATATGTATACATACACATGTATGTATGTATAGGAGGGTGTATACATATATAAATATATGTGTGAGTATGGGTATGTGTATGTTAATATATAGATAGAGTCAGAGTTGAGTTGATGTTCATGTATACATAGACAGAGGACAGAATGAATTGAATATGAAGGGATGATATCTAAAAAATAAAATTAAGAGCTGAAAGAGGAATTCATTGGGAGAAAGGGAGAGATAGATTATGGTTAATTATCTCGTAAAAGAGGCAAGAGAAAAATGTTACAATGGAGGGGAAGAGTAGGAAGGTGAAAGGGAATGGGACAATCTTATTCTCATTGAATTTGGCTTAAGGAGGGAATAACATACACACTGAATTGGGTATCTTACCCTACAGGAAAATTGGGGGGGGGGCGGTAGGTGATAAGAGGGGGTATGATAGAAGGGAAGGAAGATTAGGGGAGAGGGTATTTAGAACCAAACATTTTTGGAGAGGGATAGGGTCAAAGGAGAAAGTAGAATAAGTGGGGGGCAGGATAGAATGGAGGGAAAAATAATTAGTTTTTAACAATATAACTATTATGGAAATGATTTGGGTAACTACACATGTACAACCTTTATTGAACTGCTTATCTTCCAGTGGGGGCAGGTGAGGAGGGAAGAAGGAAAAAATTCTGGAACTCAAAGTTTTAAAAACAATGTTTAAAAAATTTATTTTTTACATGCAACTGGTTAATAAGATATAAGCACTTGGGGTATAGAGATCATCTTGCCCTCCTGGAAATTTAGGGGGGTGATAGAGGAGGATATAAGAGAGGACAGATTAGGGGAAGTAGTACTTGATATGCTTGCTATTTGGGTTTGGGGTAGGGGAAAGATGGGGAGGAAAAATTGCAACTAAAAATCTTTTGGAAATAAATGTTAAAAACTAAAAATTAATTAATTTTAAACTTTTTTAATAAATAGCTTTCAAAAATTTTTTTAAAAGATTTTAAACTCCTTGGGGGTAGGGACTTTCTATATGCTTGCTTTTATATACTCAATGTTTAGTAGAGTCCTTGTTACCTTGTAAGCACCTCATAAATTTTTCTTTACTTGACCATATTCCAAGTCGCCTAACCTCAAATTATAATATATATATATATATAATATACATATATACTCTTTATAGTATATATTCAATTGCATATGTGTGTTCATACACACAAATATGCATATATGTATGTATACACACACGTGTGTGTTTGTTTAAAATGGAAAATTGAATAGGAGACCAATATCCTGTTGGGGCATAGTTGTTTGCATATTTTCTCTTCCATTAGACTATGGGCTCCTTGAAAGTAGGGACTAGTTTTTCTCTTTTTGAGTATCTTCAACATGTAGCACAGTGTAACACATGCCATGATCAGACCAGAATTTTCTTAAATCAGCTTCCCTGATATCCATGCTTCTTCCTTCAGAACTAAATTGTCCCCCGCTTTCATGATTTTCATGGCCTTAAGGCTTTCAGGTATGTGAGCCCTGTCAGACTTAGTTTCCATACCCTGATGACACCAGACTTGTTTCTATATGGAGATGAGGGGGGAACATGCACAGAGAATGAAAATAACACTACATCCTTGGTGAACATCTTTGCTGTGCTTGGAGAAAGTAAATTACTTTATTCAGTGACTTACTTATCCCAGTGTTGAACCTGCATTAAGAGGGAACTGAATTTAGAGATGAACTTATGATATTTGGTTCAGCCTTGGCAGATTGAGAGGCACTTTGGTTGTTATGGCACTGAATAAGTAAATTAATTTTGGTAGGGTTGTCATTTTTATTTTATTGGCTCAGCCTATCTTTGAGAAACCAACATTTCTCTAATTTTTTTTAGATCCCTCTTTATTTGTGTGAAAAAGTTTTTGTTGTTTTTGTTTTTGTAATTGTGTTATAGTCCCTGGGTTTTTCTTGGAAAGTGGACTCCCCAGTATCTAATAGTATCTGCAATTTTTTTAAGTAGAATTTCTTTTTCTATCTCTTCTAATTGAGTTTTGTTATAATATATAGAAATGCTGATAATTTATTTATTATATATCCTTCAACTTTTCTGAAGTTCTTAATTGTTTCAATTAGTTTCTTAGTTGATTCTCTAGGGTTCTCTAAGTATCATATAATCTGCAGAGAGTAATAGTTTATTTTCTCATTGCTAATTCTAATTCCTTCAATTTCTTTTTCTTCTCTTCTTGTCATGTCTATCATTTATAATACTATATTGAATAATAGTGGTGATAATGGACATCTTTGCTTCACCTTTGATCTTATTTGGAAGGCTTCTAGCTTATTTTTATTATAGATAATGCTCAATGATGGTTTTAGATTGACAATACTTGTTTTAAGAGAATCTCCATTTATTTCTTTTCTTTCTGGCATTTTAAATAGAAATGTTGTTGCCTTTTGTCAAAAGCTATTAATGCATCCACTTGACTTGTTAATTATGAGCTCTCCTTTATATAGATTGTAGACTAGGATCTGCAAGGGAGGGGTTGAAGTTTCTAAAGAACATGAGTTTGATAGATTAGATTTATGTGACCTTTCCTGTCATACCCTTCGGCTCAGCCACTTATGTAGCAACGAGATCTTGCCTTCTGGATGAAGTCTTGCCAGGATAGCTTCACATTTTACTTAGGGGGGGTCTCTCTCAACACACAACCATATGGTTGTGGGCTGATCAATAGGCAAAATTTGAGCAAGAATTTGGGACAGCTGTGACTTGGGCAAATATCGCTGTCAGTGCCAATAAACATTCTGGTATTGGGGAAAAGAGGCACAGAGCACACTCCAACACTGATAGGTGGGAGAGGGAGATGTTGCCACATGCAGGAAGAGTATTTGACTATGGTTCCATAACATGGCATTGATAAGAAAGCAATTGATGGCTAGTACTTGAGGGTACTAGTATAACTTTACCAGGGAATCAAGCAACTTGTCATTAGAATATTTTAAGCTCCATTCAACTCTTAAGCATTCTCCAAATCTCCTGTCCCATTTAGATCATTCAGGGAGGTCACAGAGGGCAGAACATGGAAAGGAGTGTAATGGGCTCAGTATTTTTGCAAACCTTTTCAGCTACCCCTACATATTACTGTGTATAGAACCAAATTATATGATTTGGAGTTAACTGAGCCTTCCCTTACAGTTAACAATATTTACAATTTGATTCTTCAGGGAATTGAAAGATTTTTTAACAATATAGCACAATAAACTGCAATAAACATTTATTAAGCACATACTATGTACCAAACTTTGTGCTAAGCACTGGGAGTACAAAAAAGAAAAAAAAAAGAAAGGCAGTCATTGTTCTAGAAAAAATGTTACAACAACAACAACATAATAATAATAACAATAATAATTTTTTATATAACCCTTAGTCTGGTCCAGACACTGTGCTAAGCATTTTACAATTATTATTACCTTTATTCCTCACAACAACCTTAGGAAATAGGTGCTGTTGCTATCACTATTTTACAGATGATGAAATTGAGAGGTTAGGTGATTTGCTTAGCTAATGTCTGAAGCTGCTTCTGAACTCATGTCTTCCTAAAACTATGTCACACTATACACTACTCTACCTAGATGTTGATCATAATGGGAGAAGATAACATAAAAGGAAACTGGAAAACTCAATGGAGAAGCTTCCCAGCAAATTTCCCATGCAATTTTTGTGATGATGAGTTTCCTACTGATGGGCTTTTCCTAGGGGAGGAATGATGATGAAGGTGTGAAACCCAAGCAGTGAAACTAATGGAAATGAAAACTTGACAGGGCTTCTGAGCCCTTAATGAATGGAGGATTTGGGAGATTTCTTTTTTTTTTCTCTGTCCTTCCTGCAACCCTCCAATCATGGGGCAGAAGAAAATAGGGGTATTGATGAGAAGACATTTTTCTCTAGTGATGGAGATGAAGGTCACTGTAGTAGTTCATTATAACAAATCACTTTGCAATAAACCTATTTTTCCTGTGAGGAAGGTAGATGCTCCTTGAAGATGACAGTGGCTTATAGGGAGTAGTAAAAAGTCATCAGGCCTATTTCTATAAGTGTTCTTGATTTTCTCAAAGTTGTAGCCCAGATAGCCTAAGACCCAGGGAATGGTATGTAGCTAACCATCTTGCAAATGTTTTTTTTTCTTCTTCTTTTTCTTTCTTTATTCCTGTCTCAGAGATTAGTCAAGAACAGTTTGCTTTCGGCTTGGAAAGACCAATATACCTTCACTGTCCTTCCCCATGGTACTTGAACTCTCCTTCATACTGACCCATTATAATGAGCAAAAACCTGAAAGAAGCTTCCCTTCCTGAAAGTAGTGGTGTTACAGTGATGTCACATAGAAATGGGTCCCTGTGGACTGCATATTGACTTAAAACAAACAAACAAACATAAATTAGTGTTATCTATGTTTTATTATATATGCATTTATTTTGTTAAACATTTACCCATTACATTTTAATCTGTTTTGGACAGCATTTTGGAGGATAATATTTTGTGTTTTTTTTAATTACTGTTGTTTATTTGTTTTTTGGGGTGATAGCAGAAATTTGACACCTTTTGAGCATACTTTCTATCACTAACATGTTAACTCTGCCAGATAAGTCATAGTAACAGAAGCCATAGATAAGACAGTGGCTCACATGAGGCAGAAGGAATGAGGAGGTACTCTAGAAGATCCTTAAGACCTTGCCGGGAGGTATTGCCAGGTATCCTGACCTCTGTCTTGACACTGGACTCAGATGACCCTGGAAGATAGAGCAAGGCTGATGACTTTACACAGCTCTGCCTCACTGAAATGCAATTCACTACAAGTCAAGATGTCACCCTCCTGTGGTCAATGGTCCTCTTTAAGAATGAAAGATGAACAACAATAAAGACCTTGCCACCAAGGAGTGGTATCTGATAGGGAGAGCTTTTTCCTGAAGCACTTTCTATTAGGTCCTGGCAATGTGAAACTTATCGGACTTGGTGGATCCTTGAGAAAACACAATTCACCATACTCTGATGAAATACTAATGAGATGAATTTACACATGCACGTGCTTGTGGCAAATTACAGAGGAAGTTGAAATCGGACAACAAAATCCCAAGGTATTATAAATTTTGTTTTATTTTACTATTTTTTTGTGCTTCCTTCAAATTTACAGTAAAAGGAGAAAGGCCTGGTCCACTAGAGGTAGGGCTGAGGAGCTAAGAACTGGGGCACACAATCTACAGGGTAGAGGAAGATGTAGTTTGAATTGGACCATGGTGAGAGGGGAATCAGTATCACAATCACATGGGAGAGGGAGGGGTAAACCAGACTTATGTCGCCCTGTCCCAGCTCTGTATGTAAGGGAGTCAGAGGGTCACATGAAGGGCTCAGTTTTTGGCTTGGATGATATCCAGAAATTCAGGCTTAAGGTAAACTCCACTCACCAGGAAGCCATCCACATCAGCCTGGCATGCCAGTCCTTACAGTTGGCCCCAGTTACAGAGTCTCCATAAATGATCCTGTTTGATTGTAATACAGGTTCTGAGATGTGGGTCATAAGCCAGCACAGAAGCTTCTCATGTATCTCCTGGGCCTGCTGGGGCATAGCTGTCTTGCCAGTACCAATAACCCAGACTGGTCCATAGGCTAGGATGACTTTACACCAGTCCTTCACATTACCTGCAGTGGCCTTCATCTGGTCAAAAACAACCTTCTCAGTGATTCCGGTTTCCCTTTCATCCAACTTCTCACCAATACAGGCAACCACTCTTAAGCCTTCAGAGACAGCATGGGCTACCTTCTGCCCAATGAGTTCATCTGACTTCCCAAAGATATGTCTCCTTTCAGAATGTCCTCGTATCACCCAGTTGGCCCCGTAGTCCTTAATCATGGCAGGGCTGATCTCCCCAGTAAATATACTTTTGGCCATTTTGTAGCAGTTCTAAGCAGCTACACCAAAATTTTTGCATCCAATTTCAGATAGCAGGTGCTCCACCTACCACTTCTGTATTGGCAGGCACCTTGGCCTCATTGATCGAATTGATGAGCTCCCCCAGACACTTCTTGTCCCCGTTCATCTTCCAAGTGTCCTGGATGAAGAGCTTTCACGATGCCATTGGCTCGTTGGTAACTGGCAGTGACCCCAGAGGAGATTGTACTATTTTTTAATGAGGCTGTTATTGCACTGATTTAAATGCCAAAAGGCAAAAAAAAATTAGCTATATATAGAGCCAGGATATATATATTTGCATGAAGATAATTTGCAAATAGCTAAAGCAAGGTATGTTAATCTTTCTTAACTTTTGTTTGTGTGTGTCTGTGTCATAGATTCATTTCTCAGTCTGGTGAAGCCTAAGGTACTCTCCTCAGGATAATGTTTTTAAAAGTATACAATAAAATACTTCTAGCAATTATATTAAAATATAGTTACCAACATATTTTTTTTGAATCATGGAACTGAATATAATCATCCCTAATCTAAATATGTAATATTTATGAACAAAAAGCTTCATTATCCCAAATGACATTTTCAAAAGAAATAAAATGTTAATAATAATGTATTAGAAATTCTTCATAAGGGGCGGCCAGGTGGCTTAATGAGTAAGAGCACAGGCTCCAGTGTCAGGATGACCTGGGGATCAAATCTGGGCTCAGATACTCAGCACCACACCCAGAAATAACTGGCTGTGTAACCTTGAGCAAGTTACTTAACCCTGATTGCTTAAAAAAAAAAATTTCTTTATAGAAAAAAGTTTAAGCAATCTGAAATTATAGACAGTGAGAGTGGTCAGTCATAACATCTCCAAAAATTAACAAGGAAATTGGAGGAAAATGATAAGTAGCAATAAAGACAGTAGTGGGGATAGAGGTAGTGAACTGTCAAAAAACTATTATAAAAGTTATTGATCTGATGGTTTTTTATGTACTTACTAATAATAATATTGTGATAGAGGTAGTGAATAGATCCTGGGCTTGTAGTGAGAAAGGCCTGAATTCAAATAAGGCTTCAAACACTTATTAGCTGTGTGACCCTGAGAAAGTCTCTTAATTTCTGTTTTCCTCTATTTCCTCAACTATTAAATGAGAATAATAATAGTACCCTCCTTGTGAGATTGTTGTGAGGAACAATGACATATTTGTAAAAAGTGCTTAGCACAATGCTTGACACTTAGTCCACTCTGTATAAATACTCATTTTGTTCCCCTATAATCCCTCCCCCTTTCTTCCTATAGCAGGAAGTATTTCATTACCTAAGAAATGGTGCACTTTAACTAAGAGCATAAAATATGTGTTTGAAGTCAAAAGAAGAAGAGATTCCCACTCTTAAAAGATTTCTCCCTCTTCCCTCCACCTACAACCTATTAGAGTGTCTGAGTCACTATTGTTAGTAGAAAATAAAAAAGTGACTTAATAGCAAAAGGCTAGATTTGGAGTCAGATGACCTTGGCTTAGGTCTTCATCTGTTCCTTACTATCTATTTAACATTGGGGAGTTAATTTACCCATTCAAGACTCAGGTATTTCTTCAGTAAAATGAGGAAATTAGAATAGGTAATCCATAATGTCCCTTATGCCCCCATAGGTAAATATACAAAGGATACACTGTTATATTTAATTTGTTTTATTAAAATTTCCTCTATCATATTAAGTTTAGATGGTCAACAAAATAATAAATCAAGTCCTAATGTTAAATACTTGTTTATCAGCAACATCATCATCATCACCACCACCACAATCATAATCAACATTGTTGTTGTTGTTAACATCTCTAAGGTTCAAAGTGTACTTATTTCTAAAATAGGGACAATAATTCCTTTAATACCCAATACACAGAGTTGTTCTTAGAATCAAATAAGACAATATGCATTAAGTAGATTGTCAACTTTAAAGTGTTTGTAAATATTTGGTGGTAGTGGTAGTAGTAGTAGTAGTAGTACCATGTTTCCCCGATAATAAGACACTGTCTTATTAATTTTTTTGGACAGAAAAACACCAGAGGGCTTATTTTCAGGGGAGGGCTTATTTTAATGAACATTGACAGCAATTTTAATAAACAGGTAAATGTAAACAAAAAAATGTACCTTTATTCAATGAGCAAATCACTGGGGAAGAACAGGATGACACACTCACTGCTGCAGCTCTGATTGCATGCAGCTCGGAGTGCGGCATGCGTTTCACGGGGGAGGGGGGACGGTGCATACAGAGGGTACCGTAATGTAGCATGTAATGCAGGGGATCACCTTCACTACAGTAGCAATCTCAATAGGGCTTATTTTGGGGGGAGGGCTTATTTTAGAGGAATCTTACACAGTAAGGGGAGGGCTTATTTTCGGGATAGGTCTTATTATCGGGGAAACACAGTAGTAGTAATAGTAGTAGTAGTAGTAGTAGTAGTAGTAGTATGACCACAGTGCTTTGGATGGTTTTGTTTGCTTGTTTTAGCAATAGCAATGAAAGGAAGTTACTATTTTTAACAGGGATCTGAATCTCTTCTGTCCTACAACTTTTCAATAGTATATTATTGTTACCATGAAGCATTGTGCCTAGTGGCTGATAAACATGAAATCTATCATCCTCTCTCAGTATTACTCTCAGAGTGATAGTTTTGCTTAATTGTATGTGTATGTTAAAGTTTTTTTTTCTTTTTGTTGAGGAGAATATTGTTGGACGGAGAAGAAATAAATTGTATTTAATGAAAATAAACTTTAAATTATGACAATTAAAATAATAAATTTAAAGGTATTCTATGTCGTTTACCTTAGTTGAGAGAGTAAAATGTTGACTGTGAGAGATTAGGATTTCCTCTTATTAAAAGAGATTGACATCCACTTTTTATTAGAGTTTGCTGAGTCCACCTGGTTCTGGAAGCACCTACAAAATAAAATAAGATGCATCAAAATAACCATGTATCTAATTGCTCCAAGCCTGCTTTAATTCTGACATTATCTTTCTTGTCTCTGTTGGTCTTTCTGGTTATCAGTGGAGATAAGATCTTTGAAAGTCTGTGGGGAAACAGTGCCTGATTTTTTTAAAATTATTTCTTAATAATTTGAACTGAGAGGTAGAGAAGCAATTGATTTGTGGAGCAGAGAAAATAGGAGCAGTGAACAAGATGAGAAAGATCTTAGCCAGATGGATCTTAATAAAAGTTGCTATAATTTAGGTTTCCAAATGATTTAGCCTCTCATTCAAACAGCCCCAAACCAACCACACTAAGAAACAGAGAGGAAATGAATTCTTGGCCCTTTCCAGTTATAAACTTTTAAAATCATATTTGGCATGCTAAATGTTAGAAATGGAAGCAGCCATGCTGAAGATAATGATGATGAAGAATGCTACCTTACCTCCTGGCAGAGAAGTTGTGGACTAAATATGAAGAATGAGACAAGTAGTTTTGGACAAAGCTAATATGGGAATTTGTTTTGCATTGAGTATGAATATTTGTTGTAAAGATTTTTTTTTTTTCTCTGAAGTGTGAAAAGGATAGAGGGAAGGAAAATAAATGCTTGGTTATTAAAAATAATACAATTAAAAAAAGTTTTGAAAGCTATTGAAAACCTGACAAAGATAATAGACCATAAAAAATAAAATCAGAGCTCACAATAGAAAAGTTAAACACAAAACCACTAGATTAATGGCAATAGCAAAGAAACAAAGAATAGAAATCTGAAAACAACATTATACTAACAAATCTGAATCAATCTCATAAAATTGAATCAAAGGAAAAATAAATTTGATGCAAATAATCAAAACAACAAAAAGAATAAAATAAAAAGTCTGAAATTAATTTTTTTTAAATCACTACAAAAGTTTAAGAAGGAAACAAATCAAAGAAGAGAGATAATCCTTGAGGAAGTAAATGGAAATCTTTAGGCGCCTATGTGATCTCCAGAAACCACCCCCCAAAAAAAAGTGAAGTTCCAATTTGGATAAAGGATAAAGCATATAGCTTTTTATCAATATAATTAAGGATAGGAGAGGTGAAACTTGAGCTTCTTTGTGGAAAACAAAGAAAATCAATAGACCTAGAAAGATTAATAGTTATTTGTTTAAGAGCTCCAGAATGGTGCAAGAATTACAAAGAAAACGTTCCTGGTATCCTTTCAAACCCAAGCTTGATTTTTTTTTTGTTTTTTGTTTACTATTTCTTTTTTTTATCACCAAAAATTCACTCCAGTCCCCCACTTTCCTCTGAGACAACCATCCCATGTCACAGAAAGCTTTATATACTTGTTGCCAACACTGATTCTTCCCAATGTAGACCAATTACCTGTTTATATTTTTAATATTTTTTTCACATCTTACCTCATTTCAAATCTCTATAAACATCAACTCAAAAGCAAGGTATACCAAGGGTACACCAAATAGCCATGAGGGTATAAAGACCAACTCACTACTGATTATGTAAATTTTAAGAAGCAACCTCAAAGCTCCATAAGTCTTATCCTGCCTTTATTATTTATTTTGATTTATCTTTATTCCATTCTGCATTCATGGCTTATTCACATTTAACAAATATATAAAACAGGCCCAAATATATACTAAATCATCTGATGTCTACCTGGAAAATTTGAGCTACATTTGATACATACTATTTAGTGTTCTACCCTAAGCCTACATTTGAATTATGTTATTAAGTGTTAAAATAAAAGTTCATTTAATTTAAAGGGTCACATCAACTTCTCCATAGCAAAAACACTACAACCTCATCTTTTTGATATTTTGGTGCGTGAGTTATGGTTATTTTCTTTTTTTCAAATGCAAAAGCTCATTATAAACACTGTAATAGGAAGTGATTATAGATTATTTAGATTATAACTTTCCTTGTGGCTGTATAAATGATAGCTAAGTTTGCCAATTGTTTTGCTTCACTCTCCAAGTCAAATTTGTGAACCATCTTTTATTTAACTGCAATTTATTTCTTGTCTTCTGATTTACTTTATAGTGAGAATATTAGAATTGACATGGTATTAAAATTGATACGATATAATTATTCTCTATGTAGTCACTACATCACTGATCATTTGGCAAAAATCCTACTCTTAGAGGCCAAATTTAACATTTTTAGGCAGGCTAAAAGAAATCCTGTTTAATTCTTAATGCTCTCTGCTTTTTCTTTTTTTTTTTTTCTTCTGCAATTTTGCATCATCGTAGTAGAATAGGGCTTCACAAGATGGAGGGCCATTTTTCAACATTTTTTTTCTGATTATTTTCAGTGGACAAAGAATTCATAGCCTACCGAAGATAATTTCCTCTGTTCTTTGGTTAGTCCTCTACAAGCAGAAAAAATATCACACTAAAACAATAGTCATACCTTTTTTTTCATGGCAAAAATTCTGTCTGCTTTCTACTGATGTTATCTTTTTTGTTTGTTTAGTATTTTATTTTTCCCCATTTGCAAGTAAAATAATATTTGGCATTCATTTTAAAATTTTGAGTTCCAAATTCTCTCCCTCCCTCACCACCATCCTCCTCATTGAGAAGGCAAGAAATTCTATATATATTTTACATGCATAATAATGCAAAAATTTCCATAACAGTCATGTCATGAAAGAAAACATGGACCAAAAATCACAAAAAAATTTTAAAAAGTCTCAAGAAAAAAAAAATGTTTCAATCTGTATTCAGGCACCATCAGTTCTTTCTCTGGAAAACAGTTTTGATAATAAGTCCTTCAGAGTTGTTTTGGACCATAGTATTGCTGAGAATAGCTAAGTGAGTTACAACTGATCATTTTACATTATTGCTCTTACTTTGTACTCAGTACATTTCACTTTGTATCAGCTCATGTAAGCCTTTTCATATTTTTAGTGAGAGTATCCTGTTTGTCATTTCTTATAGCACAATAGTATTCTGTCATAATCACATCACTATTTATTCAGCCATTCCCCTATTGATTAGAATTCTCTCAGTTTCCAAAACTTTGTCACCAGAAAAGAGCTACTATAAATATTTTTGTACATATAGATAATTTTCATTTTAAGAAAAATCTCTTTTGCTACATAGAACTATTAATGGTATTGCTAAGTCAGAGGGTATGCATGGTTTTATAGACCTTTGGGAATAGTTCCAAATTGCTCTAGAGAATGTTGAATCAGTTCACAACTCCAGAACAGTGAGTTAATGTCTCATTTTTTCTTTATCCACATCCTCTCCAATATTTGTCATTTTCTTTTTCTGTCCTCTTAGGCAATCTAACAGGTGTGAAGTTGTACCTCAGAAATATTTTAATTTGCATTTATCCAATCAATAGTAATTTAGAGAGGATTTTTTTCTATATAGCTATAGATGGCTTTGATTACTTCATATGAAAACTTCATATCTTTTGATCACTTATCAACTGGGGAATGGCCCTTATTTTATAAAATTAACTCACTTCTCTATATGTTGAGATGTGAGGCCTCTATCAGCTAAACTTGCTTAAAAATTTGTGTTCCCAGTTGTAATTCCTAACATATATCTTATCTCCCCATTTATTGTATTCTCTCTCATTTTACCCTATCAATCCTCAAAAATATTTTGCTCCTCACTACCCCATCCCCAATCTGCCCTCTTTTATATCACCCCTCTTTTCTCTTATCCACTTCCTGTCTTACTCCCCTGTAGGGTAACGCAGATTTCCATATCCAATTGAGTGTGTCTGATTTTCCTCTTTGAGCTAATTCTGATGAGAATAAGGTTCTTCCACTCTCCTTCATTTCCTCCCTCTTCCCCTACACTCTAAAAGCTTTTTCTTACCTCTTTTGTGTAAGATAATTTACCCCCTTCTGCCTCCCCCTTTCCCCTTCTCATAGTACATTCCTCTCTCACCTCTTAATTTTATTTTTTAGATATTATCCCTTCATATTCAACTCACATATGTGCCCTTTGTCTGTATATATTCTTTTTAACCACCCTAATAATGAGTAAGTTCTTTTGAGTTGCAAGTATCATCTTCTAATATAGTAATGTAAATAGTTTTCCTTATTATGTACATTATGATTTCCCTTTCCTTTTGCCCTTTTTATACTTCTCTTGAATGTTGTATTTGAAAGTCATACTTTCCATTCAGCTCTAGTCTTTTCTTCAAGAATGCTTGAAAGTCCTGTACCATATTGAATGTTAGTTTTCCCCTGAAAGATTATACATAGTTTTTTTTTTTTCTGGTTAGGTGATTCTTGGTTGTAATCCTAGATCCTTTTCCTTCTGGAATATCCTATTCTAAGCCCTCTGATCATTCAAAGTAGAAGTTGTAAAATCTTGTATTATCCCAGACTGTGGCTTCATGATATATTATTTGTTTCTTTCTGACTACAATATTTTCCCTTTGACCTGGGAAGTCTTGAATTTGAATAAAATATTTCTGGTAGTTTTCATTTTAGGATCGCTTTCAGGAAGTGATCAGTGAATTCTATCAATTTGTATTTTGCTGTCTGATTCTAGAATACTGGAGCAGTTTCCCTTGATAATTTCTTGAAAGATGATGTTTCAGCTCATTTTTTGATCATGGCTTTCAGGTAGTCCAACAATTTTTTAATTATCTCTCTTAGATAGACTTTCCAGGTCAGTTGTTTTCCCAATAAGATATTTCACATTATCTTTTATTTTTTCATTCGTTTGTTTTTTTTAATTATTTCTTGATTTATGATATAGTCATTAGCTTCCATTTGCTCAATTCTAGTTTTTAAGAATTATTTTGTTCAGTGAGATTTTGTTACTCCTGTTCTTGGCAATTATTTTCAAGACCTTCTTCTCATTGAATTTTGTACCTTTTTAAGCATTTGACTTAGTCTCTTTTTTAAGATGTTATTTTCTTTAGTATTTTGTGTCTCTTCCATTCTTTTTTCATGATTTTCTCACATTATTCTCATTTCTCTTCCCAATTTTTCCTCTACTTCTCTTGCTTGATTGTCAAAATCCTTTTAGAGCTCTTCGATGGCCTGAGACCAATACATATTTTCTTTGGAGGCTTTGGATATATGAGCATTGCTTTGTTATTCTCAGTATATGTTTTGATTTTCCTTGTCAACATAGTAACTTTGTATGGTAACAATTTCTTATGTTGTTTACTCATTTCTCCAGTCTATTACTTGACTTTTAACTCTTTCTTAAAGTAGGCCTCTGCTTCCAGAGTGGAGTATGTACTTTCTCAAGCTTCTGTGGTTTTATGCAGCTGTTTTCAGAAATGCTTCTAGGGACCTGCAAGTTTTCAATTCTTCCAAGGTGATATAATCTAAGGAGAGGTGTTTACTATTCTCCTTGCCCTGCTCTGTTCTTTGAGTCAACACAAGCACTCTTTTCTACCCTGAAACTGTGAGGAGAGTCAATGTTCCACTGTAGCTGCAAGCTCTGTTTTACTAGCATTCCTCCTCACCTTGGGACTGTCACCTAGGATCATGACCTGAATCTGAGTATTGGCATAGCAACAGAGTTCTGCCTTAGTGCTAGCAAAGCGATCCCTGTAATCTCCTTCTGATCATTTGTTTTACCCCCTTACTGTCTGTGGACTGAGAACTCCAGAAGCAGCAGCTATAGCTACTGATTCAGTGGTTCCCCAGACGTGCTCTTAATTTATGAGAGCCAGGGTTATTCTCTCTTGGTCTGTGAAGGAATCTGGTCCACTCTTACCCTGATGCAATAGAACTTTCCTGACAAAATTCTAAGGTGCTTAGGGCTGGAAAATTGTTTCATTCTGCCTTTTTGTGGGTTCTGCCATTTTAGAGTTTATTTAGAGTATTTAAAAGTATTTGGAGGGGTTTGGGGCAGAGCTCAGGTGAGTCCCTGCCTTTACTCCATCATCTTCTGACATCATCTTCATGGACTGGAATCTGCTTTCATGACATGAAGACACATCATAATAAGACTACATTTAAGATTTTGGCCAATGATTCTACACACATACAATATTCGCTTTTGTACAAGATAAAGAGTTAAAGGGTAAGATGGCAGAGTAGAAGCAGGACCTCCCTGCTGCTCCGGCTTCCACCTTCCCCAATCCATGTAAAAAGGGTACTCTAAACAAGCTTTGGAACTGCAGAACCCACAAAGTGACACAGAGAAGCTAAGCTCCCACTGAGGAAAGCCCGGCAGGCCAGCAGGAATCAGCCAGCACAGTGCTCTGGGAGCCAAGCGCAGCTCCACACAGATGCTTTAGCCCCAGGGTGGGCCTGAGCAGCCGCCAGTCAGAAAGACTCCAGATCAGCAGCATCTGTGGCCATTTCAAGTTTTTTCAACACATAGATGTGAAAGTCAAAGTGAGCGGTCAGAACAGTCTGAATTTTTGGGACCCAGTAAGTGGAAGTGCATCGCTTTTGCCCATGGTATGAGAAGCCACTGAGCACCTGCACAGCCAGCCAGCACCATGAGGCAGCTTCAGCTCCTACCTTGCAGAGTGTAGAGGGACCAAGCACCAGTCTGAGGGGTAATCGCTCTTGCTTTAACCTTCTGGAATCTGGATTGCAATCTAGGGTGGAGGTCCTGAGGTATGTGTCCAGCTTGCCAGAGTGTATGGAGACCTCAGAGAGGGTGCCCATCTAATACCTCCAGCAGCTGAGAAAACCCCAGTGTTTGGGACGAAAACTCCCCTGTCTGGTGGCAGAGCCCTACTGTGGCAAAAAGCCCAGGGGTCAAGGGACTGAGGGGCGACATAACCAGGCAAAGGAAACAAAGCAAACAGAAGATTCCAACATTAGACTCCTATTTTGGGGACAAAAAGGAGCAAAGCATGCAGCAGGAGGAAGACACTGAAGTCAGAACTCCTGCATCGAAAAAGCTTCAAAAGAAAATATGAACTGTTTACAGGCCATGGAGGACTTTAAGAAGCAGATAAGAGAAGTGGAGGAAAAATTGGGAAAATAAATGAGAACAATGCAAGAAAATTACAAAATGAGAGTCAACAGACTGACTGAGGAAAATCACACTTTAAAAAATAGACTAACTTAAATGGCAAAAGAGGTTCAAAAAGACAATGAGGATAAGAATGCCTTAAAAAGCCAAATTTTCCAGATGGAAAAAGAATCTCAAAAGCTCACTGAAGAGAATCATGGCTTCAGAATTAGATTGGAGCAACTGGAACTAATGAGTGTATGAGAAAACAAGATGCTGTTAAACAGATCTAAACAAATGAGAGAAGAGAAGGTAATGTGAAATATCACATGGGAAAAACCACTGACCTGAAAAATAGAACCAGAAGAGATGATTTAAAAATTATTGGACTACCTGAAAACCATGATCAAAGGAAGAAGCTAGAAATCATCTTCCAGGAAATTCTCAAAGAAAACTGCCCTGATGTTTTAGAACCAGAGGGCAAAATAGAGGTTGAAAGAGTCCACCGATCACCTCCTGAAAAAGATCCCCAAAAGAAAACTCCTAGGAATATATTAGCCAGGTTCCAGAGTTCTCACATTAAGGAGAAAATATTGCAAGAAGCCAGGAAGAAACAATTTGAATACTGTGGAAAGACAATCAGGATAACACAGGATCTGGCAGCTTCTACATCAAGGTATTAAAGGGCTTGGAATATGATATTCCATAGGTCAAAGGAGCTGGGATTAAAACCAAGAGTGATGCAGAGGCAGGCCCGGAAGGCGTGGGCAGCAGACGCAGAGGGAGGCCCAGAAGGAACAGCTGGTAGATGCAGAGGCAAACATGGAAGACACGGCCAGCAGAGGTTGGCCTGGAAGGCATGGCCTGCAGAGGCAGGCCCGGAAGGCATGGCTGGCAGAGGCAGGCCTGGAAGGGGCCTGATCAACTCAGAGGGCATGTTTTCCCACCAACCACAAAGGCCTCTACCAGGCCTATCACCAAAGGTCTGGGACTGGAAAGAGCAAGGTAAGAACCAAATACAGGGGCCCCTGTCCTGGACAGCAAATATTCCTGGGGCTACCACTTCATAGCCCAGAATTTAAAAAAAAAAAGCCCCTATCAGGACCTCCAAAGACCAGGATGACAGAGTGAACCCCACCTGCCCCAACCCCCCCCCCCACCCTGACCCTGAAAACATAGTAAATATTTCCCCAGGGCAAAACCCTCTACAGTAAAGACTTGGCATCCCTAGAGGAAGGGCGTGCCTAGGGCCTGCCTCAAAATGGGTAGAAAGCAGACTACAAAGACAAAGACTCTGGAGTCCTACTAATCTCAGAGGGAGGAACCAAACTCAGAAGGAGACAATGTGGACTCCACACCCACAGCTGAAACATCAACAGGGAATGGGTCCCAAGCACAGAAAGCTCTCCTAGATGAGATCAAAAGGAACTTGGAAAACAAAATGAGAGAGATAGAAGACAAAATGAATAATTCTCTCAAAACCAAAATAGCAGAATGAGAAAAACATTATAATGAAGAAAAACTCTCTAAAAAGAAAAATGTATGGTATGGAAAAGGAGAAAACTAACCAAGGAAAATGATTTGCTAAAAAACGAGAATTAACAAAATTGAAACAAATAATTCTATGAGGAACCAAGAATTAGTCAAACAAAACAACAAGAATGAAAAATTAGAAAAAGAAGTAAAATACCTCAAAGAAAAAATAACTGACCTGGAAAACAGATCCAGGAGAGGTAATCTAAGAATCATAGGCCTACCAGAAAATCATGATGAAAAAGTGAGCCTGGACAACATTCTCCAAGAGCTCATTAAGGAAAACTGCCCTGAGATACTAGAACCTGAGGGTAAAATAGAAATCAAGAGAATCTTCTGTATACCTGCTGAAAGAGATCCCAAACTGAAAAGTCCTCGAAATGTTGTGGCCAAAGTCTAGAACTACCAGATAAAAGAGAAAATATTTCAAGTGGCCAGAAAGAAACAATTCAAATATCGAGGGTCCACAGTAAGGATCGCACACTCTACACTGAAAGATCTGAGGCAGTGGAATACAATTTTCCGGAAGGCAAAAGAACTTGGGTTACAACCAAGGATCACATACCCTGTGAGACGGAGCATATTCTTCTAGGTAAAGAGATGGTCATTCAATGATATAACAGAGTTCCAGACCTTCTTGATAAAAAAGCCAGAACTCAATGGAAAATTCAACCTCCAATTATGAGATGCAACAGTGACTTAGAAAGGTAAACAAGGAAAACACAACACACCCTGCTATTTGATAAGCACAAATTGGTTATAGACAAGTAGAGGATATGAGTATAAGATATACAAAATGACCGTTAAAAAAATCTTATTAAGGGCTTTAAAGGGACTGCAATGGAAGAAAGGGAATGAATGAAGTGGAAAAGGGTAAATTATGCCACACAAAGAGGCATAAAAACTGTATAGCAGAGGCAAAGAAGGGAGGGAGATGGGAATCATATGAGCTTTTCCCTCATTGGTTCTGGTGCAAGGAGTGAATAACAACCAGTTAAGCATAGGACTCTACGGAGAAGAAATGCAAAAAAAGTATCATTTTAGAGGGAAAGAGGGGAGGGAGAGGAGCTTCACATGAGATGTGTTCCCATCACTCTTGGTGCAAAGAAGAAATAACATACTTCATTAAGTATAAAAATATCCTACAGGCAGTCGGAGGGGGAAAGGGCTATGAAAATATGGTACTGATAACTAAATCAGGAAGAGATAAAACAGAGAAAGAAAATTATAGATCAATCTCCATGATGAATATAGATGCAAAAATTCTAAATAAAATACTAGCAATAAGGCTACAGAAACTTATCTCAAGAATAATACATTTTGATCAGGTAAGATTTATTCCAGGAAGGCAAGGATGGTTTAATATTCAGAAAACCATCAGTATAATTGATCATATCAACAATAAAACTAGCAGAAACCACATGATCCTCTCAATAGATGCATAAAAGGCTTTTGAGAAAATACAACATCCATTCCTATTAAAAACATTAGAAAGTATAGGAATAAATGGATTCTTCCTTAAAATAATAGGTAGCATCTATTTAAAGCCATCAGCAAGTATTATATGTAATGGGGAGAAGCTAGAAGCATTTCCCATAAGATCAGAGGTGAAACAAGGGTGTCCACTATCACCCCTCTTATTGAATCTGGTATTAGATATGTTAACAGTAGCAATTAGAGAAGAAAAAGAAATCAAATGAATCAAATTAGGCAAAGAAGAGACCAAGCTATCACACTTTGCAGATGATATACTTAGAGAATCCTAGAGAATCAAGTAAAAAGCTACTTGAGACAATAAAAAAATTTGGCAAAGTTGGCAGGATATAAAATAAACCCACAAAATCCTTGGCATTCCTATATATTTCCAGTGAAATTCAACAGCAAGAGATAGAAAGAGAAATCCCACTTAAAGTTACAGTCCACAATATAAAATATTTGGAAATCTACCTGCCAAAAAAACCCAGGACCTCTATGAACACAACTACAAAACACTTTTCACACAAATAAAGTCAGATCTAACTAATTGGAAAAACATCAATTGCTCATGGCTGGGTTGAGCTAATATAATAAAAATGACAATTTTACCTAACTTAAATTATATATTTATTTCCATACCAATTAATTAACCAAAAAACTACTTTACAGCACTAGAAAAAATAGTAAAAAAAATTCATTTGGAAGAATAAAAGGTCCAGAATATCAATGAAATTAATTAAAAGAAATGCTAGGAAAGGTGGACTAGCTATACCAGATTTCAATCTGTATTATAAAGCAGCAGTGATCAAAACTACTTGGTACTGGCTGAGGAATACAGGAGTGGATCAATGGAATAGATTAGGCACACGAGATTCAGAAATCAATGACAATAATAATCTATTGTTTGATAAATCCCAAGACCCTAGTTTTTGGGATAAGAACTCACTATTTGACAAAAACTGCTCAGAAAACTGGAATGTAGTATGGAAGAAACTGGGCATAGACCATTATCTAACACCATATACCAAAATCAAGTCTAAATAGGTGCATGATCTAGGTATATAGGTTGATACTGTAAGCAATCTCATAAAGCAAGGAGTAACTTACCTGTCAAACTTGTGAAAAGGGAAAGACTTCATGACTAAACAATAATTAGAGAGCATTATAAAATGTAAAATAGATAATTTTGACTACACAAAAGTGAAAAGCTTCTGTACAAACAAAGCCAATGTAACCAAGATTAAGAGGGAGGTGGGAAATTGGGAAAGAATCTTTATAACCTATGTCTCTGATAAAAGACTCATTTCTAAAATATATAGAGAATTGAGTCAAATTTATAAGGATACAAGTCATTCCACAATTGATAAATGGTCAAAGGATATGAATGGACAGTTTTCAGAGAAAGAAATTAAAGATAGTTATAATCACATGAAGAAATGCTCTAAATCACTATTGATTAGAGAAATGCAAATCAAAACAACTCTGAGGTACCACATCTCACCAGTCAAATTGGCAAAGATGACAAAACAGGAAAATGACAAATGCTGGAGAGGATGTGGGCAAATTGGAACACTAATGCATTGCTGGTGGAGTTGCGAACTGATCCAGCCTTTCTGGAGAGCAATCTGGAATTACGCCCAAAGGGCTATAAATACTTTTATATACTTTGACCCAGCAATACCAGTCCTAGGGTTATACCCCAAAGAGATCATAGAAGTGGGAGGAAGACCCATATGTAGAAAAATGTTTATAGCAGCTCTTTTTGTGTTGGCAAAAAATTGGAAATTAAGGTGGTGCCCATCAATTGGGGAATGGCTGAACAAGTTGGGGTATATGCATGTTATGGAATACTATTTTGCTATAAGAAACGAGGAGCAGACGGTCTTCATATTTACCTGGAGAGGATTATATGAACAGATGCTGAGTGAGAAGAGTAGAACCAGGAAAAATTTGTACACAATTACAGACACAAGGTATGTGTGATGACCAACTTTGATAGACTGAACTCTTCTCAGCAATGCAGTGATATAAGTCAATCCCAAAAGACTCATGATGGAGAGAAATGTGTACATCAAGAGAAAGAACTAGAAAGAACTGGGTTTATATCCAAATGGAAGCAAAATACCTGATCTTTTCCTTTTCGTGTTTGTTTTTGTGTCCTCTTTACCATTTTTCATTCCATCTGATACAATCCATATTTATAACCTGACTAATGTATAATGTGAAAGTATTTATAGATCCTATACTTGACTATCCACCATGGCAGGGGGGAGTGTAGGGAGGGGGACAAAATGTGAAACTCAAGGAATTGTGGAATTGAATCCTGTAAACTAAAAGGAAACAAACAAATTAATGAAATATAATAAATAAAACCTAGAGTCACCTACCCAGCAAAACTGAGTATCATTTTTCAGGGGGAAATATTGTCATTCGGTGGAATAGATGACTTTCAAGCATTCTTGCTGAAAAACCCAGAGTTGAATAGAAAATTAGACATTCAGATACAAAAAGCAAGAGAAGCATGAGAAGGTAAACAGGGAAAAGAAATCATAAGGAACTGTCAAAGTTGAACTATTAACATTCCTACATGGAAAAACAATAATTGTAACTGATGGATCTTTTCTCAGTAGTTGAATGGAATAGAAATATATATATAGGTATATGGGCATAAAAATACATATGTGAATATGTTTATACATGTTTACAGGTATACATAGATAGAGGGCATAGGACCAATTGAACAGGAAGGAATGATACTTAAAAGGTGAAATTAAGAGGTGAGAGAGGAATATAATGGGAGGAGATGGGGAGAGACAGAATGGCGTAAACAATCTCATATAGAAGAGGCAAAAGAAAATGGTTACAATGGAGGGGAAGAATAGGAAGGCAAAAGGGAATGGGTCAACCTTATTCCCATTGAATTTGGCTTGAGGAAGGAATGAAATACACAATAAATAGGGTATCTCACCCTACAGAAGAGTAGGGAGGGAAGGGGATGAGAGGGATATGATGGAAGGGAGGGCCGGCTGGCAGGGAGGGAAGTTGGAAGCACCCATTTTTTAAAAGGTACGGGATCAAAGTAGAGAATAGAACAAGTGGGAGGTGGGATAGGAGGGAGGGAAATATAGTCAGTCTTTTACAATACATCTACTATGTTATTGTTTTGCATTAGCCACACACGTACAACCTATACTGAACAGCTTATCTTCCCAGTAAGGGTGGGTGACCAGGGAGGAAGGGAATGAATGTGGAATTCAAATTTTAAAATCAAATATATATATATATATATATATATATATATATATATATATATATATA